>NC_082684.1:159574450-159885549 GCF_949987515.2 Delphinus delphis
TACCATTGAAATATCCCAGAGGAACATAGCAGGTGTTTGTATGATTCTGTAGCGCAGAGGAGAGGTCTAGAATAGAGAAAAGTTTATGTGAGTGTAAGAGTAATTTAGACCTGAATGTGGATGAGTTTGCCAAGGATAAAAGGGGAAGATCCTACGACTAAACCGGGAGGCACCATGCCTGTCAGGCAGCCTTGTAAAGGAGACACAGGATGAGTGTTGAGTGTTCGGGAGTTAGGAGCACACCAAGGTGAGTGGTGATCCATCTTTTTTTTTTTCCTTTCCAGTGAAATCTCTATTTTTCCTTTTGTGGAATAATGAGTACCTAAACTTAATTCCATGTCAAGCAAAATTTAGCTAAAATTTGTACTAGTTAATCTTGTGCTGGAACTGTCAGACAAGGAAGGAGTTTGAGATATGTAGGGGCACACACACACAAAAATGTAGCTAACTGCAGTTTAACAAGTTAGCCTGCCATAGTTTCATGGATGCTGGTAGAAGACACAAGACTTCTCAGTCAGAGATATCGGACTTGATTCCTCGCAGTAGCAGGATCGGAGTTGTTAGCATGTGAGTTGGTTTCCTAGCCTCACGCTCCATAGAGGGCTGTGAGGAGGGTGAGTGATACCTGTGGTGGCGCCGCTCCTACATTTGCAATGCAGCCTGTTACAGGAGAGGAACCTCCAGACCTTCATAATGGGCAGTAAGCCTGCCTGACCTTAATCCTGGAGGGAGGTGACGTCTTTATTGTGCTAGATAGTGAACAAACCTGCCCTTTGTTCCTGAGGGAGGCATTTCTATCCTTCCTGGCTGTTCGCTGTTCACTGGACAGACATACTTAAGGTAGTCTGGAACAAAGAGAGGCAGCGCTTCCACCTACAAGATGCACAGAAATGCAGTGGGCCCAAGGATAATTGCCTTCCAACAGCATTCACCCCTCATGTCTCTCCCTTCTTGGCTTCTGGTAAAATTTCCCATGATTACGCTCTTCATTGGCCACCCTGAGTAATCTGTCTGACAGAGCCAGGTACTGGAGCCATTTCAGTTTGTCTCATAAAATATGTAATTTAGTTTACGTACTATCAGCATGGTAGCAGGATGAGGCCAAACTGCAATCTTGACCTCAACTATGCTCCCCAGGGTCCTAGACCAGCCAGCTGAACAAATACATAAACCTTCAGGGTCTGCCTTAGAGAGCCAAGTGGCTTTCTCTTTAAGTTTCTGTACTGACTTTCTACTTGACCCAAGTACTGCAGGAGTATTAGGGAATGCACAGATTTGGCCTCCCTGCAGGAAGGAAGTCTAGGGCAGTTCTGTCATCCATAAAGATCCTGGCCCCTGAGCTGACACTGACCTTAATGGCTCCAGGGCTGATACGATCTCATTGTTCACCTCAGCTAAAGTCAGGGACAGATTTCAAACTACTGTTTCTAATTGGATAACTCCCATTTCAGGCATAAATGCCTCAGAGCAGATTACACATAATTAACAAGTCAGTTATCCTTCTGGGAGGGCCCCCTCCCCCCAATCAAGAATAGCCTTACTTTGGAGAGGTCACAGCTGTCTGGGGATACAGGATCTACTGGTGGTGCTTGCTTAAACACTTGCAGGTCTCTTATGATCACCCCTGCAGTGCACGTCACCACGTTTCTGGAGGGAAGTAAGGTAATGCCTGGCTTCCGCATGAGTACACCTGTGAAGAATGTGGTGCTTACAGTTGTCATCTGCCCTCCCACCCCCACCCCCCGACCCCAGGTGGGACCTACTTAGCGAGCACAGGCTGGCAGTTTCTCCAGTGTTGCCTCCTGGACAGCTGGCAAGCCTTAGGGCTCCCAGTTCAGTACAAATAACTGAGTCTAGTACTTCTTTTTGTTTATGGAGGTGTTACCTGAAGGCAGTCAGTCCAGTCTGTCCTGTTTGTCTGTGCCACCTGTCAGGTTGCATTCACCTGCCCCTTAGGGATGGCTGAATGATAGCTACAGGAATTGGGCGGGGTGGGGGGGGTTTGGAAAGACACCTGGAGGTATTGGCAGGTGTTCTTTGTGGGAGGCTCAGGGGGTAGGACCATCTTCTTCTGCTTTCCTAAGATTTTTCAGTGACCTTGAGGAGAAGGATGATCACGTTGTGATCAGAGCTGTCCAGCAGGGCATGGCAGAGCTGGCAGGCAGTTCAGTTTATTGAGGCACTTGCACAATCTGGGAGAGCCACACCTGGGACTTTTCCTTTGTGAGGAAGATTCTGGGGGATTCAGAAAGACAGAATCACGAATGTCCCTCCTTCTTACCTCCTGAGGTTTAAAGTTTTTCTTTCACTGGTGCCAGGGTTGTTCTCCTTCCACCGCTGCAGAGTCAGTGTGTCCCATTCCAATCACTAACCTTTCCCTTTTTCCCAATTATCCCTGACCCTCACCCTGACCTTTTTTGTCTGGAAGGGTCAGGTGCCAGAGGGATGAGAGCATTTTTATTAAACTTAGAGATCCTATTATGTCCACCACTTTGGTCCACATGGTACAATGTAAGGGGATTTGGTGAGCAGAATACTTAAGACCACAGAAGTACAACAAGAAAATTCAGGCGGCTAAACCACAATTAAGTTAAAATTCCCAAGGCCCCCTTTTGGCTGGGCTGCCACCCAGAGGCTGTACCGATCAGGCCAGCATGGGGTCTCCATTAGGGGAAAGAATGAAGCATCACGCTTGGGCGGATCCCAAGTGGCCAAGAGGAGACAGTCTCTTTCTGGGAACAGCCATGTTCAGTGACCAACCTGCTTTGCTGACAGATGTAAACCAGGAAGAGTCAAAGGGGGTATAGTCAGAAATCTTTTAGAGTTGACTAAAAAAAATGTTTTTTAACTGTGGTAAAATACATGTAACAAGATTTCCCATCTTAACTATTTTTAAGTGTACAGTTCAGTAGAGTTAAGTACATTCACAGTGTTGTGTAGCCAGTCTCCAGAACTGTTTTCATCTTGCAAGACTGAAACTCTGTGCCCATTAAACAACAGCTTAATTGCTCTCTCCCTGCAGCCCCTGGCAACCACCATGTTACCTTCTGTCTCTATGAATTTGACTACTCTAGGCACCTCATATAAGTGGAGTCATACAATACTTGGTTCTTTTGCAACTGCTTATTTCACTCAGCATAATATCCTCAGGTTCATCCATGTTGTAGTATGTGTCAGAATTTCCTCCCTTTTTAAGGCTGAATAGTAGTCCATTGAATGAATATATATACCACATTTTGTTTATCCATTTTTTCATTGATGGACACTAGTGTTACTTCCACCTTTTGGCTCTTGTGAATAACACCACTATAAACATAAGTGTACAGATACCTCTTGGAGACTCTGCTTTCAATTCTCTGGGGTATATACCCAGCAGTGGAATTGCAGGACCATATGGTAATTCTATATTTAAGTATTTAGGACCCACCATTCTGTTTTCCACAGCAGCTGTACTGTTTTACATTCCTACCAACAGTGCACAAGGGTTCCAGTTGCTCCACCTCCTTGCCAACATTTGTTATTTTCTTTTGTTGTTTGCGGGAGGCGGATAGCAGCCATCCTGATGGGTGTGATGTCTCATTGTGTTTTTTTTTATTAGTTATCTATTTTTTTATGTTTTTTTTACATCTTTATTGAAGTATAATTGCTTTACAATGGTGTGTTTCTGCTTTATAACAAAGTGAATCAGTTATACATATACATATGTTCCCATATCTCTTCCCTCTTGAGTCTCCCTCCCTCCCACCCTCCCTATCCCACCCCTCTAGGTGGTCACAAAGCACCGAGCTGATCTCCCTGTGCTATGAGGCTGCTTCCCACTAGCTATCTATTTTACGTTTAGTAGTGTATATATGTCCATGCCACTCTCTCACTTAGTCACAGCTTACCCTTCCCCCTCCCCATATCCTCAAGTCCATTCTCTAGTAGGTCTGTGTCTTTAATCCTGTCTTACCCCTGGGTTCTTCATGACATTTTTTTTCTTAAATTCCATATATATGTGTTAGCATACAGTATTTGTCTTTCTCTTTCTGACTTACTTCACTGTGTATGACAGACTCTAGGTCCATCCACCTCATTACAAATAGCTCAATTTCGTTTCTTTTTATGGCTGAGTAATATTCCATTGTATATATGTGCCACATCTTCTTTATCCATTCATCCGATGATGGATACGTAGGTTGTTTCCATCTCTGGGCTATTGTAAATAGAGCTGCAGTGAACATTTTGGTACATGACTCTTTTTGAATTATGGTTTTCTCAGGGTTTATGCCCAGTAGTGAGATTGCTGGGTCATATGGTAGTTCTATTTGTAGTTTTTTAAGGAACCTCCATACTGTTCTCCATTGTGGCTGTACCAATTCACATTCCCACCAGCAGTGCAAGAGTGTTCCCTTTTCTCCACACCCTCTCCAGCATTTATTGTTTCTAGATTTTTTGATGATGGCCATTCTGACTGGTGTGAGATGATATCTCATTGTAGTTTTGATTTGCATTTCTCTAATGATTAATGATGTTAAGCATTCTTTCATGTGTTTGTTGGCAGTCTGTATATCTTCTTTGGAGAAATGTCTATTTAGGTCTTCTGCCCATTGTTGGACTTGGTTGTTTGTTTTTTTGTTATTGAGCTGCATGAGCTGCTTATAAATTTTGGAGATTAATCCTTTGTCAGTTGCTTCATTTGCAAATTTTTTCTTCCATTCTGAGGGTTGTCTTTTGGTCCTGTTTATGGTTTCCTTTGCTGTGCAAAAGCTTTGGAGTTTCATTAGGTCCCATTTGTTTATTTTTGTTTTTATTTCCATTTCTCTAGGAGGTGGGTCAAAAAGGATCTTGCTGGGCTTCCCTGGTGGTGCAGTGGTTGAGAGTCCACCTGCCGATGCAGGGGACACGGGTTCGTGCCCCGGTCTGGGAGGATCCCATGTGCCACAGAGTGGCTGGGCCCGTGAGCCATGGCCGCTGGGCCTGCGTGTCCAGAGCCTGTGCTCCGCAGCGGGAGAGGCCACAGCAGTGAGAGGCCCGTGTACCGCAAAAAAAAAAGGATCTTGCTGTGATTTATGTCATAGAGTGTTCTGCCTATGTTTTCCTCTAAGAGTTTGATAGTTTCTGCCCTTACATTTAGGTCTTTAATCCATTTTGAGCTTATTTTTGTGTATGGTCTTAGGGAGTGATCTAATCTCATACTTTTACATGTACCTGTCCAGTTTTCCCAGCACCACTTACTGAAGAGGCTGTCCTTTCTCCACTGTACATTCCTGCCTCCTTTATCAAAGATAAGGTGACCATATATGTGTGGGTTTATCTCTGGGCTTTCTATCCTGTTCCATTGAACTATCTTTCTGTTTTTGTGCCAGTACCATACTGTCTTGATTACTGGAGCTTTGTAGTATAGTCTGAAGTCAGGGAGCCTGATTCCTCCAGCTCCGCTTTTCTTTCTCAAGATTGCTTTGGCTGTTCAGGGTTTCCATACAAATTGTGAAATTTTTTGTTCTAGTTCTGTGAAAAATGCCAGTGGTAGTTTGATAGGGATTGCATTGAATCTGTAGATTGCTTTGGGTAGTAGAGTCATTTTCACAATGTTGATTCTTCCAATCCAAGAACATGGTATATCTCTCCATCTATTTGTATCATCTTTAATTTCTTTCATCAGTGTCTTATAATTTTCTGCAAACAGGTCTTTTGTCTCCTTAGGTAGGTTTATTCTTAGATATTTTATTCTTTTTGTTGCAGTGGTAAATGGGAGTGTTTTCTTGATTTCACTTTAAGATTTTTCATCATTAGTGTATAGGAATGCCAGAGATTTCTGTGCATTAATTTTGTATCCTGCTACTTTACCAAATTCATGATTAGTTCTAGTAGTTTTCTGGTAGCATCTTTAGAGTTCTCTATGTATAGTATCATGTAATCTGCAAACAGTGACAGCTTTACTACTTCTTTTCCGATTTGGATTCCTTTTATTTCCTTTTCTTCTCTGATTGCTGTGGCTAAAACTTCCAAAACTATGTTGAATAAGAGTGGTGAGAGTGGGCAACCTTGTCTTGTTCCTGATCTTAGTGGAAATGCTTTCAGTTTTTCACCATTGAGGACGATGTTGGCTGTGGGTTTGTCATATACGGCCTTTATTATGTTGAGGAAAGTTCCCTCTATGCCTACTTTCTGCAGGGTTTTTATCATAAATGGGTGTTGAATTTTGTCAGAAGCTTTCTCTGCATCTATTGAGATGACCATATGGTTTTTCTCCTTCAATTTGTTAATATGGTGTATCACGTTGATTGATTTGCATATATTGAAGAATCCTTGCATTCCTGAAATAAACTCCACTTGATCATGGTGTATGATCCTTTTAATGTGCTGTTGGATTCTGTTTGCTAGTATTTTGTTGAGGATTTTTGCATCTGTGTTCATCAGTGATATTGGCCTGTAGTTTTCTGTCTCTGTGACATCCTTGTCTGGTTTTGGTATCAGGGTGATGTTGGCCTCGTAGAATGAGTTTGGGAGTGTTCCTCCCTCTGCTATATTTTGGAAGAGTTTGAGAAGGATAGGTGTTAGCTCTTCTCTAAATGTTTGATAGAATTCGCCTGTGAAGCCATCTGGTCCTGGGCTTTTGTTTGTTGGAAGATTTTTTTTTTTTTTTTGCGGTACGTGGGCCTCTCACTGTTGTGGCCTCACCCGTTGTGGAGTACAGGCTCCGGACGCGCAGGCTCAGCGGCCATGGCTCACAGGCCCAACCGCTTCGTGGCATGCAGGATCTTCCCGGACCGGGGCACGAACCCATGTCCCCTGCATCGGCAGGCGGACTCTAAACCAGTGTGCCACCAGGGAAGCCCTGTTGGAAGATTTTTAATCACAGTTTCAATTTCAGTGCTTGTGATTGGTCTGTTCATATTTTCTGTTTCTTCCTGATTCAGTCTTGGCAGGTTGTGCATTTCTCAGAATTTGTCCATTTCTTCCAGGTTGTCCATTTTATTGGCCTGGAGTTGCTTGTAGTAATCTCTCATGATCTTTTGTATTTCTGCAGTGTCAGTTGTTACTTCCCCTTTTTCATTTCTAATTCTATTGATTTGAGTCTTCTCCCTTTTTTTCTTGATGAGTCTGGCTAATGGTTTATCAATTTTGTTTATCTTCTCAAAGAACCAGCTTTTAGTTTTATTGATCTTTGCTATCGTTTCCTTCATTTCTTTTTCATTTATTTCTGATCTGTTCTTTATGATTCCTTTCCTTCTGCTAACTTTGGGGGTTTTTTTGTTCTTCTTTCTCTAATTGCTTTAGGTGCAAGGTTAGGTTGTTTATTTGAGATGTTTCCTGTTTCTTAAGGTAGGATTGTATTGCTATAAACTTCCCTCTTAGAACTGCTTTTGCTGTATCCCATAGGTTTTGGGTCGTCGTGTCTCCATTGTCATTTGTTTTTAGGTATTTTTTGATTTCCTCTTTGATTTCTTCAGTGATCACTTCATTATTAAGTAGTGCATTGTTTAGCCTCCATGTGTTTGTATTTTTTACAGATCTTTTCCTGTAATTGATATGTAGTCTCATAGTGTTGTGGTCGGAAAAGATACTTGATGCAATTTCAGTTTTCTTAAATTTACCAAGGCTTGATTTGTGATCCAAGATATGATCTATCCTGGAGAATGTTCCATGAGCACTTGAGAAAAATGTGTATTCTGTTGTTTTTGGATGAATCAATGAAGTCCATCTTGTTAATGTATCATTTAAAGCTTGTGTTTCCTTATTTATTTTCTTTTTGGATGATCTGTCCATTGGTGAAAGTGGGGTGTTAAAGTCCCTTACTATGAATGTGTTACTGTCGATTTCCCCTTTTATGGCTGTTAGTATTTGCCTTATGTATTGAGGTGCTCCTATGTTGGGTGCATAAATATTTACAGTTGTTACATCTTCTTCTTGGATCAATCCCTTGATCATTATGTAGTGTCCTTCTTTGTCTCTTGTAATAGTCTTTATTTTAAAGTCTATTTTGTCTGATATGAGAATTGCTACTCCAGCTTTCTTTTGGTTTCCATTTGCACGGAATATCTTTTTCCATCCCCTTACTTTCAGTCTGTATGTGTCTCTAGGTCTGAAGTGGGTCTCTTGTAGACAACATATATATGGGTCTTGTTTTTGTATCCATTCAGCCAATCTGTGTCTTTTGGTGGGAGCATTTTAATCCGTTTACATTTCAGGTAATTATCGATATGTATGTTCCTATTCCCATTTTCTTAATTGTTTTGGGTTTGTTATTGTAGGTCTTTTCCTTCTTTTGTGTTTCTTGCTTAGAGAAGTTCCTTTAGTATTTGTTGTAAAGCTGGTTTGGTGGTGCTGAAATCTCTCAGCTTTTGCTTGTCTGTAAAGGTGTTAATTTCTCCATCAAATGTGAATGAGATCCTTGCTGGGTAGAGTAATCCTGGTTGCAGGTTTTTCTCCTTCATCACTTTAAATATGTCCTGCCAGTCCCTTCTGCCTAGCAGAGTTTCTGCTGAAAAATCAGCTGTTAACCTTATGGGGATTCCCTTGTGTGTTATTTGTTGATTTTCCCTTGCTGCTTTTAATATGTTTTCTTTGTATTTTAATTTTTGACAGTTTGATTAATACGTGTCTTGGCGTATTTCTCCTTGGATTTATTCTGTATGGGATCCTCTGTGCTTCCTGGACTTGATTAAGTATTTCCTTTCCCATATCAGGGAAATTTTCAACTATAATCTCTTCAAATATTTTCTCAGTCCCTTTCTTTTTCTCTTCTTCTTCTGGAACCCCTATAATTTGAATGTTGGTGCATTTAATGTTGTCCCAGAGGTCTCTGAGACTGTCCTCAGTTCTTTTCATTCTTTTTTCTTTATTCTGCTCTGCAGTAGTTATTTCCACTATTTTGTCTTCCAGGTCACTTATCCGTTCTTCTGCCTCAGTTATTCTGCTATTGATCCCATCTAGAGTATTTTTCCTTTCATTTATTGTGTTGTTCATCGTTGTTTGTTTCATCTTTTGTTCTTCTAGGTCCTTGTTAAATGTTTCTTGCATTTTCTCTATTCTATTTCCAAGATTTTGTATCATCTTTACTATCATTATTCTGAATTCTTTTTCAGGTAGACTGCCTATTTCCTCTTCATTTGTTAGGTCTGGTGGGTTTTTATCTTGCTCCTTCATCTGCTGTGTGTTTTTCTGTCTTCTCATTTTGCTCATCTTACTGTGTTTGGGGTCTCCTTTTTGCAGGCTGCGGGTTCGTAGTTCCTGTTATTTTTGGTGTCTGTCCCCAGTGGCTAAGGTTGGTTCAGTGGGTTGTGTAGGCTTCCTGGTGGAGGGGACTAGTGCCTGTGTTCCGGTGGATGAGGCTGGATCTTGTCTTTCTGGTGGGCAGGTCCACGTCTGGTGGTGTGTTTTGGGGTGTCTGTGCACTTATTATGATTTTAGGCAGCCTCTCTGCTAATGGGTGGGGTTGTGTTCCTGTCTGCTAGTTGTTTGGCATAGGGTGTCCAGCACTGTAGCTTGTTGGTCGTTGAGTGAAGCTGGGTGCTGGTGTTGAGATGGAGATCTCTGAGAGATTTTTGCCGTTTGATATTATGTGGAGCTGGGAGGTCTCTTGTGGACCAGTGTCCTGAAGTTGGCTCTCCTACCTCAGAGGCACAGCACTGACTCCTGGCTGCAGCACCAACAGCCTTTCATCCACACGGCTCAGAATAAAAGGGAGAAAAAGTAGAAAGAAAAGGAAAGAAAGAAAAAGAAAGAAAGGAGGGAGGGAGGGAGGAAGGAAAGAAGATAAAATAAAGTAAGATAAAATAAAATAAAGTTATTAAAATAAAAAATAATTATTAAGAAAAAAAATTTTTTTAAAGAAAAAAACGGACGGATAGAACCCGAGGACAAATGGTGGAAGCAAAGCTATACAGACAAAATCTCACACCGAAGCATACACATACACACTCACAAAAAGAGGAAAAGGGGAAAAAATCATAAATCTTGCTCTCAAAGTCCACCTCCTCAATCTTCAATTTGGGAAGATTCGTTGTCTATTCAGGTGTTCCACAGATGCAGGTACATCAAGTTGATTGTGGAGCTTTAATCCGCTGCTTCTGAGGCTGCTGGGAGAGATTTCCCTTTCTCTTCTTTGTTCTCACAGCTCCCAGGGCTCAGCTTTGGATTTGGCCCCGCCTCTGCGTGTAGGTCGCCGGAGGGCGTCTGTTCTTCGATCAGACAGGATGGGGTTAAAGGAGCCCAGACAGGATGGGGTTAGAGGAGCCGCTGCTTCGGGGGCTCTGGCTCACTCAGGCCGAGGGGAGGGAGGTGTACGGAGTGCGGGGCCTGCAGCGGCAGAGGCCGGCGTGACGTTGCACCAGCCTGAGGCGCGCCGTGCGTTCTCCCGGGGAAGTTGTCCCTGGATCCTGGGACCCTGGCAGTGGCGGGCTGGACAGGCTCCCCGGAAGGGAGTGTGGATAGTAACCTGTGCTTGCACACAGGCTTCTTGGTGGCGGCAGCAGCAGCCTTAGCGTCTCATGCCCGTCTCTGGGGTCCACGCTTTTAGCCGCGGCTCGCGCCCGTCTCTGGAGCTCACTTAGGCGGTGCTCTTAATCCCCTCTCCTCGTGCACCAGGAAACAAAGAGGGAAGAAAAAGTCTCTTGCCTCTTCGGCAGGTCCAGACTTTTCCCTGGACTCCCTCCCGCTAGCCGTGGTGCACTAACCCCCTGCAGGCTGTGTTCACGCTGCCAACCCCAGTCCTTTCCCTGCGCTCTGACCGGAGCCGAGCCTCAGCTCCCAGCCCCGCCCGCCCCGGCGGGTGAGCAGACAAGCCTCTCGGGCTGGTGAGTGCCGGTCGGCACCAATCCTCTGTGCGGGAATCTCCCCGCTTTGCTCTCCGCACCCCTGTTGCTGTGCTCTTCTCCGCGGCTCCGAAGCTTCCCCCCTCCGCCACCCGCAGTCTCCACCCGCGAAGGGGCTTCCTAGTGTGTGGAAACCTTTCCTCCTTCACAGCTCCCTCCCACTGGTGCACGTCCCGTCCCCATTCTTTTGTCTCTGTTTTTTTCTTTTTTCTTTTGCCCTACCCAGGTACGTGGGGACTTTCTTGCCTTTTGGGAGGTCTGAGGTCTTCTGCCAGCATTCAGTAGGTGTTTTGTAGAAGTTGTTCCACGTGTAGATGTTTTCTGGTGTATCTGTGGGGAGGAAGGTGATCTCCCCGTCTTACTCTTCCGCCATCTTCTCCTCCTCAGTTATCTATTTTATACATATTGGTGTCATGTGGTTTTGATTTGCATTTCCCTAATGATTAGTGATGTTGAACACCGTTTCATGTACTTATTGGCCATTTGTATATTTTCTTTGGAGAAATGTCTGTTCAAGTCCTTTGACCATTTTCGAATCCAGTTGTCTTTTGTTTTTGAGTTTTTTAAGTTGATTTTTGAGGACGCTGTTTCAGCACTCACCAATACAAGATGCCTGTGGATGGTAGGGAGTGTGGAAGGCCATCACATACTTTGACAAACAACCCATTTTTTGTGACTTTTTTGTTAAAAAGTATACCATTGTCAGATAGCAAATGGTTTGGAAAGTGAAAAACATGACACAGATTAGTGTCAGGGGCCACAGTGGTATGGTTGGAGCCAGCTGATTGGATTGGCATTGTAATACCATAACCTGGAAGAGTGTCATCAGCGGTGAGGCACTACTGATGGTGTGAAGACGGGGTTAAAGGTCTGATGTAGCCGGTCTGCCAGTAGCAGGAGATGTGGCCTCTCTCACCATGAGACGAATGGGTCTTTTCCTGGGAGTCACCAGTGTGGGACGCAGAGGTTGCCTCTGCATCAGGAACAGAGTCCTTTACTCTGTGTCTGTTCAATGATGGTCCATGTGTTGACGCATCTGGAGTGGTGATGGATCCGCCGGCAGAGATGGCAGTCTGGGCAGTGCAGGCATCGTCAGCAGCTGGACTCCTGTTAGCTTCACCAGACAATGGGCCCTTACTATGGCCCATATTAGTGACCTAGATGGTCTGCTCGGCAACTACTGTCTGTCTCCACAGTTTATATGGCAAGTCTTTAAGATGTCAGTCTGTAGTTTTCTAAGTAGCAGACCCAAACAACTATTACCAATGGGTATTAGCCCCATATCAGTAGAAGCCTAACAAGGTTTATCACCGGGAATATCAGCCAGATCTCTGAGAACATCCTTGAGTTCTGCCCGCAGAGCACAGCAGCCACACCCACTTTCATTTCTGCATAGCTGGCACTGAGGTTGAACAGCACAGCAGTCCACGGAACACCACAGGGTCTCAGCTTAGTTGAGTCATTAGTGCACCAGGCCCAGGCATTTAGGGGATCCTCTGTGAATCAAGGGCCTCATTGAACCAACAGAATGGAAAATAAATTTTCCCTAAAGGGATAGCTGCCACTCTTTCCTGTAGAGCTGAGAGGTCATAGGGGCCAGGCTGGCTGCATTCTTGAATATACCAAGTCCAAGGGGCACCTCTGGTTGGAGGCTGTTCCTCTTGTCAGAAGCTCCAGTCAGTAACATTACCCAGGCACAGAAACTTGTACTCAGAGGGGTCATAAGGACTGTGGGCCACTAAGGCTGCTAGTGCTTTTCTACATGTGGCTCTTCCCAGGTGGCATAATCCCCTCTGGCTCTTAAGAGTATTCACTGTGCAAGCATGAAAAATATGAATACCAATTATACATTCAGTGTTGGAAACCACAACAGTAATACATTGAGTTGGTACCAAGAGTCCCACCCAAAAGAACACATTAGCATCTCTTCCGCACCGTGAACTGCACCCAAACCTCATAGCTGAAAGCAGGTACCCTCTCCCTCCACAGAATGAGGCATGAAGGTGACATGGGCTCCAATATATATCAGTCAGAGCTATAAAATGTCCCTCCCCTCCCTACAGTGATCTCGCAAACCCAGGTATGTTTGATCTTCAGTTCCCCTTGGGGACTGGGAGAACTTGGCCCCGCCCCTAACAATCTTTCTCTTTAAAGGGTGTAGGGGGAGGCTGGGAGAGAGCAGCTCTGCACCAGTAAACAAGGTGAATTTATTTCAGTTTTGAGTGGCGCCGTAGCTGCGAGCATTTGGGGCACCCAAAGCCCTGTGTTGTGTACTCTGTGGCCGGGCCGTCATTGCTGACTGGCATCATCCATTTCCGTTAGGGATGCCTTGATTCAGCGGCTACAGCCACATCACTTCCCGGCGGGGGCCATGAGTTTGTACTCTTTGGCCGACTTGGGCTTGATCTGCACGGGTGGCATCGTTGTTTTTAGGAGTCCACCTAATGTGGACTATCTGCTGCTCGCTCCATTGTCAAAAGAACAGCCCTTCAATTCTTGCTTGATTTCAGCATAAGGACTAGGAGGGTTTTCTGAAGCTGATAGAATTTAATCTACATTTCTGTGGGTGAGTTTCTCATTCTGTGGTGAATCATTTGCTAAATCACTTAAAATCCACTTTAGTACGGAAGAGCCCAAAGACTAGTCAGTGCCCTTGGGAGATTGTTTCGGGGAAAGTTTCCCAGAAGGACCAGAACTGTCTTGTAGCAGACAGGGCCCACTGCCAAAACCTGAGGTCTTTTACTTATCTCGAATGGGGTTAATGTTGAGAAGACAGACTGCAGGAGGGGCTGAGCACTAAAATAGCCAGGTGTTGCCTTTCTTCTTTAACAAGCATTATGTGCCCCTCCCACCCCCTCAATCTCCCCAGCAAACTAGCAGTTGCTAAAGATTCTCCTGGTTCTGCCCACAGTGGTTACAGTTTTCCTTCTTTCACACTCAGTATGGATACATTTATGGTGCTCCCGCCTCCCTCTGCCAGACAAATCCTATTACTAGTTGTTTACAGGGCCGACCTGGTGAGCTTGGTGGATAGCTGACAGTAGCCAGGGCATCGTTCAGGCTGCTGTGTTTGAAACTACTTCCTGGTACTCAGCCTGAAACTGCTGCACCAGTTCAGCATCATTAGCAGGCAGTGAAGTAGAGGACCAGACATTGCCTGGGGGGGACCATACAGTCTGGTCAACATGTTCACTCCCGATTCCCATGGACTTCTCTCAGTTCCTGCTAACTGTCCTTTCATTCCGTTTCTAAAAAGCTTTGTCTTTGTCAGCATTCCATCTTCATTACCAAAACTCAAAAATTGTGAGGGGTTGAGATCCTACCCTTTGTGGAAGCTCACAAGTTAGCCTGCACAACTCCATGGATTCAAGTAGAAGACATGAGACTCCTGGTCAGAGACAAAAGCTGTCATTACTCCTGGCAATAGTCAGCACTTGTGTCAGATAACCAGCCACAATTTCTACAGGATACTGCAAAGAGAGCCAGGTGACTGATGCCTGCACACACAATTGGGTGTGTTACAGGAAAGGAACTCCCAGCTTAGGGGACCAGATCTTTTATAATGGGCAGTAAGCCTTCCTGTCCTTTGCCCTGGGGAGTGACAGTATCTTTATTATACCAGACAGTAAACAAACCTGCCTTTTGCTCTTTGAGGAGACACTATATCTTCTAAGGCTGTTTATTATATAAATATACAGAACAAAGGGAATCAGTACCTCTTCTCACAAGATGTGCAGAAATGCACATAACATTGAACTTTTTTTCCTGACAATACCTTCCCCACCCCCTTTCAGTTCAGTTCACATACTTAAATTTTCTCACCTAGGCTACTGTAATTATTTCCTAACTGGTCTCACTGCCAGTAGTCTTCTGTCTGTCCTCAACACCTGTGCCAGAGGGATCTTTTAAAATGCAGACCTGATGATGTCACTCAGTTTAAATTTGTTATTGGTTTCGCATTACTGTTAGGCCAAAGTTTAAATTGTTGAGTGGTTGTGTAACTATTTCTCATGTGCTGACTACTACCCAGTTTTTGAATGTTGGCAATTAAATAAGGGGGAAAAAAACCTTTTTAAAGCCGTAAAGGCC
Source organism: Delphinus delphis (assembly GCF_949987515.2). Lineage (NCBI taxonomy): Eukaryota > Metazoa > Chordata > Mammalia > Artiodactyla > Delphinidae > Delphinus > Delphinus delphis. The sequence continues at coordinate 159,589,339 of NC_082684.1, forward strand.
AGTACTAGATAGGCTGCAGATGTGTAGGCTGCGTGCTGCCAGATTGGAACCTCTGGTCTTACCTTTTTTTTTCTCTTACACCTTTGTCTGCAACATGTTGTTCTTTTTGCCTTGAATAATTTACATATTTGTCTCATATTTCTATTCATTTTTTAAAAACCTACTTACTCTATAAAGCCTTCCCAACCTAGTTGGACATCTTGCTCTCAATACCTTTAATTTCAAATAAACTGTGCGTGTGTCATTATAGTACTTCATCTAGTTGTTATTACTGATTTTTTTTTCTGGTCTATATCCCCACAAAATAAAGTGTAAGCTACACAGAGCAAGAGCCCTCCCTTTCCATACACACCAGGTTTTTAGGAAAGAAAATTGCTTTCCTAAGAATCATTTTGGTATCAAAACCAATAACTTAGTTGGTGCTTTTAATCACCTTTAGATAGTCCATGTTTTGAGCCTGAAAGATATTAATTTGCTTAATTTTGATGGGGAAGATGCAGTATTATTCACTGGAAAATAGACATGTGATACAGTCTTATGGTCCATTATATGTGGATATCGTATATATTATTTACTCTTCCAAATAATATTTTCTTGCTTTGTTCAAATTTAAAATATAGACTGTGGACATTCATAAAGAGAAAGTGGCTCGAAGAGAGATTGGTATTTTGACAACAAATAAGAATACATCAAGAACTCACAAAATAATAGCGCCTGCAAATATGGAGCGTCCTGTAAGGTATATTCGGAAACCTATTGACTATACAGTTCTGGATGATGTGGGCCATGGTGTCAAGGTAAGCGTTTTATATTATATTAACTTGAAATAATTTGCATATCCAATAAATATTTTGGATAGGAAATATAGTGAGAAAGCTGATTTTCTTAAAGAATTAATAGATTCTCTTAGTAATTAGCAATACAATTTTTATAGAACATTTATTTAATACTAGTTATGTATTATACTAAGCTTGGGGCAGAATTTTACATGTGCAGTAGGCTGTATTCAAGAAGATATAAACACTTAAAATGGCCATTCATTTGTTAAGCCGTTTGAATCCTAGACTGATGTTATAAATTTGTGTTGTCAATGCCAAGTCTTGTTTTCACTACTGAATGAATTTTTAAGAATAAAAAATGTATATGCTTTCCAGAATTGGTTTAGAAAGTAATTTATAAATACTTTTATTCATTTATTCATAAATATGTGTGTATTAATACATCTGTGTGGATGTGGATATAATTTCAGCAGTTTATGCAAAATGAAACAATTGTGTGTAATCTTGTTCTGTGCATCACTCCCCACTCTCCCACCCCCTGCCCCAACAGGCTTTTAGGAAAGGGATTGTTGCCCTTGTCCATTTCTTAGCATGGCAGAATTAGCTGCTCTTGAAGGATACCTGTAGCTTCTCAACTTTTTAGATATTCATGTGTTATTTTGGAAGCATCTGGAATGACCTGAATTCTTTAGCTATCTTTGCTCAAGATAAACTATTCCTCTGAAATTTGGTAGTCCCTTTCTTAGAGGACCATTATTTGATTTTGTTTCTGGTCTCCAGAATATTTATAATAATTTTTTTAGGGGTCAGCTAGAATCTTGAAGCTTTTCCTAGCTGGTTATCTGCCTGGTGCTATTGCTGGATTTGTTGCATTCTGACTTATCTGGGGTTCCTGATCAAGAGGGGAGTATAGCTGGTGACATCGCTCTTTATTCTGCTCTTCTCAGAGACTATTGGAATCTCCCCTTCACTGTCAGGCTTGGAAGTTGGAACACTTTGCAAATGTAGAGCAGGTTACTCGTTTCTTGTATTTTTATCCAAGGATGTGGCTAGGGTTGTCTGAGAGTTTAAGTTCAATTTTAATTTACGATATTTAGACTAGATTGATTTAATTTGAATTTTGAGAATTTGGAAGAACTTATTATTACCTGCCTTGGAAGTAAAAATTATGTATATACATACATGCATATACATACACCCGTGCACACACATTCTCATGCACTCACTTCTTCCCCTTTTGCTTGATTTTTCTTCCTACCAAAGCAATATACACTCATAAAAAAAAAAAAAATCTGTCACCATCTTAGAAGTGATTATCCTCTATTATCTCCCCACTAATAATTGTGTTTAACAGTTTAATACATAGTACATAGCAGAGTATAAAATGAAACCAAACTTTACAAGGAAATTTTGGGTGAGAAAATTTAACTGTTTTATTATGTATGTACAAATGAGAAATGTAAACACTGCATAATATATACTGAAAGTCTGCAGATGTCAATTTTAGCAATCTACTTTTTGTAATGTGGATAGTTTAGACGCAGGTTTGTTTTTTTTTTAAGTTTTTTATTGTAAAATATACATAACATAAAATTTACCATTTAACCATTTTAAGTGTACAGTTCTGTGACATTAAGTACAGTCACATTATTGTACGGACTATTTTGAAATATTTTTTTGACCATGGGTAGGAGGGTGGGTGGTCAGAAGCTGATATGTGGCTTATTTGTCCACATTTTGTTTCTGTGATATACAAATACATACAATTATTTTTCTCCCAGTAGTCTCATTGCAGCTATATTGATCCAGTTTTATTTCCCTAAGAAATCATTGTTGGCTTAAATATTTATAGAGGATTGTAGAGATCTGTGAAAGTTGGAAATTTGGAATAGTTAATGAGCAAATGCCAGGGCCAAAACTACAAGGAGGAAAACTGTAGATTTATTTTTAAATTAGTGTCTAAAGCACTTTTAAGGATTGGAAGACACTGTACTTACAGTTCTAGAGTTATTTTCTTATCTTTTGCCTACTTTTCTATTTAGAAGTTTGTTTTCTTACTGACTTGTAAGGGTTCTTTTTTCTATCAAAGAAATTAGCTCCTTATATTTTGGCAAATATTTCCTCATCCTGCTGTTTGGCTTTTGACTTTGATGCTTTGGTATTTTAAACAAATATTTACAGGATGTTAAAAAATTGTATCCAAATATATTAATATTTCTTTTTAAAATTATTTTTTTTCTTTCTTTTTTTTGGGGGGGTGCTGTGTTGGGTCTTAGTTGCGGCATGCGGGGTCTTCGTTGCGGCGCGCAGGCTTCTCTCTAGTTGCGGCTTGCAGGCGCTCTCGTTGAGGCACGTAGGCTCAGTAGTTGTGGTGCGCAGGCTTAGTTGCCCTGTGGCACGTGGGATCATAGTTCCCCAACCAGGGATCGAACCCACGTCCCCTGCATTGGAAGGCGGATTCTTTACCACTGGACCACCAGGGAAGTCCCAATATTTCTTCTTATAGCTACCAAGTTTTGTGTTGTTTTTTACCCTCCAAGATTAAATATTCCATCATATTTTCTTCTTTCATGGCATAAATTTTAGTGTTTTGGTATTTGTATTATTTATTTAATTGATATTTATTGTGTTAATGCATTTTATGCTATGAAATAGGTGGTACACATAAGTTTAGTAAGAATTTAAAATATGGAAAAGGTGTCTTAAGCTAAGTCTGGTTTGACTTTTGGAAACAGCATAAGATATAGATAAGAGAATCCTTGCATAGAGAGACTGCCAGAAAGTTTGCCTAAAGGAGAATAAAAAAGAAGATGAACAATAAAGTTCATCCTAATAAAATAAAAATAAAAATACTAAAGTTCATCCTAGTAGAAGGAAGAACAAGGTTTCAGAGTATGCTTAGACTAGAGAAGGCTTGAGCACTTAGTAGAAACATTTAAAATTATTTCTGTTAAACAGTTATAATAATTAACAGCTTTATAGCCTGGTTCATAACTTATGAACGACTTTCCACATATGTCTTTGTTTTCAAGCCTTGAAAAGACCATATGATCTAGGAGTTATTACATTTTATTAATGGAAACACTAAAGCTTTATAATACATAGGAATGGTATTTTTAAAAGGTTTCGATTGTATTAGAGGAGTGAGCTAATGAGTCATTTCAGAGAAAGAATTGGCATCTTATAGACTTTCGTACCTGTGGTATGCAAAGCTTATGATCTACTTCGGGCTTGCAGGTAGGTAGGAATCAAAGAGTTCTATTTTCAACCTGAGGTTCCAAGGAAATGGTAAACTGACTCATCCATAAATGTAAATGTTAAGGAAATGAAGTGAGATCTTAAGGAAATAAAAAGCCTAGTTTTGAATGTGTTTGGGGGACACTGATATGGAAAAATTTTGTAGGTTGCTAACAATTATATTTTGAGTTGTAAGGTATAGAGATCATTTCCTTCCAACACTCGCTAACCCCAACACATTTGTATACATAAACATGCACTTAAGAGAGGAGGCTGTGCTCCATAAGAGGTTAAATGTTACACCATTGCATAGTAGCAGAGTTCAACTAGAATTTTCATTCCCAATTAAATTCTCCTTTCATCCTTTCATTTGGGACCAGTTTATACTTGTATGCTGTTTTTTTTGTTTGTTTCTTGTTCACTTGAAACAGCAAATGAGGGAAGATGTGTGGTCATATTTAGAATATTTCTAAGTTACTTTAGAATAGTATTTAGTGTATTATAATGCTATCATATTAATAAAGCTTATCTTCAAGGATAATAAAGTTATTCAAGTTTAATTTCTAAATCCAGGTGTGAAATGTAGTGGCTAGGTAGGATTCCAGACATTGTTTAATCAGGATAAAAATGAGTCATATTATTCTAAACAAACACTAAAGAATACCAAGATTCTGGCACAGTTTCTAGAAATGAGAATATAAGTCAAAGGATATTCCATTTTTGGATGATTTCCTTAATGTTGCTTCTGTGGTCACTTGAAAATGATAGATACATATTTGGAATGGCAGGTATTATGGAAAGAACTTAGACCCCACACCCCACCCCAAAATGTAGGAAAAGACTGCAACCTGAAGGCATTTTTTTCTTAAGTGGCGTGGTACAAGTAGGATGCTTTGGACGCATTATTTCATATATATAAGCTAGCCAGTTTTCATAGAAGTAGCCTTTAGGATCAAAGCAGCTTTTCTTCAGTTTTGAATTATGGTCAAACTTGTTCAGAAGAAAATTTAGAACTAGAGCAACATATAACTTTCTACTAGTGTTGGCCTGGTCAGGATTTGTATTCATAAGCTACACATGAGAGGGTATCCAGACCCTGTTTGCTTGTTCCTTAATTAGAATCTGGCTAAGCTATTATTGTGCATTGTAATTTTGTTTTTAAACACTGAGGTGCTAGGTCCTTTTCTGAATTTGGAAAACAAGCTGTGATTTTGAATTTTAACATTTGCAGTTTATCACTCTTTAAAGTAATATACTACCATTCAAATAATGAATACTCATACATGGGCATTCATTATCCAGCAGTCTTAGGTCTTGTACACTGATGTATTAAAGTAGCCATACATTTAATGAGGTATGGTGTTTGTGTTTAAATCAAAATTTGTTTTTTAAATCATCTATGATTCAGTTGGATTAATTTCATAGGATAAAATACTGACCTAAGAAATTATTGGAGCTGCATGAGATTGGCATAATTAAGTGATTTCCTTATGAATGTATTATTTTGAAAAAATATGTGATACCCATGAATATTTCCCTGCTGCTTATGGATATCTTTTCTTTACAAAATATTTGAAATATGACTGGGTAAAAAAGCTTATTAACATGAATTGAGTAACTGTAAATGTAAACCTGTCCTATCAGATATAACTTATCTAGAATTAATTTCTACTTTTTCCCCCCTTTTTTTGCAACGTAAAGTGGCTAAAAGCCAAGGTAAGAGTTACTACTTATCATTTGATCCACAGTTTCCCCTCTATATCGATAGAGGCTGCAGAGCCACTAAAATTTGAAAACTTTTCCTATGTCTGTCTGCTTTTTCCCCATAGGATTTATGTAGATTAAATATACTCAAACTCAGTTCAAATCAGCAACATTTAGCTTGGATGTGTTAATATATCAAAGATATATTGACATCTGCATTTATATAGGAACATTAATTTTGCTAACATTTATTGCTTTGCTCATTTTTTGATAGTTGCCTTGCTTTTATTGACTTACAATTAGGAGGTTTCCCAGGCATTATATATGACTTTGTTACTGAGTTGTTGGGATAGAGGTGATTTTTTTAGATGAATATTTTAGCAAATTGACACTGAGATCTGCAGTTTATATTCATGCACACATTCCAAAAATTTTAAGAAACCCAGCATTTGAATTGCAGATAAGTTAGATCTCAGTGAACATTTTTAACAATAAAATAATACATAAAATTCAATAATCTCACCTGTATTTTGCAATAAATTGGTATGAAGGGCATAAAATAATAAGAAAAGCCAAGTGCAAGTGGTATCTTGACTTTTTAAAATGTAGTACCAAAGTCTGTTATTAAAACTGTCTGGGAATCCTTATTTCACATTCTGATAATAAAAAAAATAATACATGGTGTCAAAACACCAAGAGAACAATTTGATATAAAACTAAAAGCTTTTCTTTCCACATTTTAGCATGGAAATAACCAGCCTGCAAGAACTGGCACACTGTCGAGAACAAATCCTCCTACTCAGAAACCACCGAGTCCTCCCATGTCAGGCCGGGGAACATTGGGGTAAGAATTCAGCTACATCTTACAAGAGGATTTGTATGTCAAAGGAAGAGATGTTTTTGTGACTTAAGTAAATGTATGGATCCTTGTGACGGGACCCTCTCTGTGTGATAATACTACCTTTTACAAATTCATTTTGGTTCCTATTTCCTTGAACAGAATCCAAAATGAACCTGCCTGTTCTGTAATATTCTCTAAGGAATTCTGTACTAGAAAAGTTTTTTTGTATGTATGTAAATGAGCATTATTTATTTATTATCTTCTAATTCATTAAAAAATATAAATATATAAATACATATATAAAAAGATTTATATATGAATCTGAGTTATGTTTATTTAAAATGAAATGACCAGAAGGTTCCATATATGGTGTCTTCACATGTATTTGCAATACTGATATTACAGAGCTTTGAATAAGTGGTCTACTTTGTGTACTTTGGTTTGCTAGCCTGCAGTTCTTCTGTTTCCCCTGAGACTTGGGGACTCTTTACTTGGAGTACTTCTAACTGTGCTTCTGCTGGTAATCTTAGGGCCCTTCATTCTAGAGTAGCTTTGTAAGAAGGCCAGTGGAGAAGTAGAAAAGGTAATTGTGACTTCTTCCTTTCCAATTTTCAATGCAATACAAATATTGAATACTTCGTAAGACATTTCTGAAAGATAGTTCACTTTATTATAGAAAATTAGACTCCTTATTTTTGGTGGAGGGGTGGGGGAATCATTTTATAGTAACAGGGATCAGCAATCAGCTTTCTTATAGGATCTTAGTTTCTATTTTCATTCTGTAAACCCCTTACCTCTGAAAAAAACATACAAAGTTATTAAATAGAAAAGTTAAAATCATTTATTGAGAAGTTAATGGCATCACATCTAGGATCAGAATGTACTTGTTCATATATCTCTAGATTGAGGTAGGAGTAAATTGCACAGGAGATATTTAGCTTCCATAATATACAAGGACAGTGGCTTGTGGGTTACTGATCTGGGAATAATATGTATTTCAAAGTTTGATATTACTGAGCATTAAAAAAATTATAACCATGATTTTTAGAAATAAGATGAGAACTTTTAAATTACCCTTTCCATTGGTTTTCCTAAGAAAAGGCAACAAATTTTAGCTTTTGTGTTAAGGTAACAAAATTCATACACCCCAATTAAAAATGTTTTTTAAAAACAAACTTTATTATTAAAAAAACCCAAAACTTGTGTTATAGTTGGTTATAAAGGGACAGTCACAAATTTGGGAGAAAATACCATTTATCTTTCTTATTCATATTCCTTTCTCTATTATGCTTCTTTAGGCGAAATACTCCTTACAAAACCCTGGAACCTGTTAAACCTCCAACAGTTCCTAATGACTACATGACAAGTCCTGCTAGGCTTGGAAGTCAGCATAGTCCAGGCAGGACAGCTTCTTTAAATCAGAGACCGAGGACACACAGGTAAATTTTTAGGTTGAGCCTTTGAACTGAGAATGTGCATTATTGATTGGTGACAAACTCCTATAGAGTTGCTGGTAAAGGTAAAGTGCTAGTCTAATGCTAATATAGAATGTAAAAGTTTGAGGGTATTAATATTGTATATGTTCCTTTAAATATATGTTATAACTTCTATTTTTTAGATTTTTTAGTATCTATTTATACTGCTAGCAGATTGCTAGTATTTCCTCCTTTTGACAGAGGTACAAATGTATATTTGGATGAAGTCTGAAGAATGTTTTTTTAAAATGGTCTTTTAGAAAAGATGAAGGTAACCACTCTTAAATTTTTTGGATAAAAGGTTAAACATCAGAAACTCTACAATGTGATTTAAACTTTAAGAGGTTGGAGAAAAGAAAACAGTTTAGATTTGAGGAAGAATTTCTTAAGAGAGTTGATGTACTAGAATATGTTACTATATAAATTCATTTAAAAAAGTTCTAGAAATCAGCTACCCAGTGGATTTTTAAAAACTTGGTTATGGAACATAACATACATTCAGAAAAGTGTATACTTTATTAAATGTAACAACTTGATGTATTAATACAAATTGAATATAGTCATGTAACCATCACCCAGATCAGAAAATGGAACATAACCGCAATCCAGAAATCCCCCTCAGGCCCTTTCCCAATTATTGCCTCAGCCTTCCTCCCCTCAAAAGTAGCCACTTTATTTTTGTGCAAGTTTATAAAGCCAGACAAAATTATCGTATAGCTCAATTTGTTTTATTCTTTGATTTTTACCTCTCACTTAATAACTTGGGCAAGGACCCTCTTTACCTTGACTTTTAGGATGGTTTTATTAGAAATACAGTTTGGTAAAATCATTTTGGAGGCTTCAGTTACGCAGGATATATCACGCTCTTAGATGCTATGTAATTGTTATTTGTTGTTATTGTTAGTAAATAAATTGCCATATTGATATCTGCAGTTACTGAATCAGGGTAAGTTCAATGAGGACCAAAATTGCGTTTTTTTTTTATATGTTTATTATTGAATTATTATACCAGCATGGTTGTTCTTTATAGTGGATGTAGTAATTAATAGTTTAATCATATTCAACAACTAGTTAGTTGTTAAGAGTTACTTCATTAGATATCACGGATATACCTATGAGATATAGTTCTTTTTTTCAGGAGCTTGTTCTGTTAGAACAGGGATCAACAAACTTTTTTATAAAGGGCCAGATTGTCAATACATTAGGATTTGTGGTCCATACGGTCTCTGCTGCAATTACTCAGCTCTATCATTGTAGCATGAGAGCAGCTACCAGCAACACGTAAATGAATGAGCATGGCTGTGTTCCAGTAAAACTTTATATATGGCACTGAAATTTGAATTTAATATAATTTTAATGTGTCATAAAATATTATTCCTCTTTTGATTTTTTTTCTACTAATTAAAATGTAAAAAAAATGTTCTTAGCTCACAGGTTGTAAAAATCAGACCATGGGCCAGATTTGGCCTGTGGGCTGTAACTTGCCAATCTCCATGTTAGAAAAAGGCACATAAGCCAGTAATTGTGGAAGTGCATAAGTGCAAAAATATTCATCTGTCTGTGATACGGTGGTGGCAGAAAGCAGAGTATTGGCCAGCTTGGGAGGAGGGAGGCCTTCATAGCAAAGCTATTTTTGTTATATAAATAGCTTTTTTCTCCTTTCTATTAGTATGTGATAATGTGATTATAGAATGCTCATATTGGAGGGAAAAAACTTATCTAGGCAGTGCAAATCATTGCCCTGTTGGGTTTCTGGGCCTACTGAGCCAATGATGTTGATTTTTAAAAGTATAATATGGAGCTTAAGGCTACATGTGTACATATGTACATTTGCATAATGTACATGTGCACACATACATTACTAAAACTGGTCAGTGCGAGGTTGTATACCTAAAGGGACAGTAAGTCCATAGAAGTAATTGGTTAAAGTTTAGTAGTATCAACTATTCTAGACTGTGCTTTGCTGAAACTTCATTATTGTCTTGTCTTTTTTTTGTCATTTGCTCATTTTTTCCAAACATTTCCGTGTTTTATTGCCATTCTTTGAGATGAGTGGAGGTTTACATACTAATTTCAGACTAAAACTGGTTACCGTTTTTATTAACTTCCATAGCATCTTTTGTGGCTTCCATCACACTATTTGTTAATGTCAGTTTTCACAGTCTCAGTGAAGAGCTCCATGACAGTGTGGTTCATGTCTTGTTTGTTCACTGCTGTTTATACGAGGTTTTAAATAAATCCTTGTTGACTCATTGTACTATAAGATTATATTGGTCATTCATGTCTCAGTGATCTCTTATAGTTCTGAGTACTACGTGACTATATTGGTTTTTCAGTAGTTGGAGAAATAGAGTGAAACACAAGAACCACTTCAAGTATTAGGGTTAAAATTTATATTGGACTGTTAAAATTTGTCTTTATATATACTTGTGTGTATACATACAAGCACACACATATGCATCATAAAAGGAGTATTTAGTGGCTTTGAGTTGATTTTTTTCCTGAGTAAATCTCTAGAATTGCTATTTTCATGATTTTTCTCTCTCCTTTGCAGTGGAAGCAGTGGAGGAAGTGGAAGCCGAGAAAACAGTGGCAGCAGCAGTATTGGCATTCCCATTGCCGTGCCTACACCCTCACCACCCACTGTTGGACCAGGTGTGTCATATACTCACCTATTTTAATATGTGGTAGCAGTTAGCTTTATTATGGAAGTCTGAAATAATTTAATTACATTAGATAAAACTATTTATTAAACTTATGAGACTGTTGCCAGAATGAAAGCAAATTTAAAAACAGTTTTTGATTGGTTTTCACAGGGTCTTTAGAGTTTTGCAGATGTTTCTCCTTACTTATAGAAAAGCATATTAAATAGCTTTATTAAATAACTTTTTGGACATTTTGCTTTAGAAATACTTGCCTTGGGCACAAGTCAAGAATGATATTTATTATTTCAAGAGCAAACCAATATTATTGATAATTCAACCAAAAGATCAGTGTCTTTAATGTGAATTATGTATCATTGAACTTTGATGTTGCCTTATAGGCTAGTAAGTATGTCAACTCCACTGTTAGCTGGTTTTGTGACTTTACTACATTTATGTATGGTATTCAATACGTATTTCAGTAAAATGCCATGAATATAAAATGGGATTAAACCAGGAGAAGCTCTTTTACTTTTTAGATTATATAAAAATTTAAGAAATCACAGCAGAGCATTAAATTGGCCCCTTGATTTTTTTATTAAGTGAAAGGAGGACTTTATGGTGTTAAAAGTATACACTTTAAAAGTAAGTTTGATAATCAAAAGTTGTTAGGGAAAAATACTTAGTTTCTCAAGGATGTTGTTGAAAAGGGAGAAAAAGCTACTTATAAAAACAGGCATATTTTATAGTTAATGAATGCGTGAACTCAATGATCTTTTTACCTAGTAAAATTCTTACTCATTCAAACATGCTTTACATATGGGTATCTTTCTCTTTTTTTCTTATTTCCAAAACCTACTTCCTTACTGTTTCAGAATGATTAGTTCTGTTTATTGCACTCTGACCTGAATTATAAACTATTTTATTAGAAAACATTTCTGTCCCTCCTCCTTCTGGAGCTCCACCAGCACCACCTCTTCCACTACTTCTGCCCGTGAACACTGTGATAGGTGAGACTGCATAACCACCGGAGTGATTTACCTTACTGTGCAGAGTTCACAGTAAGCTCCTCTGTTAGACGGCTCGCTTTTGTAGTTGTTAGGTTGTAGGTGGTAATACAAAGTTTAAAGTATTAAATCTAATTTACACTAATTTCTTCTGGTGAAAGGCCTCTGAAGTTACACAGAAACTTCTCTGTGATGTCAGATGCTTCTATGCCTAGTTTATAACCAATTTAATGTGGTTTGCATTTGTTCTGTTTAGATTTTTCTAGGAATATTATAGCAGTGATTGTTCAAAAAAAATATTTTTTAATAGTGATGTAATATTTTTTTAAAGTGAAACTTGATTTGGAACTCCCTGGTATATACCACAGTCACAGGAGTGGGGTGAAGGTGGGGGACAAGAGGCAGAAGATGAAAAAGAGAATGGTGTGCGGTGTGGGGTACCCTGAGGCTTTCCAGTGGGTCACAGCTGAAAAACTCTGATATAGCCCAGGATTTATGGCATCTGAGGATGCCATGAAACATTTTGTTCAATAAAATACATTTAAATTGCTCCCAAGTTGGGGGAGACTGGATTGAGCATATAAGGAATTCCAAATATAGACTTGGTATAAAACCATTCAGCCTAGAAATGCACAGTAGCATTTGGGTGGAAATGGATAAAGAGCTGTTTCAAATATTGAGAGCTTAGGTGAAATAAAGCCATCTAGCAACTTCTTTTCAAAACGTTGGCACTTGTACTCAGAGGAGAGGGGAAAAGGAAGTAATAAACAAAAGACCCAAGTAATAGAAATTGTTGGCAGAAAGTCCATGTGGAAAAAAAATGCCCTCAACCTAATTAATAATCAGGAAAACAAAAACTACGAGATACTATTTTATAGCTACCAGATAGGTAAAAATGTAGAAGTCCACCAGTACCATATGTTGATGAGGATGTGCAGTAACAGAAAGGTACGTTGCTGGTGGGAGTTTATTTGTTGATTCAGTCACTTTAGAACATAATTTGTTGTTACCCAGTCAAGTTGAACCAGGTTTCTACCTTAGATTTATCAGTTTCATTTCTAGATATTTGCCCTAGTGTACTGGTTCTCAAAACATGGTTATGGAACTCCTGGGGGTTGCCAAAATCCTTTCTTGGAGTTTTTGCGGTCAGAACTATATCCATAATAATACTAAGACTTATTTGCCTTTTTTATTCTCATTCTGGTACAAGTACACAGTGGAATTTTCCAGAGGCTACATAACATATGATAACATCATTTTTGACAACTAATGGATTGTGTATTTGTGTATTTATGTATTTTAAAGATAAATCAGTTTTAATTTCTAATATGGTAATTAATCAGTTAATTATGGTAATTAATCAGTTTCTAATATGGTATAACCCACTTCAACAAAAATTTTTTGAGGTTCTCTAATTTTAGAGTGGATCCTAAGACCATAAAGTTTAAAAACTACTATACTAGAGCAGTGGCTTTTGGAGTATGATTTACAGACCAACAGCATCATCATCATGGGGGAACTAGTTAGGAATGCAAATTCTCAGGTCCCATTCCAGACCTACTCATTCAGAAACTCTGAGACTGGAGCCCAGCAGCCTGTATTGTAACAAGCCCTCAAGGTGAAATTCTGATCACTGCTGAAGTTTGCAAACCACTGTTCCAGAGAAACTTAGGAACCATATTTAGGAATGTTCACAGTAGCGGTATAATAATAATAGCAAAAATCTGGATGTATCCCAAATGTCTACAGTGGAATGGATAAATAATTGTGGCATGTTCATATGCAAATAAAGCAATAAAAATGAATGATATATTGATATACTTCTCAACATGGATGAATCTTAAAAGATAATATCAAAGGAAAACAGCAGAAATACATAATCAATACAGAATCATTCCATTATGAAAGTTTATAAATTTGCAAGGTCTCTGTGTGTACTGTTTAAGGTTATAATTATCTGTGATTTTTAAAAAACTGCATACAGTGAGTCCCCTACATACGAACGAGTTCCGTTCTGAGAGCGCGTTCATTAAGTCCAATTTGTTCCTAAGTCCAACAAAGTTAGCCTAGGTATCAACTAACACAATTGGCTATGTAGTACTGTACTGTAATAGGTTTATAACACTTTTCACACAGATAATACATAACAAACACAAAAAATAAAACATTTTTAATCTTACAGTACAGTACCTTGAAAATTACAGTAGTACCAGCTATACCAATGCTGCTTTTACACTTGCTTCCGGACATCCTGGGCTTGAAATAAAGGTACTGTACTACTGTACTCCATACAGTGCTGTACAGTAAAGTACACAGAAGCACAACCACTTGTAGAGGATGCACGCACATGACAGTGTACATCAGACACGTGAACTAACTTCAAGTGATTGGACACGCGAATGCATGTTCGCATCTTTTGAAAGTTCGCAACTTGAAGGTTTGTGAGTAGGGGACTTACTGTATAGTGAAGAGAGAGAATGTTTAACACATATGTTTTGGAGTTTGGGGTTCAGAAGGGGCAAACAAGCTTCAGTGATACTGGTAATATTCTAGTTCTTGGAGCTGAGTATTTTTCCTTAAAAAAATATATGTAATATATATAAAAATATAAATAATATTTATTTATGTAAACAAATTATATATAACCAGTATAAATAATTATATATATTAGTATATGTAACCATATGTATATGTATTATTTATATATAGCATGTATGATTATGTATATATCAATCATACACCGTTTGGTATTATTTATTTCATAATTTTATTTTAATATTAAAATAAATTCTAAAATAGGCATAGTTTGGAACTGCTATTAAATAGCTTTATTTTGGTTTTAAATCACCAAGACAAATAACCTGGATTTTATAAAGTTTTTATATAAGTCAAAAGAAATATAGAAATCATTTTATTGAGATTTCTATTAAAAATGGTTAAAGGGTTACTTCTTAGCTCTTTGGAAAACTTACCTGTCCAGAGTTACTCGTTCATGAAGGCATTTGAATAGACTCTTATTTATAAAGTGTGTTTCTGTTTAGGAATTGAGCATGTGGATGATTTAAATAATTAGTGACTGCCTATGGCTTGGGAGCTCCAAAATGTTGAATATTAGCACTTCTTTTAATGAACAACCTCTGCTGTATGGCTTTTTTCTAATAATTTATATGACCTCTAGGAGAGGTTAAATTGGATGACTGAATGAAAGTAAACCAGGATGTTGTCTTTTTATTTGCTCAGTCATGGTTAGATGTTTGGGAGGATAATGTTAATCCTGAAGTTACCTTTGGAAGGTATAGTTAACTTTAGAGGCTTTGAACTTTATACTAACCTTTAAAATTTTAAACTTCTGAAATGTTGGTAAATAAAATTTTAAGTATTGTTAATACTTTAGTTAGTTTAGATATGCATAATATAAAGAAAAATGTGCTTTGGGTGTAGTACGGAAAAAAAGCCCTCCAAGGATATGGAAAAAGATAATGTATTTTCTACACAAAGCTGCCTTAAAATGTCCATGTTTTACAGAGTCCAAAATTTTTTTCAGCTTTATCAGTTACAGAAATGTAAGTGATAGGGCAAAGTGTGTAATTCTTAAAAGCTGGGAGATATACAACAAATCTGACATATATAAGTGCTTTGAAACTAGAAATTATACTTCTCTTAAAAATGGTTCTACTATAATATGTATTGGTAATAACTGCTAATACATTAAACATTCAAATAAATATAGTAGTGCATGTGGAAAATATGCTTAATTGTTTACATTTTATAATTTAAGCTGGGTTTGGCTGGATAGATTCTTATACTGTGCTTCTGAAGATTTGGCAATGGAAAGGAGAAGAAGTCTGTAAACCAGATATTAAGATATTCACATCTAAAAACTGATGCTTTCCACCTCAGACTATCATTTGGTACTTATTTTCTTGGAAAGACACAGTTGACATATAAAAGCTGTATGTTTTAAAATGTTACAGAAAAAAATTTATACATTTTATTAGCAAAATACCATTTGGTATTATGCTAAATTAAAAGGCTTAAGAATATTACTTATTTACTTTTGCACTTTCCACACAGTATCTGTTTTTCCTTCTTTTTGTAACTTCAGAGATAGAGCTGTTTGTGTTTTATCTTTACTTTTCTCTTTATTTTGTGCTGTGGGCTTTAAAAAGTAATAAACATTTCTTGCCGATAGTCTCCTTCTCTTTGTTCTGCCATCGGAGGTGACGTGCAATGCTCAAGTTCTTTGTTGGTTGCCTTTGACTAATGCTTTTCAGCAGCCCCGGGCTCAGCTCCTGGTTCCCAGTATGGCACAATGACCAGGCAGATTTCTCGACACAACTCTACCACTTCCTCGACATCTTCTGGTGGATACAGACGGACTCCCTCTGTGACGGCTCAGTTTTCTGCTCAGCCTCATGTTAATGGAGGTCCACTTTATTCTCAGAATTCAAGTAAGCTTGTGCTTTGCAGGTTTAACGGCAGCAGTGGAGCTCCTTTTGAAGGAAATTATTTGAAATTGTTATTCTTGCCAGTGATAGACAACAATTGAAACCGTGCTATTTCATGTTTATTTTTGTTTTAAGAAGTTAAACCTTGGGGACTTCCCTGGCTGTCCAGTGGTTAGGACTCTGCACTTCCACTGCAGGGGGTGCGGGTTTGAGCCCAGGTTGGGGAACTAAGATCCCGCATGCTGCATGGTGCGGCCAAAAAAAAAAAAAGTTAGACCTTGAAGCATATCATTTTAAGAATAATTGCTTATCCCTTTCAAAAAAATTCAGGCTTACTGAGTATAGTCGTATACTAAAATTTGATGAAATTTTTACTACTGTAAGTAGAACTAGAGAAGAAAACCACTGAAATTAATTAAGCTGAATTTATTTTTATTGGCATGCTTGATACAGTTCAATAACAGTAAACTTAAAAACATTGTGACAGTTTTTCTTTACAATAATATAATAAAATTGCTGGCTATCACTTTTAAGCTTGTTAACCTATACTGAAATGAGTTCCAAACCATTAAAAACCATTTGTGATGCCTGCTTATTCTGTCTCTAATAATTGTAACAGTGGGGAGGACTTTGTTTTGATTTTTTTCTGTTCACCTCAAATTGCACATCTCAACACTAACTGCAATCAGTGTTTAAAGGCTGATAAGATTAGAAAATAGCTTTGGCATAAAATGTGAGAAAGTTCAAATTGCTTAGGGTAGTCATTAATTCCACTTTCCATATCAAAATGCTCAGTCCAACCAGGAGAAATCTGAAATGAGCCAGTTCAGTATTTGTTACTGGCTTGAAGCGGTGATCACCAGGCATAGACTGAAACACTTCCCCATGTGGCTTTTGTGGGCTGCATGTTATGTTACATTATTTTACCTAAAAAACACTGAATACTCCGTATTTACATAGAAAGTTGGTTTTAAGTTCTTTTCATTTATGATGCATGTTTTGAACAAGTTTTAAAGTAGAGCTAAGGAGAAAGTTCTGTTATTTATTTTTTTGGTTAAACTTTAAAGACTAATTGTTATAAACAAAAAAAGTCCTAAGAATTGAAAACCACTTTAGCAGAAATATCACAACTCATAGATAATCCCAAAATTTATACAACCCTTTTCCAGACTAAAATTTTCATCCAAGCTACTAAGAAACTTTACCAGTTAGAATTTTACCTCACATTTCCCCTGGTCTCCTTTTGGTAATGAAAAGTAGCTGGCGGCTGAGAATTCCACAGTTAATCTGATTATTAGTCTCACTAGTTTCATGAACTTTTAATTTTTTTTCATATTCTGCATTTTTAGATCCCATCTTTGTGTTCATTATTTTTTTCATCGCTTAGTTTACTCCGCAAATAGGGTTTCTGGTGACTCTTCACCTGATACATGTTTGTGTGGTTCTGTTTTAACAGTACTTGGGTGGGTTGCTTATCCTCAAACAAGACATTTTCATTACTGAATGACTGTATTTTTGGACATCATAAAGCAAATTTGGCCTCAAATTTTAAATATATTACTGTGTGTTGTCAAATTAATTATCCTTCAACCTGAGTTATTGTTGGTGTTGTAGTAGCAGTAGTAGTAGTATGTAAATGTTTTTAGTGTTTTGATGTGCATATTCCCCTTCTGTCTAAATGTGGTGATAATGATTAGTATTGTCACAACATAGCCTCTTTTTCTTTATGTACTAACCAGCATGGCTCATTACTAAGGGTTGTTTCTAAAAAAATTTTTTAGGTTTGTGGGAGTTGTTTTTTTTTTTAAGTTAAAAAGCTATAATGTTTTATTAAAAGTATATATATGTATATACTGGAACAAGTGTGTGTGTGTATACACACACACACACACACACGCACACACACACACACACACACTTGTTCCAGTATATACATACTTGTGTATACTTCTATATACAGAGTATCAGAATGAACCAGGACTAATTTCATAGTGAACTGAATGTTATTTTTAGCCATACAATGAATATTAATGCACATATACTGCTTTAAGTTGTTGCTTATTTGTATACTGAACATCTTTCATATTTTTATGCCTACCAAACTGAATTTGTAGATTGGATTAATTGAAACAATCTTTCAATTAAATGATCCTTGGGAGCCAATCAGTTGTTTTTCCCTGTCAGTTTAGTGTCACTTCTTGGTGACTACCAGTAAACTGAATTTTGTGATTCAGTCCTATTGACTTTTTCTAAGCAATCTTTGGCCATTACCATCTTGTTAAAATAAGACAGGGTGGTAAATATATGAATATTTACTTTTAGATAGTTTTAATTTTTAATACATTTGCTGTCCACATGAGCATTTGCTGTCAGTTTCCTATAAATTATGTGTTCTCCAGAAAGAAGACAGAGTATGTTTCCAGCTACCCAGTGATTCTTTAGAAATTATTTTAATACAAATAATTGCATATTTTACCTTATTGTTAGATTAGGTTTCCTTTTTCAGAGTATTGATGAAAGGAAGGTCACTTGAAATATTCCATGAAATTCAGTGAACAATTAACATGGTATATGGAGCACTCTTATGCCCTAGTAAATTTAAGAGTGATGTCTTTAAAAATAAAACTGTCAACTTAAAAAGTAATAATAACCTTGTTTTACAAACAAGGGTTTTTCCTAAAGAGCTGTGTGTAAATTCGTTTTTAAAGAAAACCTGTAATTGATGCATTTATTTATACATGGAATAAACAGCTATCCTGTAACATATTCGTTTTGTTTATTTAGGTTTATTTACAACATCACCCTAAAGCTAGACATACCTGTTAGGTTAGAGAGATAAGGCGAAGACACAACGTCCTGGAAACCTTTATTGGTATTTCACTGTTAGCTGTTTTTTTAAAGTCTTTCCTTAGAATTCAAAAATTTCATTGCGTGAAAGTGATGGTAAATTTAAATCTTACCCAAACAATGTAACATTAGGATTAAAGCAAATGTATTTGTTTTTTAATAAAATTAACCAGCTGGCTAAACACAACTCAGCTTTAGGTTTGCTCCTGGGAAATGAACTTGAAGAAGGTTCTGCAGGTTTTTGTTTTGTTTTTTGTTTTTTTTTTTGTTTCATTTGCAGACTGTTCTTTGCATACTTATGTTTGTGGTCTTTGTAACTGACTTCTGCTTTTTGTTTGTTTCCTTTTCTTTCCTTTATCTGTTTTACTTCCCCCATTCTGTGTTGTTGCTGCCAGTTTCTATTGCTCCACCCCCTCCCCCTATGCCTCAGTTGACTCCACAGATACCTCTCACAGGCTTCGTGGCCAGGGTGCAGGAAAACAGTAAGTTTGGAAAAACCCGAGCTATCCAAGAGTAGAGGCTGTCTCCTTATATAGCATGCATGGCTGATGAGTCATCATTTTCCTTACTTTTATTGAGAAGCTAATCTTATCTTGAAAAGGGGTGCAGATATGTTATTGAAACTGAAGAGCACGATCTTCAGTTTTTCTTCTGTGTGCATGATTACTGACTCAGATGACTTTCAAAACTGAAGTTTTCTTATGTATTTATATGCTCTAAAACATGAAATCTGATCTTTGCAGATTCTTAAGGAAAGAGTAATCAAACCCCAAAATTCAAATTGTGTGGAAACTACTAGCTTTCAATAGTTATTAGGGGAATTGAGTTCTCATCAAGATGTATAGGTAGTTACACTGTGAGATTAAATTTATCATGCAGTTGGGACGGGTGTTTTATTTTGTTTTTCATTGTTTTTGTTTTCCTCCTTTGGTTACATTTTTGGAGAAAACTTTGTAGCCTCAGATTTTTATACGTAAATCGTTTTGAACCTATTATTAAGATTTGTTGTTAGGATAAAAATGAATCTGCAAGAGTAAGTAAATTACATCCATGCTCTCCGTTAAGAGTGATAATCAGTGTAGAGTCCTCTTCATGTTTTGTCTATGTGTGGGCCCATGAGGATGATTTCCGAACATGCAAATCTGTCACCTTTTTTAGGTCTTCTCTGAAGGTCAGGTTTAATGACTTGGAAATTCTTTTGAATATATGGATTTAATTAGGATAGAGTAGTTTTTATATTACTACCTGAGTACTTTGACGTTCTGGGAGATACATAATCCTAACTACATGATCATAGTGAGTGTTATTTGGCAAAATGAAAAATACCCCTATTACTGAATTGTATTATGCCAAAATAGCTGTTGAGATGAAGATGGTAAGGTGGTCCAGTACTAATTCACCTCATTTGGGATCATCACCATGCAAATAAATCTCAGAATGGTTTGAACAAATGTGTAACTCATATGACCAGCCCATCCTCCAGGAGAAAACATTGTGGCAAATTCCACCGTGCAGCTTTTGCTGACCCTATTGTGTTATTCTCCACATTTCCTCCCTTCGTCCAGTCAAGTATTTGTTTATTCAGTGTTACGTCCTAGGCTCTGGGAGGAATACACAGTCTAAGACAAAGTCCCTACCTTTAAGAAATTGGTGATTTAATGGGCTTTTAAAACAGTTTCAAAATGTTGAAACTTCTGAGCATAAACCAACCTTATCGTTTACATTTGGTTGGAAACTCTGTTTAAACATGTAAAAATAAGTGAATCTTCCTTTTAAAAATAAGTGAACAAAGGTAAATCGCTGGTCCTTAATGCTCTAAGAGTTTAAAAACTGCAAGAGTTTAAAAACTAAGCCAATTCAACTTTTGAAGTGCCTTAGAGCCAAGAATTTTTAGGACATATTTTAAAATGGCCATAATAAACATCCAGTTAGTGAGTCCAAAGCTCATTGATTAGGTTTTTGGTAATAACCCCTTTTTTATAGAAATTCGGTGTTAACGTACATGCATGGTCTTGCTAAAGAGGCCCACGGTACTATTTTAGTTCTTTTTCCTAAACATATGAACTTGAGTCAGTAATTCTCCTTGTGCTGCAGAATGCCCAACTTTATTTGGCATCTGTTTTCTTTAAAAGCACGTTAGGAAGATTGTTGATAAATTGTGTATCAATATCTTAAATGTTTTATGAATTACAGATTTTCTGTGTTCGTTCTTCTCATAAACGTTCACTTATGGCACTCAAATTGGTGATAATGAATGCACGTAGCAGTTAACCTATTAATAAATGTTTCAGTTTAAGACATGAGCCTCTGAAAAAAGCAGTGTGTTTACATCTGTTTATGATTAACATCTGAAAGCGTTTGAACAATCATGCGTCGTGCTAGACAGAGTATTATGCACAGAGAATAAGACTGACTGGACTCTTGCCCCAGTGTATGTAATTTGAAGATAAGCCAGTGTAGATTAACAGCAGTTGGACATAGTAAACTAGTAAATTATGTATAAATCAAGAGTAAATGTACTTTAAGATTTCAGGCAAACATATATAATTTATACATTAAGCCATATTAAGGACATGAGCTATGGCTCTTTAATGTCAGAATGGATTCACATGCATTTTCTTCTCCTCAATAATATTTGCAAGTTTTATGGAGAAGGGATGGGCAGAAATAAAATGAATCCTACCATTTGGAGGAAAAATAAATTGTACACCTGTTTGAGAGCTATCCGAATGAGCATCAGCACACAGGATTTGTTTCTTAATAGTCTTTTTCATCCCCCAACAGGATAAAATAGAAATCACAGAATTAAATTGGTTATCAAGTAGGGCTATTATCTGCTTATGTTTTAAATCTGGATTCCTTGGTTATATTCTCAGTGCATTATTCCAAATAGGGTGTAGAAAACTTTAAGACTATATTACAAATAGATGATGACCATTTTCTTTGATCACATAAATAGCCCCAGAAATTGGCATTTGAATTAGTATGTTGGTATTCTGAATTTCTCCACTGCAGATATTATATAATTCCTGTATCAATTTATATCAGAGCATTTTCATATGTCTTTAACTTTTAAAGAAATTTGTCAATCAGAAACTTAAGAATTAGTTGTGCTCCAGCTCTGAATTCCTTAATATTGGGAGCATTTGTTATCTGGTATCATATATTTCATTGAACACAGTTCTAGCCTGACATTTTCCTGTTTCACTGTTTACACCTTTGATTATTTAAATCACACACATACACATTCCACAACCATCTAGAATTTGAGGTATGAGTCATTTTTATTGTTTTGCATGATTTGAGTTCCTTTCTTTTTTCTTTTTTTAAACATCTTCCTGCAGTACTTTATTTTTAAAATCTTTATTGTGGATGTATTCTTAGAAAATTGGATCTTTAGGATCTAGTCTTTCCCTCGTCCCATTCTTAGTTTTACTAGCAATAATGTAAAAATCTTAGCTTGCTTTCTACATTTAAGAAGTTGATTATCTTAAAAAAAAAAAAGGTTGATTATGAATACAAACATTTTTGAAAATATTCAGTGAGATTTTTTTTACTAGCTTGGAATTATTTAATTTTAAATTTATTTTCCCTTGTTAAAATTTAAATAAAATAATAGAAAAACGTACACATAGAAGCAGACCTAATACCACCAGCTTTCTATTTTTTTATTCCTCCAAAAAAACAAAAAATAAACACGTATCCACCCACTGGAGATTTATTTCTGTGGAACTAAAGGTAACTTTTTAAAAGCCAAAACCAGGGACATGAATGTGCACAATGATTATCAAACCATTAATGTTATTCATAACGTTTACTATAGTGCAAATGACAAATGTGACGTAAGGCTTATTTAGGGAGATATGCTAACTAAAGAGTGACATTTGTTCTGATCTGAGCCTTGGAATAAGGGAAGTTCTTTATTCCTGTAGTCTTATAAACAGATTGTCTCCTAACCTCTGCATTCATTAATTTGTAGAACTTCCTAATACCCTTAATTTTTTAGCTCATTTTATTATTGCAAAATTATTCTTAAAAGTAGTAGAAGCTTTAACACACCAAGCTTTTATTTCTAATCATTGCATGTTTTATTATAGTGCATGCTGTATACGAATTAGAGCTTTCTTCAATTCTGTTAACTTACGAGTTTCTGTCTAGTCTGATTTCTGATTCAAATTCAGTATCTGGATGTTTTAGTTGCTGATAGTCCGACCCCACCACCTCCTCCTCCACCAGATGACATTCCCATGTTTGACGACTCTCCACCACCGCCACCGCCGCCGCCAGTGGACTATGAAGATGAGGAGGCCGCAGTAGTCCAGTATAACGATCCATATGCAGATGGGGATCCTGCTTGGGCCCCCAAAAATTACATCGAGAAAGGTAGGGTACAGTCATCGTTGAACTGCTGTAAAGGGTAAGAGCTAATTATAGTATTTTAGAGCCATAAAAAACACGGAGTCCAGCGTTTCTCCACCGGCGGCCCAGTGGTCAGGACTCGGCACTTTCACTGCTGAGGGTTCCATTCAGTCCCTGGTTGGGGAACTGAGGTCCCATAAGCCACGCAGTGCAGCCAAAAAAAAAAAAGGAAAAAGCAGTCGTAGCACACAAGTGAACGGGCACGACTGTGCCCCGGCAAAATTTCACGGACAAACAGAGGCACCGGCTTGGATTTGGCCATGGGCCACTGCTTGCAGACTCCTGGTCTAAACCAGAGAGTTTTAGTATTTAGTAGGGTATTTAGTAGGGTTAGAGTCCAAGCCTTCAATAGTCACCTTTGTAAATCACAAGATGACTAAAACCTGGTTTAATAGGAGTTCAGTTGAATATGTTAACCCGGCAGTATGACATGACTGTTCCAGAAGTCAGATTCTTAGGGTACATTAGCTGAACTTCAACCTAATATGTACAAATCTGATAATATTCATTTATAGTAGACCAGTATTATGTTTAATTTTAAGTACCATATTTCAGGATCTTGCAAACAAGAATGCCTTCAGAGGAGGATATTCAGGAGGCTGAAATATCTAGAAAGTGCATCTATAAAAAGAAACAGCTGAAAGCACTGTTTTTAAGTTGAGGAAAAAGATTTCAGAGGGACTAGACAGCTATTTTCAAATTTTTAATCATGTAGATAGAGGTAGATAAGAATATTAGATTTCTATTTCCAAAGAACCCTACGGTTAAGTACATACAGAAGGGAGAGTTTAGATCTTTATGTGGAGTTAGGGTCCTGGAGATAGAATGGACATTGAATGGTTAAATACTCAGCAGTGAGAGTTATTAAATGAGAGAATATATGCACTGGGGGAGGGGAAGTTAGGTGGGACTAGGTTTCATTTACAGAGGGGATTTGTTAAATAGAAACAATTAATTTGACACAGTGTTTTTATCAGCTCTTTGTACAAGTAGAACTAAGAACCCGAGGAAATAATATTTTCATTTTGCTGAATGACTTTGAGGGTGTCAGGTGTTGTCACGATCAGTTTAAAAGTCATCTGTACCACTCAAAATGGGACTCTGAATACAAAGAAAATGTTTCTCCCTAGCAGTCACTCGGTTTTCTTGGGTGGTTATTTAGCCAAAACACCAGGATAATAATTTAACATTATTTATTCTGTATGTTTTGGTGTTTTTAAAACTGGTATGTTAAGTGAGCTTGTGATCACAATACTGTGATTCTGCTACAGGATTAAAATGGAGAATGGACTTGTTGGATTTACTTCATATACTGTTTTGTAAAGGGGAAAAAAGATTGCCTGTTTCAGTTTAGAAAATGATGCTGTGGATCAGTACTACACGTCTCTTCCTTATTGTAATTCACTGGTTCAGGATAATTATGGGGCAAAGCCACCTTTCTTAAGGGAAAAATGAGTTCCAGAAGATCTTAAATGTCTTAAAAACTCTATTTTAAGAAAAACACTACCTGAGGTAAGTCAATGAAAAAAAATTTGTATGACATACTGTTTCACATATACTAGAAAATTACATATTTCAGAATTATGTTGTAAAGACAGAGGAAGGAATAATTAAATTCATAAACCAATAGTTTGGAAAGCTGGTAGTTGTTTGATGCCTTTCCTTTCCACAACACTGTTTGCAAAGGAAGTGGATATTTTGAACTCAGCATAATCACAGAATTGCAAAATGGTTCTCTAAGTCTTAATTAATGAGTCTTTACTCACCTAGTTCCCCTTTAAAAATAGAAATTCTTGTTGACCTTTAAGGGGTGTGTGTGTGTGCGCATACGTGTATGTATATTTAAATCTAGGTATAGCCCCATAAACTACATGAATATTCTCCTGCGATGGGTAGGATATTCACCTCCCAGTATATGTATATTTTTAAATTAGATGGTTGTTACCTGGTTTACTGATTGGCTACGCAGCTTTGCTTACTAGTTATTTTGAAAAATGGTGCTTTGCATGTGGTTGGCACTTAGTAGACATTTGAACGAATGAATTGAAACATCTAATAAATCCTAAAATTCAGAGATCTTTCCTACATAGGTTGGTAGAAACTCTTGACTTCTCTAATTTAGTTGTCAGTTTGGCCCGAAGATCAAGCTAGTGATTTAGTAGCCATGGTTGGCTACTTGACCTACCTGGTATATAGATTTAAGAATTAAGACTTTTCATTAAAATAGTTGGGTTGGCTATACTGTTAATTGGCATTACATTTTAAAATTCGATTAAATGTTGGATATAGTGCACTGACATGATATTTCAACTCTTTTCTCCATAGTTGTGGCAATATATGATTATACAAAAGACAAGGATGATGAGCTATCATTTATGGAGGGTGCGATCATCTATGTAATAAAGAAGAACGATGATGGCTGGTATGAAGGAGTCTGCAATCGAGTGACTGGTCTGTTCCCTGGGAACTATGTTGAATCGATCATGCACTATACTGATTAAATCTTTGCTTTTAAAGTAGGTTCTTATTATCACTCAGTCATACTGTGGGACTATTACGGTTAACAGGATTGTCTTAAAATGTTTTAAAATGTGCCCATATGTTCAGGACATGCTGTTTTATTGGTATAATTGAATGTCTACCTGTAAGCATAAATGTCTGAGGCAGCTGGTGTATTGCTAAACAGCAATCTATACAAGAGGCTGTCTGTCACTGATTGTGCTTATATACTTACTTACACATTGTTAACTTCATGACCAGCCTAAATATTCTGGGGGTGTGGGGTATAACATTTCACAAATCATGACTCAGATTGTGCCATTACATGTTTCAGTGCAGCATGGTTACTAACGCTCTGTCAGACTAATATTAAAATCAGAAAACTTAAATGCTGGTGCTGGTCATACTTTTTGTTTAGACTCTCTCATTCTTGAAATATACTGTTTGTTTAAAGCATGCATACAAATTTATGTATTGAAATATACTTAACAAAATCCAAGATGCTTCCAATTTGTGTAATACTTACTTGGAGTACTCGTACTTAGGTCTCTTGAAACGAATTGAGTCTCTAAGATCTCCATGTGAAACAAAGACAATTGGGTTACCTGTAGTCTTGTCATTTGTACCGAAGTTTTTTAATGAGTGAATTTGCATTATAAATTTTGTCCATTCATAAATACGTAAGTGAACCAAAGGTTTTTGTCCTTTCCTTCACTGGTTTGCTTTAAAAAAATAATAAAAGATACTGAATTATGGCAGAATTATGGTTCTATTTTCTCAATATATTAACTTGGGAAAAAAATTTTAGCCTTTTCTCAACCTATCCCAACAGCAGTGGCTGATTTTTGTAGAATTTAAAATCTGAGATGGTTATTTACAAGTCAGTCTACTGAATTCCTTTTCTAAAGTAACTTTTTCAAAGCTAAGAAAATGTGTGGAAGTGCACATGCTGTAGGTAAAATTCTTAAGGATTGCTCTATCAGTCCTTTGGTTTTCCAGTGGACTGTGATATACTGGTTCAATGAAAGGAAATAATTATCTTTTACATATTTTTTTGGTAGAAGTGGATGCGATTGATTTTTGAATACGCACTGTTTAACCCATTACCTGGCACTAGCAACATAAAAAGATTTTAAAAATAAAATAATTGGGGAAAAAAGGTGCACCATGTATTAATCATTGAACAGGGATATACCTGACCAACAGATTTGTATTGTCTTTTGACATAACTGAAATGCAACACGTGCACTTTGTGTGTCTCCTCTTAACTTAAGGGAGGGTTAGAGGGATGTTTTCTCTTATCGTGTGCATACTGCCTAGGATGTTAAAGTAGAGCACTCACCTGTGGGTTTCTGTGTACTGAGGATTTGTTTGGATTTCAAATTACAGTTATGTACTGGGCATTACAGATAACAGCATAGTAAATGGTAAGACTAGTGCAAAACGTATATTTCTGAAAATTAAAGACCATTATTGTTACCAAATCAATGTGACTGTTGAATATGCATTTTGCCTTTGTTAATTTTAAACATGATTCCAGTATCACTATTGATCAGTTACCTTCTTCATTTTTTAGAGTGGACTGTTCTCTTAATTTTGTATATAACCTGTTGTCTAAATTTTATGTACAGTCTTTTATAATAAACCATTCTCCTATATGAAATTTTGGATACTGTTAAAATCTAACTAATGTGGATTGAAATGTAGACTTCAGTTTTATGATCTTTACTCCTATGGTGAAACAAGATAAACCATTTGAATTTTAACATTGATTATTTATTTGTGTAATGGCTTTACATGTGGATATTAACCGTGTAAACAATACCACATCTAACCGTCAAGTACCGCGATTAGAGTTTACAGGACTAGAATGACAGATTCAGATGGTTTAATGACATTTAAAAAGTTTTCTGAAAAACTTTGCCAATAAAAAAAGTCCCATTAATAAGGTGGAAATAATTTTTTAAAATGATTTTTTGGTTACCTGCACATGAAGCAAAGTATACTCCACAGAATTCTTTAGGCACAGTCTGGTAAAATAGCTGCCAGAAATAACAGAACGAGCTGTCATTTATCTCTTGTGAGCACGATTTCTGAAAGTTGTATGAGGGCGTCTCTTTCTGGGGATGGTCGAAGTTTACTGATCTCTCTCACTGCTTCACGGCAGTACCGCTGGGCGAGGTAGGTTGTCTGCTGCACACCATCGCTCTACGGGACACAGGACAAAATACAACAGAACAGATGCATGTCACCCACTGGGATCAGCTCTTAAATTCCTGCTATATGAGTTAAAACATACTTTTGAGATCCGGTAGTGAGGAGCCGAACTGTGTTTCAAATGTTCTCTCTCCAACTCACAGAGCTTCCTCCGCCCACTTCCTTTAGGCCCCTTTCTTAGACAGAAGCACGTTTTTATTCTATTAGCATGCCAAGCAGTGAACTCATTAATATCAAGTAACCTTCTATTTCCCTCTATTTTTCATTTAAGCATTAGAGTTTTTAAAAAGTTCTGCATATAAAATCTATACAGTAAAATTCCAAGTGAAAGTTAACACGCATACACGATAAATAAAAGTACAGAAGAGCTTACGATGAAAAGCAACAGTTCCCTTCTTCCAAAGGCACCAGTTTTATCTGTTGGCTTTAATGTTTCAATTCGTAATTTTAGTTGTTATCTATTGCCTTTCTGCTAAGAAAGACAAGGATTTAGCCCACCCATACTGTCTCCTAATTTGACCACTGCCTGCTATCTTTAGTTCTAATACAGATTACTGTTATCACATCATGTGGCATCGACTTCTGGCTTCATCTTTAAGATGAGGACACCAGTGCTCCTTCTCTTTCCTCTATGTTTACACTAGAGACTTGACTTGCATTCCATTCTGTACCCATGTTTTTATGTTGGTTCTTTCTAAAAGCTAAACACTAATAAAATAATTACATTTACTATTTCCATTATGTCAAAATGTTTACTGCAGAATCTAGACATGTACTGTGATTTTATTTCCTTCTCCATGGTTCCCTCTGTCATTCAAAACAGTATTTGTAGTATCATGGTTGAGAGACCTCTGGTTTTCTGAACCAAGTTACACAAAATATGACTCAAAATACGACATGTTTTAGTTTGCTTTGCCTTACCGTACGGAAGCTCACTTCTGAATATAATTGCCTCCTTCTCTTCGTTACTTAGACTGACTGCTTTGTAGCTCTGCCGTACAGCTGCCATCACAGGATGACTTTTCATTGAACTCCGGTTCATTCCACTGGTTCTAGTACCCATGTCTTTCTCTTTTTGGTGTTTCCACAGTTCTGTTGCACATCAGCAAATAACTTACCCAGAATCTGTATACTGGAAGTCAACTTTTTCGTTCTTTGTGTAACAGTGACATTGGCCTTCCTACTTAGTGGATGGTTTACTGGATACAGATTCTAGGTTGAAAGCGTTTCCTCATCATTTGGATGGCCTTGCTCACTGCCCTCTAGAGTCCAGGGTTTCGCTGCACCCTGAGCCAGTACTGAACTTTTCCTTTTGTAGGTGACCACCTTTTTTCTGATTTTTGTTTTTTCGAGTCTCTTCCTGAAATATTTGTTGCATGATTGTACTGATCCTGTTAAGAGCCTTTCGCATTTTCTTCTAGAAGCTGCTGTATTCATTTTGAAGACTTCTTCAATGTCACATTCCAACAGTTCTTCAGAGTTGGCTTTTCACATTCATTTAAAATTTCTTAGAGCTCGTTCTCATTCACTGTTTTTTAGAAAATATTATCCTGTTCTTGTTTGATGAATGCAGTATTTTTGAATCCCCCTATTATTTTTCCTGAGTCTGTTTAACTTGGTCTCACTCTTTCATTCAGTGAGCTTTAATCAACTATTTAGCAATCCTACTAAATAAACCCGACTTGTCCATTCATATTTAGTGAGGGAATAGGGGCTAGGAGCCCTGCGGCTGAACAGGCAGCTGGAGTTCACAGGTCTTTGGAACATTCCTGTGGACTTGTTGCCTAAGTGCACCTCTGCCCAGGCTTGCTGGAACTTCAGCGTGTGGTGTAAGAGCCACAGTTAATTTCCCTCTTTTCAGTCACACTTCTCACTTTAGCCGTCAGTAACATCATCATTTCTGAAGCCATGACCACTCCCAGGTATACTGCCTTCTTTATCAGCTCCTGCTGCCCTCACACTGAGTTTTTAATAGTACAGCCAAACTACCCTCTAAAAAGGTGGTAGCCATAGCACGTTATGATTAACCGTATAGAGAGTTAAGGGGTTTTGCTTTGTGGAAATTTTAAAAATCTGAAAGGTAATTACTTGGAATTCTTTCAGGTATTTGACTTAACGACAGATCTCAGACTACGACTGCTTACTAAAAATTGCTCACTCTCTCTCATTCATGAGACCTATTGGCTCCAAACGGCTCATTCACAACATACAGTGATCCAAACTGAAAATGTGCAAAAAGATCTGGCTTCCACAGAAAAGTTCTGAGGATATGTGGTGCTATATTTGAAATAAGCTTATAGCCCCTGAAGGTTAAAGTTTAATTTGCTATGTTGGTTTAAAATTTTTTCAAAGGTACCGTTCCTTTATTCGCACATTTACTGCAGTTATGTAGGATGGACGAGGAAAGCCCAGTTTCCTAGGGCTCGGACAGGAGGGGAGTCTGGTGACGGGAGGACAGCGGAGCTGCTGTGGTGGACGCGGGGGAGACTGGCTGCAAACCAACAGGCCTACCCCTGACTGCACGTGGGAACCCCTTAGAGTTCCCCAAAATGTTAGCGTCCAAGCCCCACCCAAGGCCAATTACATTAGAATGGGAAGACTTCTAGAAGAAAAATGCATAATATAACTTTTTCCTTCTCAGTTTCTGCCAAATCAAGAATTGATCAAACTTAGTCTGTGTCAAAAATTCGTTACGTTATTTGTTTAAAGAACTCTTCTGCCACACTGTACCTGCTGTTGCCTTTCTTCTTTTTGAAATCCTCTCACCTGTAATACGTATTGTCTCGCTCTGTCCACATCTCCTGGTGAACTGAACCGTCTCATTATCATAGCATTCATTTCTGGGAACTAACCAGAAAGAAAGAAAATCTATTTAATGCTCTTGGGAGAAATCAAATGTTCAAACACTAGTAGGTAAAAACAGGTAAAAAAAAATTCGCAAAAGTGAGTAAATGTTTAAGTGATGGGGGCGGGGGAGCAGTAAACTAGCGATTAAAAGCAGCAGAGCTAAGAGGACGCCCGTTTCCGGGTCCAGGGACGAGCTGGTGCACAAGAGGGACAGCCGTTGATCCATGTTCCCTCCACTGTTCTGTTGTATCCCTGGTCCAGGGCCGAGTCAGAGAGAGAGGAGGAGCAAGCATTCACCTCTAAAATCTCCTTACTGGCTTCTCTTATGGCTCTCAGCTTTAGGGGCCTACCGGGCCTCTCCCCCGAGGTTTCTAATTAAGTAGCGCTGGGGCCCGAGTGTGCACTTCTAACATGTCCCCAGATGCTTCTGGTCCTGTTGGTCTCTGCTGACAAATTAGAACCACTGGCCTAAGAAGAAGGTGGGCAATCTGTTTTTAGTTTGAAACTGAGTGACAACCGAAGGCTACCGAGGTCTTTGAGCAGAGGGCATCACAGGCAGAGCTCCGCGAGGCGGCCCGTGGAGGGGACGAGGGCAGCGCGGCTCGACACCGCCGGCCCTGGAGTCACGTGACCCTGCGCCATAGTTTGAAAAACTTTAGTCATTTCTAATATGCAGCCAAGGTTGAGAACCATCGGATTAGAGAGACAGAGGTAGAAGCAGCAGTCGGGTTGCTGTAGTAAATTCTAAAGACCAGTGGTAAGCTGATGGCAGTAAGAGGAAAATAGAAGACAGGTACAAGACGCATTGAAGACAAAATCTATGTTCTACAGTACTTGGCAGCAAGGTAGGAGAACTGTCACCATGATCGGACTTGGGAAGCCAGGACACTGTCTAGCCTGGAGCTCTAGTCCTGGTGCTGCCACAGCTGAGCCCCTCAGCCTGCTCATCTGTGTTAGGAAGGGGCTGAGCTACCTGATCAGAAATCTCTTAGTTCTACCAACTTCCGGGTCCATGAAATAAGAGGTTAAGAGGGGTCTGGTTCTGGCTGCGGCAGTGCTCACAGCAGCTGCCAGCGCTTCCCTGGCAGTGAGCCCGAGGGATGAAAGCAGTTGTGGTCCTGTAGCCACCGCCTCGGTATTAGTAATCCTAGAAGGAAAAATAGGGCAGAGAGAGAAAAGTCTCAACTAGATGATGGCAAATGAGGAATTAAGAATGTTCCTTTCAGAGCAAAGTACGTGTCCAGACAAAGCAGAGGCTGCTAGTAACATCCTTATGAAATTTACAGAGCCGGCAACTGGTTAGTTCTTAAATGAAAACCCGTAATTAGTTTTAGGTACTGGCCTTTTAAGAATAAAAATTGAAGTTTCATAGGAAACAAATCAGGAAAGCTCAATTCAATTTTACTGGTCAAAAGTCAAATCAAGTAGGCATTGGTCTTAGTTTCTTAATACCACATTTCAAACTTGGATTTCTATAAGGCCGTATATCCTCAAAGCTAATGTGATACTGTCCTGGGCATCTGGTAAAATTACCATTTTTAGGGTAGACGAGCTTTTTCTGCAGCACCAACAACAATGGTAAAATGTGCTGATTGGGCGGTTTCTCTGATTCCTTTTACTATAAAAAGCACTGAGAAAGCAAAATTTGAAAAAAACAATTTTTTTTCTTCATTGAGTGTGACTACATCCTTCCTCTGACACATGTAGTGTGTGCAATCTTAATGTGCAAGTATCAATATCAAACTCTTCCCTGAGGCACTCCCCTGTCCCCAGAATGTGTGAGAAGAAATAAGAAATGTTAACAGGCAGATGTGCTGAGAAATAAAGTTCCTGTTGGCCTAGGCTATGATTTTACGAGTAGGAAAATCATCCGTGGATGAATCAGAGTCCAACTGTGAAATCTGTCCATAAACTCACGACAAAGGCGATCAGTAAACTGTAGTGAGCTTGTTACTCGAGCAGAACTTGGGTGACTCTAAGGCCCCAACAGTCACAGCGAGCAGAAGCCCGTGCAGCTGGTGCGGGGCTGGTGCTGGTGACAGCAGTGGAAGCATGACTACAGGCTGACATTTAGGTCTGCTGACTGATCGCAGAAGGAAGGAGAGAGCTTTTAAAGGGTATCTGGGAACTAATGGAATCTCACCAAAAAAAGAAAACACTTCCATTTGGTTTCTGAAGATCTTGAAATCCAATCTCTATTCTTTAAAGGTTTACTTTAACATTAAGGTTTTTGTTTTTATAGACAGTATGTGTACACATATACCTGGAAGGACAGTCATCTCTGGGACCTCCCAGCAATCCAGAAGCTTTTCTTAAATACCCTGTTGTCAAGAAACCCCTTCAGAGAGAGGTCAAAAATAGTGAATTCCAGACAGAGGGACTTTCTATCAACAAACTCCAATTTCAAGACAACCCAGCATGCTAAATAGGGAAAGTGGTTTCCCAAGGCTGCTTGTCTTGGTCCAGTGAAACTCCATGTTCATAAGCAGAAAAGTTCAAAGACTAATTTATCTAATCTGCAAACGAAACTCACCTACCTATGGAGAAAGATGACAGACATCTTGCCACTACTCCACTAAACGGGCAGGTTAAGGACAAATACTGAAGGCCGACACTGAGACTCCTCTGAGTGTCGTCAGTGCCTTTTCAGTGCGGGATCAGCCAGTCCTCTGCTCTGGGCGGCCTCCCAGGGCTCAGGCCCATGGGGCACTTGCGCTGATCGCCACGAGCAGAGGCAGTAACACTGCAGCGTGTGGTGAAACGACTCTGGTCTTTGAAGACATGGAGTGTTTAATTGCCTGTTGTGCCGTTTACCAGAGGTTTCATTCTGGCCAAGTTTTGAGCATCACTTTCTTACTTGTAGAAGGCACATAATACCTACCACAAAAAGGAGTTGTGAGATCAGAGTTAACAAACAAAAGAATCCTTTGCAAATTATAAAAACAATGCATTTTCATTAAATGGAGATATGGCACGTTCTCATGTTATTTTGGGAACTTGTTTTACCCCAATCAATCTTAGCTCCAAAATCTTGACAAATTTCTGACCAAGAACCTAATTTTTGACAGTATAATCTGCTGTAGAGCCTAAACTTGATGTTATAGTTGAAAAGAACTTAGACGTATCTAACCTAACTTTTGGCCCATGTGCTGTGAGACAGAACAATCAGTCTGCTTAGGAAACAAGTCCTGTCCAGAGCCGCGTCGTGCTCGGCCTTATTTGTGTCCCTTTTCTAAGGCTGCACGATGTGCCTTGTAACTCCTTTTCCTGCTGCCTTCTGGACAGACAGGAAAAGCGCTGTCTGCTGAGGGTGAGTATGTGCCTTGTGATGCTGGGATTTCCCAGTGATACACACACAACTGTGGTTTGGGACACTGGAAGCTTTTGTTTGTTCCTTTTCCTTGCCTTTTTAAACCATCATTTTTTAATCTCTTGTAGGTAACTGACAAGTCAATCTGTAGGAGTGGTCCATTTCCCCGACTTTGCCCCTCCGTATCTGAACACAGAATTAGTCATACTCCTTTGTGTAGAGAAAAGCAAATGCATTTCTTTTGAAATATGTTCGTAGTGAAACACAATCAGAAGAGGCAAGCATTCTCAGTCATCTTAAAATTGAAGCAGGACTCAGCTGTTAACTTAGTATCACGGGGCTCATGACAATTATTTATACTTGTAAAGATTTCTATCAGCACAGCCCCCAAGGCTTTTTAGTAGATGCAGGCTTCTTCAGGGAAAGGTGCCTTCCTCAGGCATCCTGATAAGCCCAGGGCTGCAGCAGCTCAGTGCAGCCGGCCCAGCTTGTTTTCCTTATTCACATTTCCTCACCAGGGCCTGGGGAACAGACTCATGTCTGCAGCTGTGCACACGGCAGCCAGCGCCTTGTCTTCCGAATCTGAGGATGCCTTACGTTTACGTGGCTCATGAATCCTCTGCTCTTTTGTGGGTTAATGGTTAAAAAAAAAAAAAAAAAAAAAAAAGTCCCTCACTCATGCTTTAATGCACACGAGGGGATTTGACAGATTTTTGCCAGAACGCGGCACACGTATGAATACTCTTCTTGAGTTCTGGGTGGGCGAGTCAGTCTGTGTGGGAGAAAGGAGCCACTCCTAGCAGCCCTTGCACTTCTCACCTCTGCCTCAATGTCCTGAGAGGCTGCCCAGAGCCTGGTCATCAGCACCTCCATTCCCTGCCCTCGTTCCTGGGTTGACTGCTGTCCGCTACTGGGCCGCCCAAGGTAAGCGGCCCAGCCCCCAAGCATCAGCCTCCTCAGAGGGTCACCCTGTTTACGGCTCTATTAATAGTGACCAAAAGATGACCTCTCCTTTCTTGCACCAGCAACTGATCGAAAGCAAGGTTTCTGTAATATCAAAATGGAATCATCGAGGTCTATGGAAGACATGATTTATCTTTGTAAATTTTGAGAAAGAATAGAGGCAAAATCTTCGGAAGACTAAAAGTTACACAATTTTAGATCAAAGAGCTAATTTCTGATTTCGTGGCACAGCGATGACCACTTTACTGCTTTGCTCAATAACAAATTAAATACCACTAAGATGAAAATCTATTCAAAAGCTGTCCAAACACCAGCTAAGGCTCTACTTCTTTCAAAGAGCATCTGGCACAGCCAGAAGCAGCGTGGCCAGGGGCCAAAGCAGGTTCTGGAAACGTCTGCCTTGCAAGTCACCACAGCATCTCTGCAGCTTCTCCTCAGCTTTTCATCCGTATTAAGGAGAAGATAAAGGTAGCTTAACTTACTTCCTTAATTGACAGCCCCTCAACCTGGAGAAAGGAGGAATTATGTGGTTCTAGTGCATTCCACTGACTTCCTGACATTTTTGAGGCAATGGCTGAGGCTCTCTGAGAGCAGCAAACAGTCCCATTAAACTTCTAGAACTGGAGAATTTCTCATGCTTGGAGGCCTTCCTGTGCCTGTTTAAGGGGCTCTGAGGCACAGCCAACGTCCAGCCCTATCATCAAGATGTAGACACCATCCGCCTTGTCAGTGCCCAGGACACACGGAAAGAGTCACAATGCTTCCTTACATGCACACAGTGCTTAAGTTACATAGTACCTGCACGAACATCATCTCACTTAATCCTCACAATGACCTTAGGAGGAAGGCTGTCATCTTCTCAATGTTACAGATAAGGAAACGGACAGAGTTTAGATGTGGAATGACTGGCCTGGACACCTCAGTCCTGGAACTAGGATCAAATCTGGAGCTGTGGTCTCTTAGAAATGCTTTCCATCTCCTCATCTAACCTTCCCATCAGCCATGCCTGGAAGGTCCTGGTCCTGCAGGGCTTCTCAGCAATGTGTCCAAGGGAGTTCACAAAACCTACCTGCTAGGACTTCCCTGGTGGCACAGTGGTTAGGAATCTGCCTGCCAATTTAGGGGACACAGGTTCGAGCCCTGGTCCAGGAAGATCTCACATGCCGTGGAGAACTAAGCCCGTGAGCCACAACTACTGAGCCCGTGTATCACAACTACTGAAGCCCACGCGCCTAGAGCCCATGCTCCGCAACGAGAGAAGTCACCACAATAAGAAGCCCCCGGACCATAATAAAGAGTAGCCCTCCCTCGCCGCAACTAGAGAAAGCCTGCGCACACAGCAACGAAAACCCAATGCAGCCCAAAAAAACCTACCTGCTGACAAGCAAATAAGACGGGACCGGTGGCTAACCCGAGCTTCAGGTCGGCTGAGGTCGGCTTGCCCATCCGGTCAGAACACGAGGTGAAGTCCAGGACGTCATCTATTAGCTGGAAAGGGAGAAAGGGCTGTCACAAGCACCACACCAGTGTCCCCGCCACCCTGCCAGCTGGACCAACAGGCCACACTCTTACAAAGCAGCGGACCAACCTGAAAAGCGAGTCCCACGTTTTTTCCGTATTGATAGGCAATTTCATGTACCACTGGGTCAGGGCATCCCAGGACAGAGACCTGAAACAGAGGATCCTGAGATAGGCCGCTGGCAGGGCAGCAGCCCCGGAGGGGGAGTCATGCCTCCTTCCTCTTAGAAAAGAGGCAGTGAGGCTGGATTATGTGCAGTCAGGAGAGACTGCTATCAGGAGACCAAACACGTACAAAGTACCTGTGTTTCAAACGTTTGTAATGAAAGGATTTCAGCCTCAGATTGTTTTCTTAAACTTTAAGAAAACTCTCCTTTTCCCCCTTCTTTCACAGGATAAGCCATCTTTCCCACCGCTCAGAAAAAACTGAGTTACAACTAGACCAGTTCTGCTGGTCAGCCTTTTTGACATGCAAATGAAAGAGACTCCAGTATTTGAAATGCTGGCTTCCAGCACTCAGCAAACCTCGCCCAACTGTTGGCATTATTTTTATTTTTCTACCGACTTACCCTTGTTTTAGGGATAGATATCTAACCTGATCTAATTGTACACAGGATGTTGCCATGTTTATTTCTTATAATACTTTTTGGTGATTTCACTTAATTCTGAAATGCTATTATTTCTTGATGTGTCTGTAATAGCCTCAAGTCTCATGCCCCTGTTCCTATTGTTTCCATATTTCTCTCATTAGAAGTCATGTAACTGTATAAAAGCCTTTTTCCCCCTTTCCAGTGGGGGAGAAATAGGACTTCTAAGTCTTCTGTAAAACTACAAAAAACCCAGCTGGCACTGGCCACTCAGTGCGTTTCCCGCTGCTCTGCTAAGCATGCAAAGCAGGCCCGGCCACATTTCAGAGAACAGATGTGGTAAAAACCAGAATGGGGGGTGGGGGAGGAGAGGGACACTCCCCTACTGGAGAGGGAAGGTCTGTACTGACCCCCAGAGAGCCAGACGGCCTCTTCTGGCCCACAGGCACCACGTGACCTCTGTGTGTCACTGAGTCTTTCTGCGCTTCAGTTTCCTCATCTGTAAAACGGAGGCTCTTAAGTGCCTACTGCAGAGGGCTGCCGTGAGGAATACACGTGATGCTACCTGTAAACGCTCAGCACAGTGCCGGGCAGCTAGTTCTAACTCCGTATGCCTGCTGTGACTGTGAACAGTCCTCCTCCGCTCCACCGGACGCGCAAACAGGAGCCTGGAGAGTGTCCAGGCACCTCTGCTGCAGCCAGAGCACAGGACCTGCTTGGCCCTGAGAAGGTTTCTGATGACTGGATGAAGCCTGTGCCTGTATAATGTTTGGCCACACATCCTTGATAAAAAAGCGCACATCATAAAAGGCCAGGCGGCCCCTTACTTGAGTGAATAATAAACTCAACTGCTTTCACCAGCAAAGTCCTTACCACCGGCAGGCACTGACCCACAGGCTGTAGGGAGGGATCTATGAGACCACCCAGGAGACAGTGTAGAAATTTTGAAAGAAGAAATGCATCAAGTTGTCTGAGAGAATGAGTGCATGGCAAGGCTTGGGCAGCCTGGGATACGCTGAGCTCAGAACACAATGACACCCCCCTTCCAGGCAGAAATAACTCATAAAGCAATTCTGTAGACAGGGTAACGCTGTTTCCTCAACACAAAGCAGCATAGAAATGCAAACTTCCTTCCTGAGAAGTCAAAGATTTTTAAAAACTCCATTCTATTTCTAAACTCAAAGAATTAAAATTTATGGAGTATATATGATGAGCACTTTACATTATCTTAGTTAAATTTCACAACATCCCATAAATATTTCTTCTGCGGTTGATGACAGTAAAAGCTAACAATCACTGCGCACGCTCTATGCGCTGGGCGCTATTCTGATTTCTCCCATTTTAACTCACTGAGGAGGCAGCTGCTGAGACACAGAGGGCACCAGACATTGCAGGACAAGGAGACGGTGGAGTCAGGACTGAGCCCAGGAGGTCTCCTCCAGAGACTCTTCTTCATCACTCAGCTACACTGAGCTTCCAATGGGCCTCAAAGTCAAGGCTCAGACAGGCCAAGTCACGTGGCCCAGGACGCATGAAGCCTTGAGGTCTGCCTGTGCTGCCCGCTGCGGCTCACAGGTGCAGACACAGGAGCCCGCTACTCCTCAGCGGGCAGCTTCTGGCCCCCAGGCTGGGAAGGGACATTTCTGCTCGATGTCCAGCAGTGCAGAGCAAAGAGCACCCCTCACCCCTGCAGAGGCCTACTCCCTCGACCCAGGTGCGGACTGTCTGGATCTGTCCTACCCAACCAGGAAAGGCAGAAGCGATGCAACCCCCAAAACAGAAAACAAGCGTGCTGCTGGAAATGAATGCTTCTTGTCCTTAGCATCACAGAGATGCCTCACATCTTTCTGGAGAAGGGTGGAGAACAAAGAGCGATTCGGTAAAAGAAAGCAGAGCTCAGCTAACTGTTCTGTCTGAAGCAGGCCCGCAGCCAGGCCACGTGGTGCACACGTGTGTCTTTGGGGGGAAGGTCCACACCTTTCAGGAGACTCTCCTACACCTTGCCTCAAAAAGGTCAGAAAGTCCTGTTTACACCGGCAGGGGCACAGCACTTGACATTTATCAAGCATCTCTATCTTTAAAGGGTGTGTTTACACCACCATAAGAGTTAATATACGTACTGTGGTATTATTTATTAAAAATAATGGAGGGACTTCCCTGGTGGCGCAGTAGTTAAGAATCTGCCACCAATGCAGGGGACGTGGGTTCGATCCCTGGTCCAGGAAGATCCCACATGCCGCAGAGCAACTAAGCCCATGCACCACAACTACTGAGCCTGCGCTCTAGAGCCCACGAGCCACAGCTACTGAGCCCACGCGC
Organism: Delphinus delphis; assembly: GCF_949987515.2. Classification (NCBI taxonomy): domain Eukaryota; kingdom Metazoa; phylum Chordata; class Mammalia; order Artiodactyla; family Delphinidae; genus Delphinus; species Delphinus delphis. Next base: position 159,628,998 of record NC_082684.1, read on the forward strand.
CGCAACTACTGAAGCCCACGCGCCTAGAGCCTGTGCTCCACAACAAGAGAAGCCACCGCAATGAGAAGCCTGCGCACCACAACGAAGAGTAGCCCCTGCTCGCTGCAACTAGAGAAAGCCCACGCACAGCAACGAAGACCCAACGCAGCCAAAATAAATTATTTAAAAAATAACAATAATAAATAAAAATAATGGAGATTATTGGAGCTCCACCATTACATAAAAAATATCAAAACAGGTTGTTGTCAGAAACCAATGGAAAATATTGTGAGAAAACATTTTCAACATAGTTATCACAGATGATGGGCTAATATTCTTAATATATAAAGATCTCTTTAAAACTGAGAGGGAAAAAAGACCAACCACCCATTAGAAAAATGGGCAAAAGACATGAGTAGACAATTCACAAAAATTAAAGACATAAAAACGGCCCTTACGGATCTTAAAAGGAGTTCCACTTCACTCAGGAGAGATGAAAATTAAAACCCCACTGTAATACCATTTCTCATCTATCAGACGGTCAAATATTAAAGTCTGAGGCCACATTCAGTTAGTGTTGCTGTACGGAAACAGGCAAGACCCGCCCCTAAACTGCTGGTGGAAATGCATACGCACAGCCCTCATGGAGGGACGTTTGATAGATTCTAACAAAACCACACACACCGTTACTTTAAAACAGAGCCCAAAGGCACACCTCTAACAACACAAAAATACATCTGCACAAGCTTAGTCACTGCAGTGCTATTTGTAGTTACATCAGAAATCGGGATGTCCGTATATAGGAATGCTGAGTAAACCATGCCATATCCACACGGTGGGATACGATGCAGCTGTTTAAAAAGAGGAAGAGTCTACAAATCGGCATGGACTGACATCCACTGTATACTGTTAACTGCAGAAAGCAAATGCAAAAGCAACACAGAAAGCAGTAGAGTATAATACTGATTTTTGTTGTAAGAAAGAAGGGGAAATAACATGCATGTATGTGCTCATTTGTGTAAAAAGAAACACAGGAAGGAGGAAGTAGACACTAAGGAGACTGGTGACTTACAGGGTGGGTGGAAAGGATCGGGTACGGCCAGGGTGAAAGGGATGAGCGGGCAGTCACCTCTTGTACACTTGACTTCCGGAGCCACGTTAATGCTTCACACGCTAGAAACAACAATCACCTCGAAACCAAAGCACAAAATCAGTCAGAATGGAAGGGAATCCCTAAAATGGAATAAAAAGGAACCGAACCATATTTCAAATAATAAAACCACTGCAGCGAGACAGGGAGAAAGGTAAATTTTGAACACAGAACTGTGACAATGTTATCCTCAAGCTAAAGACAAAAGGAACTATAAATACTGAACTACTAGGTTTTTTCATAGAGATATGAGCCATCAACTTTTAACCCCGTATGGTATATTCTAGGATTGAGCAAATAAATATGTTGCAGAGAATGGGGTCCACGTTTCTTACTTTGGGGGAAGGAAGTTACAAGTATGGAAAGGCAGAATGTTGGTATAAATCATGAAACCTATAGTATGATAAAAATATGACACCTCAGGGGTTTGAATAAACACAGATGGATAGAGAAAGACATAGCTATACACATATCCACATACAGAGATTATACACACACAAATTCCCTAGCTCTGTCCACTGGGAGAGCCTAGGAGCAACGATACCCAGTGTCCAGGTCTTGATTTCTAAATACCATTCTCCACCAAAAGGAACCAGCACCCCTTGGAGAAATGATGGATCCCAGCGCTGGGGAGGACAAGACAAGCTTGGAACATCTCCTGCCAGAAATTAAGGAAGTACTGAAAGAATGACAGGGACAGATTAATAGGACACAGGAGTCAGGTTAAAGGGCCTTTCCCATTGGCCAAATACGGGACAACTGAGCATTAAAATAACAGTAATGGTTACAATCCATAGACTAAAATAGAACCCAAGAGTCCATACAGATGAGCTCTTCCTTAGAATAAAATACCAAGTCTACCGCAGAAGTGACGTGCAGGAGGAATGATGGAATGAGCTCTTCCTTAGAATAAAATACCAAGTCTACCGCAGAAGTGACGTGCAGGAGGAATGATGGAATGAGCTCTTCCTTAGAATAAAATACCAAGTCTACTGCAGAAGTGGTGTGCAGGAGAAATGATGGAATGAGCTCTTCCTTAGAATAAAATACCAAGTCTACCGCAGAAGTGACGTGCAGGAGGAATGATGGAATGAGCTCTTCCTTAGAATAAAATACCAAGTCTACCGCAGAATTGACGTGCAGGAGGAATGATGGAATGAGCTCTTCCTTAGAATAAAATACCAAGTCTACCGCAGAAGTGACGTGCAGGAGGAATGATGGAATGAGCTCTTCCTTAGAATAGAATACCAAGTCTACTGCAGAATTGACGTGCAGGAGGAATGATGGAATGAAACCGTCATTTGGCAACTGTCTCAGGAAAGAATCACAAATAGACGTTAAAAGCAGAGTCAGAGTTTGATATGAAACAGAACCATTTACATAATCTCAAAATACTTCCCCCAAATAGGGAAAAACAGTCAACTTAAATGGAAGAACCTGGTAGACATGACGTTAATCAAGTGATCAAAATGAACGGACCGGTCACAGGACAAAGGGCCATGGTGCACCCGGCCTCCCCATGTGGTGGCCTGAAGGGGCAGCACTGCTTCTGTTGTACCTGCCCCAAATTCACAAGCTTGGGCCTCACCTTGAGAAACACCAGCCAAACCAACCTGAGGGGCTCAACAACATAACCGGCCTGGACTCTTCAAGATATCAAGGTTATACAAGGGCAAAGAAAGACTGAGGAACTGTTCCAGGTTAGAAGAGACTGAAGATTCAGGACAGAGAGAGGAGCAAGATGGCGGAGCAGGAAGACGTGGCGCTCACCTCCCCCCACAAACACATAAAAATACACTGACATGTGGAACAATTCTCACAGGAAACCAACTGCAAACTGGCAGAAGATTTCATATACAACTAAAGCTACAAAAAAAGATCTCTATGTAACTGCATAGGCCGAAAAAAAAAAGGCATCAGGATGAAACTGGTGCCCCTGGGAGGGATGGTGAAGGAGGAGAGGTCCACAAAGGCAGGCCCTCACCCTGGGGAGCCCCCCGTCTGCTGGGAGGTCCACTGGGACAGACAGAGGGGCTGGAGGGGCTGGACTCTGCTCGTGAGGAGTGCATGTGTGCGGGCTTACCAGCAGTCACAGCCAAAACGGGCACTGACACCTGCCACCTCATCGCACTTCCCAGTCCAAAACGCACGCCAGACGGGGCTACTAGTATAAACAGCAGCTAGGCACTGAATCTCAGAAGGACGGAGTGGACGGGTCCTGGAGAGGACCTGGTCTAGTTGCATGGAGACAGCCGGGAGGGCCTGGTGCATGGTCCAGGCCGAACCTCAGAGCCCACTGTCTGCGTGCACATAGCGGGGCTGGGTCCGTCAGTGGTGGACTTGGTATGCAGACTTAGTGCACACACCGGGTGATGCCACAGAAATGCTCGTCTTGGGCGGACAGCCCCTGGGGAGGAGTATGCAGCAATTCATTCCCCAGCAGCTATGCTCTGGTTTGCCGCCCCACACCGCAGCTTGGAGCTGGTTCTGGGGCCAACAGGTCCTGGGAGAGGCAGATCAAGTCCCAGGCAGCAGCACAGCCACCTGCAGCCACAATGCCCCAGCCCTTAGCACCAGCCCACTCCACACCACAGCCTAGCACTAGGTCTGGGAAAAACACAACAGAGAAAGGGACATGACCTTGGGCTGCTTCTGGGCAGAGGTGCAGATGCCTGCACTGGTGGCGCATAGTTTCATGGTGGCCACATGGGCCTCACCTGCTTCAGCACTCACCTCCTTTGGAACAGAGCACACTCTCAAGGGCAACAGAGCCTTACTGAACCCAACCCTTAGGGCACCTACTCCAACACCTGGGGAGCAGACCTTGCCCCTGACAGGGCTGTGACAGCCACAGAGCAAAGAGGAGGTCCTGCCCAACTTCCAGTGCAGGCTCTGGTCACCACAACACCAATCACACCCCTTATCAAGGGGATAATAGCCAGCACACTCTGAGGAAAGACACGGCTGGCATCCACACCAAACACAGGCCTCACACCAAAAATACTGGACTCACAGTCTACATAAAAGCACCCCTTGAAGACCACAGTAGACAACTGATTCTCCTAAATTCGTAGAAACAGAGAAAGTTAAGTGAAATTGAAAAAGCAGAGGAATTACTCCCAAAAGAACAAGAGAAATACCCTGAAAAAACAACCAATAAAACAGAGCTCACCAGTCTACTAGACCTGAGTTCAAAAAGGAGGTAATAAGAATGCTAAAGGAGTTAAGAAAAACTATTGAAAGAAATGCAGATCACCGTAACAAGGAACTAGAAACTGTAAAGAGGGACCAATCAAAATTAGACACATCATTTATCAAGATAAAAAACAATCTAGAAGCAGACTAAATGACACAGAACAAATATGTGATCTGGAAGACAGAATAATGGATATCACCCAATCAGAACAGCACACAGAAAGACAAATGAAAAAAAATGAAAGCAACATACGAGATCTATGGGATAATATAAAGCGTGCCAACCTATGCATAATAGGGGTTTCCTGAAGGAGAAGAGAGAGAGAAGGGGACCAAAAATGCATTTCAAAAAATTATGGCTGAAAACTTCCCAAACCTAAAGAAGGAAATAGATAGCCATGTACAGGAAACACAAATAATCCCAAACAAGATGAACCCAAACAGACCTACAACAAAACATATCACAATTAAAATGGCAAAAGTTAAAGCTAAAGAGAGAATTCTGAAGGCAGCAAGAGAAAAACAGAGTCAGTTACAAGGGAACCCCCATATAAGGCTATCAGCTGATTTCTCTGCAGAATCTCTGCAGGCCAGAAGGGAGTGACATGATATATTCAAAGTCCTGAGAGGGAAAACCCACAATCTAGGGTACTTTAATCAGCAAGATTATCATTTAGAATAGAAGGAGAGAGAATGAATTTTTCAGACAAGCAAAAACTAAAAGAGCTCATCAATACTAAACCTACCCTAAAAGAAATATTAAAAGGCTTTCTCTAAATAGAAAAGAAGCAAGAATCTATAGGAAAGAGAAAAACACAATAGGAAAGGCAAATATATAAAAGGACTGAAGATCACTTAAATAAGACAGCACACAGATTAAAAAACAATCAAAAAATTCTGTAAAAGTGATTATAACTACAATTAACAGCAAAACGATGAACATGAAGATGTAAAATAGGACATCAAAATCACAAAATGTGGGAGACAGGAGCGAAAAAATATAGCTCTTTCAGAATGTATTTGAACCTATCAGTCTAAAGTAAGTAGATACTGTTATGAGTCTACATACTTGAACACCAGGGTAACCACAAATCAAAAACATACAACAGATTCACAAAAACCAAAAAAGAAAGGAACTCAAGCATAATACAAAAGAAAACCATGAAACCACAAAAGGAAAAACAAAAAGAAGAAATTATCAAACAAGAACTACAAAATCGGGCTTCCCTGATGGCGCAGTGGTTGAGAGTCTGCCTGCCGATGCAGGGGACACGGGTTCGTGCCCCGGTCCGGGAAGATCCCACATGCCGCGGAGCGGCTGGGCCCGTGAGCCATGGCCGCTGAGCCTGCGCGTCCGGAGCCTGTGCTCCGCAATGGGAGAGGCCACAGCAGTGAGAGGCCCACATAGCGCAAAAAAAAAAAAAAAAAAAAAAAAAAAAGAACTACAAAATCAACTGGAAAACAAGGTTTAAAATGGTACTAAATACATACTTGTCAATAATTACTTTAAATGTCAAATGGACTAAATGCTCCAATCAAGACACAGAATGGCAGAATGGATAAAAACAAAAAAACCCCAAAAACCTACAATATACTGCCTACAAGGGACCCACTTCAGAGCGAAAGACACACAGATTCAAAATGAGGGGATGAAAAAAGACATTTCATACAAATGGGAAGGACAAGAAAGAAGGCATAGCAATATTCAAATTAAAACAGGCTTTAAAACAAAGTGCATAAAGAAAGACAAAGAAGGACATTATACAACAATAAAGGGATCAATACAAGAGGATATTACAGTTGCTAACATATATCCACCCTATATAAGAGCACCTAAATACATAAAACAAATACTAACAGACATAAAGGGAGAAACTGACAGGAATACAATAATAGTAGGAGACTTTAACACCCCAATGACATCAATGGACAGATCTTCCAGACAGAAAATCAATGAGGCAACAGAGGTCCTAAATCACACAACAGACCAGTTGAACTTAATTGATATCTACAGGACACTGCATCTAAAAAAACCCAGAATACACATTCTTCTCAAGCATGCATGGAACATTCTCTAGGAACAGACCACATACCAGGACACAAGATAAGCCTCAACAAACTTAAGAGGACAGAAATTATTTCAAGCATCTTTTCTGGCCACAACATTATGAAACTAGAAATCAACCACAGAAAGAAAAAGGGGGAATAAAATGAACACATGGAGACTAAACAACATGCTACTGAAAAACCAATGGGCCAATGATGAAATCAAAGAGGAAATCGGAAAATACCTCAAGACAAACAAAAATGAAAAGACAACCTTACAAAAATCTACAGGATGCAACAAAAGCAGTTCTTAGAGGGAAGTTCATAGTGATACAGGCCTTCCTCAAGAAATAAGAAAAATCTCAAACTAAACTACCACCTAAAATAATTAGAAAAAGAACAAACAAAACCCAAAGTCAGCAGAAGAAAAGAAATATAAAGATCAGAGAAGAAAAAAATAAAATAGAGATTAAAATATCAATAGGAACTTCCCTGGTGGCACAGTGGTTAAGAATCCACCTACTGGGCTTCCCTGGTGGCGCAGTGGTTGAGAGCCCGCCTGCCGATGCAGGGGACACGGGTTCGTGCCCTGGTCTGGGAAGATCCCACATGCTGCGGAGCGGCTAGGCCCATGAGCCATGGCCGCTGAGCCTGCGCGTCCGGGGCCTGTGCTCCACAACTGGAGAGGCCACAACAGTGAGAGGCCCGTGTACCACCAAAAAAAAAAAGAAAAAAGAAAAAAAAGAATCCACCTACCAATGCAGGGGACATGGGTTCGAGCCCCGGTCTGGGAAGATCCCACATGCTATGAAGCAACTAAGCCTGTGCTCCAGAACTACTGAGCCTGTGCTCTAGAGCCCGCGAGCCACAACTCCTGAGCCTGCGTGCCACAACTATTGAAGCCCACGAGCCTAGAGTCCGTGCTCCGCAACAAGTGAAGCCACCATAATGAAAAGTCCATGCACTGCAACGAAGAGTGGCTCCTGCTCACCACAACTAGAGAAAGCCCACAGAGCAACGAAGACCCAATGCAGCCAAAAATAAATAAATAAAAAATTTTATTTTTTTAAAAAATCAATAAAACCATGAGCTGGTTTTTTGAAAAGATAAACAATATCAACAAGCCTCTAGCCAGGAATCACCAAGAAGAAAAGAGAGGACCCAAATAAACAAAATAAGAAATGAAAGAAGAGAAGTTATAACCGATATCACAAAAATACTAAAAATCATAAGAAAATACTATGAACAGTTATGCCAACAAATTGGACAACACAGAAGAAATGGACAAGTTTCTAGAAGCATACAGCCTGCCATAACTAAGTTAAGACAAAACAGATAATTTGAACAGTCCAATCACTAGAAGTGAAATAGAATTTGTAGTAAAAAAAAAAAAAAAAAACTCCCTGCAAACAAAAGTCAAGGACTGGATTGCTTCATTGAGGAATTCAACCAAACATACAAAGAAGAACTTAACACCTATCCTTCTCAAACTATTCCAAAAGACTAAAGAGAAGGGAACACTCCCAAAGTCATTCTATGAAACCACCATCATCCTTACACCAAAACCAGACAAAGACATAATAAAAAAAGAAAATTACAGACCAATATCTTTTTTTTTTTTTGGGGGGGGGTGGTACGTGGGCCTCTCACTGTTGTGGCCTCTCCCATTGCTGAGCACAGGCTCCAGACGCGCAGGCTCAGCGGCCACGGCTCACGGGCCTAGCCGCTCTGCAGCATGTGGGATCTTCCCAGACTGGGGCACAAACCTGTGTCCCCTGCATCGGCAGGCGGACTCTCAGCCACTGCGCCACCAGGGAAGCCCCAGACCAATATCTTTGATGAATATAGATGCAAAAATCCTCAACAAATATTACAAACCAAATCCAATAATACATAAAAAAGATTATATACCACAATCAAGTTGGATTCATTCCAGGGTTGCAAAGATGGTTCAACATATGCAAATTAATCGATATGATACATCACATTAACAAAAGAAAAGACAAAAACCACATGATCACCTCAATAAATGCAGAAAAAGCATTTGATAAAATTCAACATCCATTCATGATAAAAACTCTCACCAACTGGATACAGAGGGAACATATCTAAACATAATGAAAGCCATTTACATCAAACCCACAGCCAACATAACGCTCAATGGTGAAAAGCTGCAAGCCTTCCCACTAAATTCAGGAACTTGACAGGGATGCCCACTCTCACCACTTCTTTTCAACATAGTATTGGAAGTCCTAGCCACAGCAATCAGGCAAGAAAAAATATAATAAAAGGTATCCAATTTGGAAGAGAAGAGGTAAAACTGTCTCTATTTGCAGATGACATGATACTCTATATAGAGAATGCTAAAGACTCTACATAAAAACTATTAGAACTAATAAATGAATTCAGCATAGTAGCAGGATACAAGATTAATAAAAAGACATCTGTTGCATTTCTTTACACTAACAATGAAATATCAGAAAAAGTAAAAACAAAACAGAACAGAACAAAACAAAAACTCATTTCAAATCACATCAAAAAGAAAAAAAACACCCAAACCAACTTAGGAATAAACTTAACCAAGGAGGTGAAAAATCAATACATTGAAAACTATATAACATTGATAAAGGAAACAGAAGATGATTCAAAGAAATGGAAACGTATCCCAGTCTCGAATTGAAAGAATTAATATTGTTAAAATGGCCACGCTATCCAAAGCAAGCTACAAATGTAATACAATCCCTATCAAAATACCCATGACATTTTTCACAGAACTGGAACAACTAATCCTAAGATTTACATGGAACCACAAAAGACCCAGAACTGCCAAAGCAATCCTGAGGAAAAAGAACAAAGCTGGAGGCATAACCCTTCCAGACTTCAGACAATACTACTACAAAGCTACAGTAGCAAAACAACATGGTATTGGCACAAAAACAGATAGATCAACGGAACAGGATAGAGAAGCCAGAAGTAAACGCACACACCTATGGTCAGTTGATCTACAACAAAGGAAGCAAGAATATACAATGGAGAAAAGGTAGTCTCTTCAACAAATGGTGATGAGAAAGCTGGACAGCTACATGTATATCAAGGAAATTAGAACACTCCCTCACACCATATACAAACATAAACTCAAAATAGTTTAAAGACCTAAATATAAGACATGACACCATAAAACTCCTAGAACATAGGCAAAAAATTCTTAGACATAAATCACAGCAATATTTTCTTAGATGAGTCTCCCAAAGCAAAAGAAATAAAAGCAAAAGTAAACAAATGAGACTTAATCAAACTTAAAAGTTTTTGCACAGTACTGTAAGGGAAATCATCAACAAAAAGAAAAGACAACTATGGACTGGAAGAAAATATTTGCAAATGATGTGACCATTAAGGGGTCAATATCCAAAATATACAAAGAGCTCACACAACTCAGTATCAAAAAAGCAAACAACCCAATCAAAAAATGAGCAGAAGACCTAAATAGACATTTCTCCAAAGAAGACACAGAGATCACCAACAGGCACATGAAAAGATGCTCAACATCACTAATTAGAGAAATGCAAATCAAAACCACAATGAGGTATCACCTCACACCAGTTAGAATGGGCATCATCAGAAAATCTACAAATAAATGCTGGAGAGGGTGTGGAGAAAAGGGAACTGTTGGTGGGAATGTTAACTGGTGAGGCCACTATGGAAACAGTACGGAGGTTCCTTAAAAAACTAAAATAGAGCTACCATATGATCCAGCAATCCCACTCTGGGCGTATATCCAGAAAAGATGAAAACTCTATTTCAAAAAGATACATGTACGCCAATGTTCATAGCAGCACTATTACAATAGCCAAGGCATGGAAGCAACCCAAGTGCCCATCAAGAGACAATCAGTTTAAGAAAATGTGGTGTATATATATACAGTGGAATATTACTCAGCCACAAAAAAGAATGAAATATTGCCATTTGCATGGACCTAGAGAATATTATACTAAGTGAAGTAAGTCAGAGAAAGACAAATATATGATATCGCTTATATGTGAAACCTAAAAATCAATACAAATCAATCTATATACAAAACAGAAACAGACTCACAGATATAGAAAACAAACTTATGTTTACCACAGGGTGCAGGGATAAATTAGGAGTATGGGATTAACAAATACAAACTACTATAAGTAAAACAGATGAGCAACAGGATTTACTGTACAGCACAGGGAATTATATGCAATATCTTATAATAACCTATGGTGGAAATAATCTGATACAGATATTACTGAATCACTTTGCTGTACACCTGAAACTAACACAACTATACTACAAATGAACTATAATTCAATTAAAAAAAAAAAAGAAGGGCTTCCCTGGTGGCGCAGTGGCTGAGAGTCTGCCTGCCGATGCAGAGGACACAGGTTTGTGCCCCGGTCTGGGAGGATCCCACGTGCCGCGGAGCGGCTGGGCCCGTGGGCCATGGCCGCTGGGCCTGCGTGTCCGGAGCCTGTGCTCCACGGCGGGAAAGGCCACAGCAGTGAGAGGCCCACGTACCGCAAAAAACAAAAACAAAAAAAAAAAAAAAAGGAAAAAAGAAAAAAAAAGATTCTTGACAACTAAATGCCACATGAGATCCTGGGCCAGAAAAAAATTTTTCCCATTTGTTACTGATATAACAATATTACAACAACTGTTAAAATTTGAATAAGGTCTATTTGTAGATTAGATAAGAATATCATAACCAAAAATAGGTGTTCAGCAGATATGACCCACAAACCGAAATTCTGTGGTGGCCCTCTGTAGCTTTGAAAATGAGGTAACAGGAAGACAGTCAACTGATTCCAGGCCACATGCAGCACTCGAGAGAAAAGAAATTCAGAAAGAAATGAGAAAAATACATGAATCTGCAGGATTATCATACCCAGTTCTGGGTTCAAATCCCAGCTCAGCTGCTGTCTGACTGAGTAACACCGGATGGGCCACCCCTCTGGTCTCATTCCCATCAGATTTTCTGGGGAACGAGGCATAGTGTTCATTGGTAAGCTACACAACATATTTTGCATGACTATGTGTAGAAACAAGGAGCCAATCATCTTTCAAGATTACTTCTATTTTTAACATCAATCAGTGTCCCAAAGCAATCCTAAACAGCCCTCTCTTAATCTTAATACTATTTTCCATTAAATAGCTCTTAGGACAATGAATTATAAGCTATTAAGTTTCCTTCAAATTCCCCTAACATCTTGGAATTCCATTAGTTCTGCTATAATGATTCTGATGTTTAAATTCTCCTTACTCCTTCCTTTTGGCATCTCTAATTTGCTTTGCATGCGTTCTTTCAGAGCTCACGTCTTTGCGTTTTAAGTAGCAAGATTGCACAAACATAGCAATTCTGAATATATAACACCTCTGGAACATCTCTACCCATAGGCACTTAAATATAGAAACTTTTATTCAGAGAGCTCACACTGAGATTCTGCTTTATTATTGCAACAGCTCTGGAGCTTAGGAATAAATCGCACGAAAAGTGGGTAGTTCTGGGGTGATGCCAGCATGCCTCCTAGTGGACAGTATAAAACATTTCATTTTTAACGAGGTTCGGGCCATATTAATATGCAAGTCCACTTTTAACTTGCTGATCTGTGAAGGATGAGGTCCTCTTTATAAGCGAATACACGTGCTATCCTGTCTTGGCTTCCTAAGCAGAGGAGAGTGAATTAACTCTTTCCTTGATGACGTGGCTCCACTTCTGCGGGCCCTTGTAGGACTCGATCACTGAGTGCACTAGTTCATATTCTGGCTCCCGTGTCACGCTGCTGCCCTGGGCCTGTGTGGACAATGACCCTCAGGTTTTCCAGTTCCAACAGCCCCACTACCTGCTAGTGCTTCTAACTGCAGTCTCAGGCCTGTGAAGTTGTTACTGAGCTTCCCCTGACACAGTAATGTGCCTTATGAGGATGGGTCTCCATCTTCATGGAGATTTTGGCATCAAAATCCAATGAAGGATTAAGGTCACAGCTTTATGGCCCCCATTTTAAATCAGTTATTCTTTTATTTAGCTTTCTAGTGTCTATCATATTGTTGTCTGTCTCTCTTTTTTTAGAAAGCTACACTCCCAATTTCTTGGAAATAATAATAATAAAAAAAGGAAATGCTCTTTCAATAAAAAGACAAAAATGGCTGAGATTGTGGCCAGCATGTTCTACATAATTCACATTCCTTAGGGTTTCACTTAGGTCTTTTTAGGAAGAAATGTTGCTCTCATTCTTTTCTGGCTTACAGTTACACATTTCTTGACACTTTTCCAAATAGAGGCACTATTGGCAAAGGACTTTTTCACCTGAGAGGCCTGAGAAAAAGCTCTCTTTAACTGTAATTATGGTATAATTATTACCTAACATAATTATGTATCATGACAGCAACTGACATTTGGCCCTTAGAAGTCTTCCTTTCTTGTTGCTTTAATTACAAGGGACTCTTACTTGCCCAGTTTTCATCTCATTTATATCTGCTAGGCTGAGAGACAGTCAGATGAACAATTCTATGGAGAGAATTGTCTCTCATTCATGGGCTAGCAGTGAATACCACAGTTTAGTCTACAGATTAAGGATAATACTAACTGATTTTTAAAAAGAAAAACTATGCGAAGAGTAGAGGGAAGGCCAAAGAGAAAGCAAGGGGTAAAAAAAGTTATGGTTCACACTCAATTTATACTCGGAAGGAAAATGGCTTGTCTATATTTCATATAACTGGGAGGATCTACTACTCATAAAAAAAGTATATAGAACACTAATACAATCTGATAGTTATATATTTTCTCCCAGGTCAATATTATACTTAAGAACACAGTACTTCATTACTTTTTATATGTAAAACGTAAGAAACAGTGTGTGTGATAATCACAAGAGAAACTAGTTACGATAAGTTGTTCAAAACGTTATACCATTTAGGGACTTCTCTGGTGGCACAGTGGTTAAGAATCTGCCTGCCAACGCAGGGGACACGAGTTTGATCCCTGGTCTCGGAAGATCCCACATGCCGCAGGGCAGCTAAGCCCATGCGCCACAACTACTGAGCCTGCACTCTAGAGCCTACGAGCCACAACTACTGAGCCCACGTGCCACAACTACTGAAGCCGGCATGCCTAGAGCCCTTGCTCCGCAACAAGAGAAGCCGCCACAATGAGAAGCCCGTACACCACCCCTGCTCACCGCAACTAGAGAAAGCCCACATGTAGCAACAAAGACCCAACACAGCCAAAAATAATAAATTAATTTAAAAAAATGTTATACCATTTGGAAATTAGATTGGGGACTATATTATAAAGCTTATTTTGATTCAATTCTTGGGAGGAAAGATGAAAAGTTGATGTTTGCATAGCAAAGGAAGACAGCAAAAATGGAATCCTCAGCAGAAGTTCTCCACTGTCTGGGGATGCAATTCTTTTCTTAATGACCTCTTGGGATTTCGGTTACTATTTTAAGGTTCTCCAGTGAAATTTTTTCTAGGAGAATTAACTCCCAAGAAAGAACTAGGAGGTTTGTTTGTTTTTAACTTGAAAAGAAACAGAACGTACATACTGCTTTACAACTGTTGGCTATCAGACTTGCAGTCTTCTTGAACGTCTTTTCAAGGTAGTGTGCAAATCTTTCATTTTCATTTTCTTTTGACCCGAGCTGAAGAAATTCACCTATAAAAAAGGAAAGTGGTCATGTGAGGGGTTTTTTTTTGCTTGGCAAAAAAATAAGATTGAATAAAAAAGAAGAAAAGTCAGAATTAACCTACCACGCACCAAATCTTCAATCACTTGGGTTAAAATAGATACAACAGTTGTATTTCCAATTCGTGCCAGAGCTATCGATGCTGCAGAAAGAATTAAATCGCCAGCAAGGACAGCCTAGAAGAGAAGAAAACTTTCAGAGAAAAATATCTGAGCATCGGAGCCAACAATGAAGTTAACTTCTCAGAAGAGAAACAGGATGGGAGGTAGGGAGGGGGTCATCCTGGATATATTTTTCCCCTTCCTCTTCCTCAGCAGGATTACGTTATAATCAGCTACAGATTTGGGATGCTGTTTGAACTGGATGGGCTCTCAGAGATGACCCAGTCTGCCTCTCCAGTTCAGAGCTGAAGAAATGAATGCCTAGAGACAGAAGTACCTGACCCTCTGGCTTCATCCCTAGCCCCAGCAAAATGTCACTGCCTTCATTTAGTTATGCTGGACCATTCGCTCTCCCATCAAACTATGTGGCTGTGCCTTTGCACTTACTGTTTCTTCTGCTCAAGAGTCCTTCCCCTTCATCACCTGGCAGACTCATGTGCAGAATTAGCTCAGGCGGCACCTGCAGGAAGTTCACTCAGATCCCTCACTCTATCTTCTGTGAGCACAGCACCCCTTGGATATTGCTGTCTTCCCACATTTTTCCTATTTACCCAACTCCTAAGAGCATGTAGCGGGAATTATCCAGCTAGTACTTAGTACACACCAGTGCACGGCCCAACCCATGCTTTTCTCAATGAAAACTAAACCAAGGAATCTTGGCTCCAAGTTCAATGCTCTTAGAACGCTATTACACTGCCCCTCATTCCAGGACAAAATATTTTTTTCACTGAACACCAATCAATATTGTCCCAATCTTCTTTAGATTGTGAACAAACGTCTGCATTGTATTTGCAACTAATTATAAGTTATTCATGACCGAATTACATGCTGTACTCAAATACACTAATTTGCATACTTAAAGATATGGATAGGTGTTATAGAGTAGTTATAAATGATAGTGTTTGTGGAATTTGAATCCACAGAATTTGCAACATAACCACATTTTAAGTTTTTTTATTTGTTGTTGTTGTTTTTGTTTTTGGCTGCACCATGTGGCATGTGGGATCTTAGTTCCCCAACTAGGGACTGAACCCGTGCCCCCTGCAGTGGAAGCGTGGAGTCTTAACTGCTGGACCGCCGGGGAAGTCCCAAGTTTTTATTGTCTGTTAGTTCTCTAGTATCTAAAATTAGTGATGTTCAGTATGTTTACCAACTAGTCATTTTATATAACATATACTGTATAAGGTATCTTGATGTAAATGTAAATATACATTTATAATGTCATTGTAGGACTTTCCTGGTGGCGCAGTGGTTGAGAATCTGCCTGTCAATGCAGGGGACACGGGTTCAATCCCTGTTCCGGGAAGATCCCACGTGCCATGGAGCAACTAAGCCTGTGCATCACAACTACTGAGCCTGTGCGCCACAACTACTGAGCCTGTGCTCTAGAGCCCACGAGCCACAACTACTGAGCCCATGTGCCCCAACTACTGAAGCCCGCACATCTAGAGCCCATGCTCTGTGACAAGAGAAGCCACTGCAATGAGAAGCCTGCCCACCGCAATGAAGAGTAGCCCCCACTCGCCGCAACTAGAGAAAGCCCACACGCAGCAACGAAGACCCAATGCAGCCAAAAATAAATAAAATAAAAAATATAAAGTTATTGTACACATTATGATTTATAGGTACACACACATCCATCATCCACCCTACATCATTAGCAGCTGAGGGCTCAGGATCCCTAGGCTTTTGCCTCTTTCCTCTCCTGGCCCTGGGGATCCCAGAGGCCAAAAGCTTCCAGCATTTGGAACTAAAGCTGCCACATTGGGGATGGCTGGGGTGAGGGGTTAAGGGAAAGAAGGGATAGGGACCCAGACAGGGGAATGAGGGTTCATGGAGGAGGTGCTGTACGAATGGATTTTTATTGGTAACACAGCAGTTTTGTTTGATGGGCAAAAAAGGGGAGACTAGCAGGTGGCCCCATGCAGGGCAGACCAGCCTTGCAGCTGAAAGAGGCAGGTGACAGTGTAAACACAGTCTTCCAAAGGAGGCCCCCGGGACTTTTCTGGTGGCGCAGTGGTTAAGAATCTGCCTGCCAATTCAGGGGACACGGGTTCGAGCCCTGGTCCGGGAAGATCCCACATGCTGTGGAGCAACTAAGCCCATGTGCCACAACTACTGAGCCTGTGCTCTAGAGCCCGCAAGCCACAACTACTGAAGCCTGCGCGCCTAGAGCCCGTGCTCCACAACAAGCCACCGCAATGAGAAGCCCAAGCACCGCGTTGAAGAGTAGCCCCCGCTCACCGCAACTAGAGAAAGCCCGCGCGCAGCAACAAAGACCCAATGCAGCCATAAATAAATAAATTAATGAATTAATTAATAATAATAAAAAAAGGATGGGGGACCCCAACAGCAGAGGCAGTCACAAGAGGGGACCAGTCAGGAGAAAAATCTTAACTTGTTCACTTAATCCCCCCCCTTTGCCCAAGGGCTCAAGTATAAAGCTTTAAGGACAGGCTCTGAAAACAGACACAGCAGACAGCAGGACATGTCATAGAGTTACCCAGGGCCTCTCCAAAATGAAACTCCACCCTTTTTTACCAACATTCTGATGTATAGAATTCTGTCAATAGGACACAAAACCTTTTCATCTAAAATCGGAAATAAAAAGATTTAACAAAATCATGTGCGCTAAAGAAAAACCAGCATGTAAAGATAATAATGAAGGTATATTTTTTCTTTGAATACGATTAGAAAACAGGTGGGAACCAGGTATTACAGACATGTGAGGGCGGGGAAGGTATGGAGAAGGAAAACTCATTCACATTAATGTTTTGTTTGTGCTTCAAATGGGCAGGATGGCCAAGGGAAGGGCATGTGTGGCGGGAGATGCCTGCTCCCAGAGGCCCGTGGGTCTTCCCTTTTATTTGCTGAATTTTATCCCCTTCCTCAACCCATGATTTAAACATCCTTAAACAAGATGCCACATTCTACACATCCCCTTCAAGAAATGCTAATAAAATAACGTGGAAATATGCTTTAAAATATACATGAACTATTCAATTATAAAGCTTCTATTTAAAAAGGTAAAAATTTCATGGGAGAACAGTATCCCTCTGAGATTGATACAGATGTGTATGAATATGTGTGTGTATATATGTGTGTATATTTATACATATACATATATATATATATATATATATATTAGTTTTGTTTATTTACTTGCCTTGAAACTCTTGCATGTGGCAGTTAGTAAATGGTTAAACAATTAAAGTGAATCTGAGTAATGTAAGCCCCAAAGTAAAAGGTGTGATTCCTCATGAAATATGCTTTTTGGATAACTACAAAAATCTCCTTCCTTAACCAAATTCTTATATAAAACTGTGAAGAAGCAGAAACACTAAGTTTATTTTTCTGTGCTGTTATCCATGATCAAACATCTGTATATAGACCAGACATGAAAACTATTTTGAAAGCTGGAAGACCACATTTGATGAAGCTTTTTTTTTTTTTTTTTTTTTTTGCAGTACGCAGGCCTGTCACTGTCGTGGCCTCTCCCGTTGCGGAGCACAGGCTCTGGACGCGCAGGCTCAGCGGCCATGGCTCACGGGCCCAGCCGCTCCACGGCATGTGGGATCTTCCCAGACCGGGGCACCAACCCGTGTCCCCTGCATCGGCAGGCGGACTCTCAACCACTGCGCCACCAGGGAAGCCCATATTTTACTTTTTAATGAGACAAATCTGGAAAATAAATGCAATCCAAAGAGTATGGGATTTAATAAGAAAGATTTAAAAAACCAAAAAGCCATACCTTCTTTTCACCCCAGATCTTATTAACTGTGTGTTTTCCTCTTCGGGAACTTGCATCATCAATGACATCATCATGGACCAGGCTGGCAGTGTGGATCATTTCTGCAATTAAGGCTATGGCACGCTGGCTTGCTTGCACGTTTCTAGTTAACAGAAAGCAATGCTTTTTAACAGAGACACCGCCTATAACCTTCTCAGCAATCATCTTGTGAAAATTGGACATCGGATCTAGGATAAAGAATTTTATTTCTCTAAGAGAAACTATATAAAAACTTTGGCTTCCCTACACAGCCAATTCTATCATTTGGAGAACATTTTAAAAATGCACAAGATACCCTGTACCAAGATTATGTTTTTGGGACACCACACTAAGAAGTAGAATTTGTATAATTAACAACAAAAAAAGGATAAACACCTGAGATGTCTGGGTATCTGGCTGAAGAATCATCGTTATGTCCTATAACAGTGGTCTTGGTCAGTTGGTCAAGTTTACAGTTAGGTTACAATTAAATTTCAGGGGTGGATGGGGAAGATGGGTGAAGAGCATTCTAAAGAAGTGTATGAAAGAACCAACGGTCACTGTGTTCAAAGCTTTTAATAATGTCTTAAATATTTAGTAAGAAGACCTTGATAACCAAGAGAGCTGGAATTCATAATTCCAATTGGCTATTGATATTGGTTACCAATATGAATTGATAATTCATATTGGAATATGAATTCCAATCCAAATTTAACCTGTGCATTAGAAATTTAAACTTTCATTTTCCAGATTTAACACAAAATACAGGAGAAACATTCCCAAGAAGATACTTGGATGTGACTTTTACAGTTAAAAGGGAACCCCAATTTCTTTTTAATCATCATTATTCTCACCATCATCATCTATGGGAATTTAAAAAAACTGAATTTTAAGAAAATCAAACTGGAGAAATAACCAACTGAATTTTCTGAATCTAACACAGAAGCCTGGCTCAAACACACGCTAACTAAATGTTTTATTTATTCCTATAGCTTACTTTTCAAATATCACCACGTTCTCTCTTAGAAGGAAGAAAAGAGAGAGGGATACTGAAATGTGGCTTTTTTTCTTTAAGAACCTAATCTGAACATCTGCAAAAGCCAGTGCTCATTCTAATTCCTCCGATCCAGCAGAAAGCCATGAAAAATGAAGTATAACTAACATTAAAGATGCTGGAATTTAACTACAAACACTAAATCAGCCTGAAGACTATCTTCCCGTCTTGCTTGAAATGTAATTTTAAAATATGGTGCTTTACCAGCAACTCTTACTTAAGATTTTTAGAACTAAACCTCAGAATCTTCCAACTGCTTTTAGCCCAGAAATCAACTGTAAAGTGCTGCTCGTTATTTATTAATGTCACAATTATAACAGTTCTAAACACTTCTGGATCACAACACATTCTTCTGAGGAGGGAGAAGTAAAGAAACAGAGGGGAGGGACAAATCATCCTGTAAAACTACTTTAGTTTATGAGAAAATGGAGCTTTGGATGGCTTCCAAGAGCTTGTTCTGAATCCTTCTGTGAGAAACTCACAGACCCTATAGAAGGAAGCTTGGACCTTAAGTATTTTTCAGGTAAATTTACTGGATCCTGTCTTAATGCACAAGAAAAGATGTAGACTTTTACCGTTGTTTTTTACATAAATAGAAAGACTATTTCTTTAGAACATTTTCTCAATGAATTTCAGTCTGATGAAATATACACTTGCTACTCATTAATAGTAGATTTTACCTTAAACAACTGGTAAGACCTCTAAGCCTTTCTCATGTATTTAGAGGTCGGGCACCACTTCCGTTATCACAAACTACGTCAGCAGGCAGGGGTCCTGCTGGGAAGCTGCAGTAAAATGGCAGTACTCACTGAGACACCGGAGTTTTTTGTAATTTGAAGATATTAAAACAAAGATTTCTTAAAATATCTTGAAATTTCATAGACTACATATATGTAAAAATGCCTTTTCTACGGCTAAATTGATGAAATCAGGATTCTTGCTTAGAAAGTTATTTGGCATCGTGACACAGCCCCTACATAGGATAAACATCACATTTTAGACGCTTTATCATTTTACCTGATGTACTTTTTCCTGCACAATTAGCCTTTAACATGTGCCAGCTTCTATCTGGAAAATACTGTCACTACGTATCCACAGTACAGCATAATGGTCTGCAACCCAAATTTACAGATCACAGAAACAACTCACACTGTTTTGAAGATGAAATCTTCGAAGTACCGAACTGAGTCATGCCTTCAAAAAACTGGGCATCATGTCTACTTCCTGCTGTGAAAGAGCTGCCACACTTTCCCAACTTCTGGGAGAGGTGCTAAGAAAAACCAGTCAGGCGAGACAGCAGGAGAAAATGAGGCCCCGAGTCTGAGTCTCGAAAGGTGGCTCTGTCCTCCATCCTTCACACCTGCAAGAGCGTGCGATGACTCAGCCAGCCCCTCACAACAGTCAGGTTTTTCCCTCTTCATTAGATTTCAAACAACATTTTTATAATGAATAATTTCAAGCACAGACGGAAACAGATGGAATAATATAATGACCCCCCACATACCCTTCACCAAGCTCACATGTGATTTAAATAAAATGCTTTTTCCTCCTATTCATACTGATATATAATGCCAAGTCTTAAAGAAATGACAAGTAAACCCCCAGTGTGGGAAAACTGTCTCCAAAAAGAAAGTCAAAACTTATCAATGGGTTACCTTGATTTGCAACAACTGAGGGAAGCAGAAGAATTTAAATAGTAAATGTGGTTTCACTCTAACCGAGACAGAGAAGCTTCTATTCCCAAAGCTACAGAGGTTGTATAAAGACCAGAGTTCTCAGCTGGGTTACAGAAGGCTGTTTCTATTTCCCAATGTTCTTCTGTTTATTTTCTTCTGCCAATTCTAAACAGAAGCGTTTCACTTTGTTTGTGAGAACTCTGACAAGATTAGTGTTTCTTAAATATCATCTCTTGCCCACTGTGTCAAAATCAATACTCTTGAAAATACAGACTGAAAATTCCTTAGACTTAGGAACTGGGATCCCTCATGATGGGGCTCAGGAACTGGCATTCTGAAGCAGCAGTCCTGGTGATTCTGACACACAAAGTTGGGGACATGCTGCTCTGTAAGTGGGGTATTCGCCTGACTGACTGCAAGCCCCAAACGGAAGCTTCTCCTGAGAAGGGATTTGACACAAGCTCAGCCTCTGCTGCCCCCCTGCAGCCCCGCCTCTAAACCGCAGGCATGACCTGAAACTTGGGGGCCCAGTTTAAAGGTCTTATGCCAACGACTCCCCAAGTCTCTTCGGAGCTGGAGGGCAGGAGGTCTCCCCTGTTCTGAAAGGCACAGTCATGGGAGGGTGACCTCCTCTTCTCCGACACTTCGCATCATCTCGAGTTTTAAAGGCACGAATGAACACTTTATCAGTTTGGTACTGAAGAACTCTCTAGTTAAAATGCAAACAAAGTCTCTCTCTGTCTGTCTCTAAAATTCTTCAGGATGTGAACTGCATCTCCTAGTTGTTACCTGATAAAAGTACACACTTGTGTACCTGATAAAAGTACACAAGTTTTCAGTATGCTGAACAATATATCCACGTCACTTAAGATTCTATCTTTATCTGCCACTGAGCTGACTTGCTACAAGTTTGGGTCCCTCAACTACTGACACTGTGGAAAGTGTTCAGCTCCCCCCTGGGTCTGTGCTGCCAGATCTGGTGCATCCGGAAGCGGTACCTCCAGAGGGAGAGAAAAGTCCCAGCAGGCACACTCTCCACACTCGTGCGATATGATGTGAACGATGGGGTTTGTCCCAGTTTCCTGTGGCCCGGTGACAAAACACCACAAACTTGGTGGTTTAAATCAGTAGAAATTCTGCCACAGTTCTGGAGACCACAAGTCCAAAAGCATTTTCCCTGAACTGAGATGGAGGTATCGGCAAGGCCAGGCTTCCTGCAGAATCTCAAGGAGAGAATCCTTTCCTCGCTCCTTCCAGTTGTGCTGGCTGCTGGAGGGCCTTAGTTTGTGGCCACAAGCTTGAAGCAGCCACTTTCAAGTCTCTCCCCTCCATCTTCACACGGCCTTCTCTTCTGTTATGGCAATCTCCCTCTGCCTCCCTCTTTAGGGATACAAATGACTGCATTTCCGGCCCATCAGATAATCCAGGATGACACCCCCATTTCAAGATCCTTAACTTAAGCACATCTGCAAAGACCCTTTTCTTGCCATATGATGTAACACTTACAGGTCCCAAGGATTAGGACGTGCATACTTTTGTGGGGCCATTTTTCAGCCTAACACGGTTTCTTACTTTCACCATCCTCCTCTGCTGATGCGCAAATGTTTCCTTTTCAGTGATCTGATTCTTAAAATTACTTGATTTTACTTCATCTGTCTAAAATCTTGTTTCTCCACATTACTGACACGACCCTGAAGTGTCTCCCCTTCCGCAGCGGCGTCCAGGTTGAACGCGGGGGACGGAAGGCGTTCCTGCCCACCCCTCACTCTCGCTTCTCGTCCTCGGCCCAATATTTCTGTTCCCTGGCCTCTGCCCCCAGCCACTGCGGTCTTGTTCCCTCTCCCTGTGTTCCTTACTGGCACACTGATGCATGAACATCAAAGGTGCCTTCCTTCTAAGGGACAGCAGAGTACAGGAGGGATACCTGTGAGCTCCAACTTGCCTAGCACGTCATTTTCCTTGGTCACTGGCCATTCACCTTTGAAAACCCAAACAAGCGCACCAGACTACAGTGGAGACTGCCTTTCTTTGGAGGGAAGAGCGGTTTTAAGCTTGATCTTAACGGTAACGAATCCATCAGCAGTTTTAGTATCAAGAAAAATTAACTGACATTCAAGAGCAGCAGCTCCTGAATCTTTCAGATTTATATCCAGATAAAAACAGATGTCTGCAAAGTTGCATCGTAAATGATGCAGGATTCATGCTCCTGGTTATCTTCTTGCCACTGAAGAAACACTGCATTTTGGAAGCCCTGGACATGTGGAGAGTGACTCCATGATGATATCTCAGACCTGCAGCTTATCCAGGCTGGCTTTCTCCACAGGATCCAGGGTGCAAAAGAATAATGCAGCATTTGGGTTTTTTAAATTGAGCACAGCGGATGAATGTGTAGACGCTGATTCCTTCAGTGATAGAATCAGCCTCCCCCTGGGTGGTGGGAGCCAACGAGTGAGCACACACCATGTTCAAAGCCCCATAGCCGCCTTGCTCTCAATGATGTTCCCCTCAGGCTTGGGCCTGACCTCACCCATGAAATGGACAACCACCTGGTTATCAAAGCCTCCTCTACCTCAGCACATATCCCTTATCACAGACTTTACATCAAGATCCATTTTAATTGAGTATGGACACATCAAGAGTGCCATCTCCTAGGTTAAAGACAAAAATATTTCTCGTGGCACCAACCTTCCTAACCCATAAGCCGCCGCAGCAGTAGCTGGCTCAATGATGCAGAACACACAGAAACCAAGAATGGTTCTAGAATCGTTAGCGGCCTGACTCTAGGAATCATTCATGTGAGCTGGTGCTGTGATGATGACTGTTTTGTTAGTTTCCCTAGAGTAAGCTTTTGTAGTTTCCTTTGTCTTTATGACAATCACAAAAGTTACTTCCTCTGAATTTAAGAGTTTTATCGCATTTGGAAGCTTGACCTATTTACTAATGTGAAAACTGCATCTTATCTGTTCTATCTAATCAAATGTCTGGCTTTGTAAACTAGACTAGTGGGATTCAATGCCACTTGACTATTTGTACAGTCAAGATCAACAGATCTGTGCCCAATGTAACTTGAGTAGGCCTGTTATCCTAATCACTGGCAGTGATATCCACTTTCCAGTGCCAGAAGATTTCCACGAGAAACTGACGGTGTCAAGACTGATGATAAGAACAGGTGCCTTCAATGAGGTCTCTGAGTAGGACAGGTTTGGCTTGTTTGAGAAGAGACACTAATTGTGTTGTGGTCAATAAGTAGAGCAATTTCATAGAATCTATTCTTTATAAAGCTCAGTTCTGACTTGGATTCTTTGATAAGGTAAGTTCTGACCCACAGGTAGTTGGGTTTTGCTGCACTCTGTTGAGGGTTGGGTTCTCGGGAAAGCACTCTCACGTTTAAAGTACAGAATGTCTACTCAGAAATGCCCTTGGGATCAACACCTGAGGGGAGGAGACAAGAAGATAGGGTAGAGGGAGAAGTTTCTGCAGTGCAGGCCCATCCAGAGCCGCAGCCACTCCATTGTGTGCTCTGGAGCTAGAATGGCCCTTCATCTGTCAGTCCCTGGACGTGGACTGGCTAAGGTGAGAGGATTCTCTGCAGCTGGGGCAACCCTTGAAGAGGCTGCGAACTGAAGGCTCTCCACCGGCAACACTGCCCCAGGAGCTGGGGCAAAGGGTCCTTCAGGGAAGGGGGTTCTGGGCAGCGTGGCTCAGAATCCACCACAACTCTGTTTTCTGGACCTTTCAAGTCTGATTATCTGTTGTATGCATCCTACCTTACCTGACCAGGTACTGTAGTTATCAGGATGCACAGAAGAAAAATAAAGATGAAGCCTTAAGGTTTTGGGGGCCATATTACCCTTTAAGAATATGCTATAAGCCATGTATACCTTTACGTGCAAACATATGAAAATTTCTGCACACAATTGTAAGGGGCTCACAGACCTCCCCACCCCCACCCCAGCTTTCACGGACCTCAGGTTAAGAACTCCCAGTGAAGTGATGTAGCAGGGAACACATAATGGACGACGGACAAGCTTAATACAGGAAAAACAGAAACTCAGTAGAAGATAGTTCCCCCACCCCCCATTTCTTAAGGTATCTGTTCTATTCTGTTTTCCAAAATCCCCTCCAGGATTACTGTTAACCTATTTAATACACATCTCAGAAGCAAGACGATGATGTCTAATAAGCCTTAGAGGAGCCATTAAACTGTGACTGTCAAATGATGAAGCAGGCCTCTCGCAATTCTGCCAACACCAGCAAGCAGGCAGGTGAAGTAGTGGAATGGCTGCTGGTGGCATCAGCTAGAAACAGAGGCCTGCGTGGTCCTGCCCAGAATCTTTTACCTTTGCCCCACATGGCTCTAAACCTCTTTCAGCAAGCAAAATCACAAATGGCCCAGGCCCTCCCCCCATTCCCCATCCCCTCTTGCTTTAAGTGGCTTGGAAGTTAACAGCTCGATATTTGCCCTATTAAGAGCCTGATCCAAAAGGGTCCTTAGGAAGTAAGTATTCTCAAGAAGCTGGGGCTTGGAGAATAATATCGTTAGGCTACTGTACCACCCAAATGCACGCCACAGTCACGACTCACATCCTGATGCCTCCATACTGTGCCTTCAGCAAGCCCTAAGCTGTAGCCAGAACATCCCTGGAGAAGGCAGAATTGAACTTCCTTTTCTTTAAACCAGCAATGCCTTTTCTGGGTATATAGTCTCCCATTTTTTTCTGCAAACAACAGTTTATACAGTTTCAATGAGGTAAATTGAAGACTGACTCTGGGGATAACAGCTGACAGGATTTAAGGTGAGCAATGCAGAATATTTTCCTTCCCTTGTTTTCTGTGAGGGTGATGAACCGTATTGTTAATCTGAGAAATTAAAAATATAAACACACACTATCTCTAGACCAGTGGTTCTCAACCAGGGACGATTCTGCTCCTCCGGGGACATCTAGCAATGTCTGGAGAAATTTCTTGGTCATCATCAACTAGGGGAGGGGCTGCCAAACACCCTACAAGACACCTAACAGTCCCCGCGGCAAAGAATTATCTGGCCCTGAATGTCAGCAGAGTCACAGCTGAGAAACCCAGTTCTAGACCACGTGAGAGGTATTTCAAGTTTGGTTCAGAGGGAGCATTTCTGCTGCCCTGCCTTCCGGCAAGGTGAAAGTGGTCCTGATGATGGGAAAATGGTCACTGCCAGAGATTTCACTGCTTGTTCAAACTATACTGTGAGCACTTGGAAAGTCTCAGGGTAAGTGGGAGGCACCCATGAGCATGGAATCATATCGTGGAGCTGGATAGGCACAGCAGCGGGGCACAAACGGCTGCGGGCAGAGGCAAGCATGTGCTAAGAAGCAACATCTGACACTCGTTCTGACAGCAACCTTAAATTTAGTGCTGGCAAACCTTAGGCATTCCTTAAAGTGCTATCTACAGAGAAAAGGGAATGCAATGCAAATGTTCAACACTAGGGAAATGTATGAGTCTATTACTGTCTACTGGAGGTTATATCAATAGATTACATGATGTAACAAAAAAAATTATGAAGACACTCCAGTAACATGGCAAAGAGTCTAAAAAATAATGGCAATGGGTCCATTGTCGTTTTCCTTTAATATTAAAACATTGCAGTTGTTTTAATATTTGAAAAATTTACACATATTTGAAACATAGAAGTTGAAGACCGATAGTCAAAATGCCTTCTTTTAAGAAGATTTTTCTTTGGCACGTTTCCAAAGGCCACAGGAAGTCAGGCCCTGCAGTGGGTGTGGTGCCCAGAATCCAGGCCTAACTCATGACTTTATAACCATCAACCTTTGGACTAATGGCCCCGTGTGTACAATGATTACAAGTATGCATACATCCTGGTATTCTTTACTTCTGAATGAGAAAACTCAATGTGGCTTTGAAAATTCTTTCCAAAATGTTTATTTGCAGCTGAAGTTGTTCTTCCACGGATACTAAAAAGCATGGAAAAGGAAGATGCCCAGACTAGACTCCAGGGTGACCTTGGGAACACAAAGCTAGAAACTAACTACCACAAAGTGAATTCTCAAATACATGCTACTTCTTAAACAGGAGATTAAACAGTAACCTTGGGAAGGAAGGTTGCCAAATATAAAACCAATAAAGGGGAGAAAGTAAATAACTCACCGGGAGTTATTATGATGAATATTACAGGCTCGGGCCATTAGCACCACAATGATTGGTCGAAAGGCTTTTCCTTTTCCATCAAAGTAGTATTCACACATATCCTTAAGTTCTGTTGTAGATATGAATAGTTCCTGAAACAAAGTTTCTCTGTGTCAATACAGCATCATAACTGCACAGTCAGTGGGATTTCTTTCACAAAACTTTGATTTTAGTGTATTCATTTCAACTGAAAAATCCAACACTCAGTAGGAAACGGTTCCAATGTTGTATGGCCATAAAGCTGGCTGTGTGTGGCTGGGCCACAAGCAATGCCTGGCTCGCCCCCAGGGGCCTCAGTGCTGGGGTGGGCACTGCTGCCGCCCCATGACTCCAAGAGACAGCAGATTGGGGGAGGAAAGCACCAGATGGCCAGTGACAGCTGGAGAGAGAAAGAAACAGGGCTGGTTGCAGCTTGGAAGATGGAGGGGAGAGGACAAATATGGGGAGTGTAGGAGCCAATGAAGCAGGAGGTCAGTGGGTATCGGGCTGGAAGACGAGACGTGGCCAGAAAGAAGAGCAGGGGTCAGAGTCTGGCTCAGCCGTTACTTAGCCACACAAGCCAAAGGTTCATAGGGAAAGTGTAAGACATGGTTTACCTGATGGCAAGGAGCTTCCAATTGAGTTGGGAAAGCAAAATTTTAAAAAATGTGAAATATTCAGTGAATAATATGGTGGTAACTTGAACAATGCCGTACGTTAAGTGCATTAAAGTTCAAAGAATGGAGAGATCAGTGTGGACGAGAAAAACTGAACATTTCATGGAGGAGATAAGCTTTGACTGGGGATTACAGGATAAGTAGGATTTTGATTTCTGAAGAGGAGGGAGAGCCTTCCTGGTGATGGGCATGTGTGTTTACTGTATCTGTCCCTCAGGGACTTGCTGGAGAGAACCAGAGCTTATGCCCTGGGAGCAATGGGAGCTACAAATGGACCCAAAGGACCTTCAGCAGGGCTCAAGTGAACACGGTCCAGCAGGCCAGCCACTCACTCCCTCAGTTACTGACTCAGTGCCAAGGACGATAATAAATGCAGAGGTTTCAAAGATAAATAGGACGGCCCCTTGCCTACAGGCAGCTCAGAGTCTAGATGGGGGAAGGAAAACAACATTGTGGGGGGACTGCTGTCACGGAGGTAAGTGCAGCTGCTCTGGGAGCACAACGGGCGCGTCTCTGGCTCAGGCTGAGGGCGGGAGGAGGAAAGCAAGGCTGGGGACTGAAGGCAAGAGGCAGACGAGACGAGGAGGGTGTGGAGGGGAAGAGGAGGCTGCAGCGAGGATCCTCCCCGGGTTCCTGGGTGGCAGCCTCCAATCAACAGGACAAACAAGAGAAAAAACAATCTGTAGGAAAAGGCAGAGCTTCAGATCTGCCAAGTGCGAGACAGTCACGGACATGCCAGGGAGCTGCCCAGTGAGCAAAGTTTAGGAGAGAAAATTCCATCTGGACTGGAGGTATTATGTGGGACTCATGAGCATGGGAATGGGTAAACTGAAGACAGAGAGAGAAGAGGAGCCGACAGAACCCCAGGGACGGCACAATTAATAGGGGTGGGGTGGAGGGGACAGAGAGGAACCCAGGAAGCTGACTGAAGGATGGCCTAAGAGTCAGGAGGACGAGCAGAGTGCAGAAGCCAAGAGGTGGGTTTCACAGAGGGGGCTGTGGGGAACAGTGTCCAATGTTCAAAGAGCCCGGGAAGATACAAACCAGCAGTGCCCACTGGATTTGGTGGAGGGAAGCAAAGTCAGTTTCAGAGGAGAGGCTGGAAAGGAAGGCACAGTGCGATGGCGGAGCAGTGGTGAAGGGGCAAAAGAGAGAGAGAGGCCAAGAATACTGGAAGGGAAGGGGTAGGAGGACACAGGGTCAAGGGATGGTCCTTTAAAAGACAAACAGGAAGAAACTGGAGCATCCAAAATGGATCTGAAAGAGAATGAGTCTGCAGATAGACAGGAGAACAGGGAATTGCAGGAGGAGTTCCTAGGGCCCCGAGGAGGCAGAGGGGATGGGACTTAACCAGAGGTACAGGGACGAAGCTGGAAAGGAGGGAACCCTGACTTCACTGAGGTGGGAGGGGAGGAGGCCGGCATGCAGCAGTGTGGGCTGCAAACGGCCCAGAGCAGGCGTTCAGGGAGTTCCTCCTTCATGGCCTCTGCTTGGTCCACTGGACAGGAAGTGGTGGAAACAGGAGAGTCGGGTGGGGGCTGCAGGGGCAAAGTGCAGAACCTTGAAACGGGAAGGAAGCTGACCAGGGGCACGTGAACATTTCTGGGCAGCATCTGAGAATCCACGTGAGGCTGGGGGCCACTGAAAATTTTGGGAAAAGAATGCTTAGCGAAGAAAGCCCTATTTGGGTCAGCCTGGCACTGATATTCAGAACCCGACAGGAAGACAGTAGCAGGAGTCACCGGAGGTTTCATAGCCTCACCAGGCCTGGAGCACGGGATGGATTTGGCAAGGAAAGGTTAGATGACTCTTTGGACGTGTACCTGCTGCCTGTACCTTTTTTTTCGGTTTCCCAATTCTGCCATCGCCCCCCTCTGGACAGTAACTTGCACTGCATCCTCCACGATGCCCCACACTTGTTGCTCAAGAAACATTTGAAACCTGACATTTGGGAATCAAATCTGCAACAGCACGGCACACATGTGAAAACCTGCACTGTTTGCTCATAATTCTAAGAAATCAACATTACTTTACAGCATCGTCAAAAATATCTTACCTTCCTGATGTCCTCGTACAGACCTTTCAAGTCTCTCCAGCCAAGGTTAAAAGGATCAGTGTATTTCTCACCGCTCCGTGTTCTACTACAGCAGCACACTGCTGGCGTCACGTGGTGGAACCTGGAGAGGCAGAAATGCACACAGTGGAAGACTGAGCGTTACTTTACTGAGATAACTTCACTTTTAAGTAAGAATTATACAGACCTATGCATATATATACAGCAGAGTATGATGATGGAAAATTTAAGCCCAGATACTTGCTGGAAATTAAGTATGAATATAAAAAGGTCATTATAATTTAGAAAAACATAACAGAATTCTGATCTTGCTCAACAATACATCAATTTTTATAACCAGGACCCTGGGAACCCACAAAATCAAAGAAATATAAACCATGTTCATTGTGTTCTGAGTTTAAATTTTATACAGTTGGGCCTCCATACCTATGGGTTCCGCATCTGCGGATTCAACCAACCTCGAACTGAAAAAAAATATTTATATATATAAAAATATATATTTATATATATAAATATATAAACTCATAAAATTCCAGAAAGTTTCAAAAAACGAAATTTGAATTTGCCATGCTTGGTAACTATTTACACAGCATTTACATTGTATTTACAACAATTTGCACAGCATTTACATTGTATTAGGTATTATAAGTCACCTAGAGATGATTTAAAGTATATGGGATGAGGGGCTTCCCTGGTGGCACAGTGGTTAACAATCTGCCTGCCAATGCAGGGGACACAGGTTTGAGCCCTGGTCCGGGAAGATCCCACATGCTGCGGAGCAACTAAGCCCACGAGCCTGTGCTCTAGAGCCCGTGAGCCACAACTACTGAGCCCATGTGCCACAACTACTGAAGCCCTTGTGCCTAGAGCTTATGCTCCGCAACAAGAGAAGTCACCACAATAAGAAGCCCGTGCACTGCAACGAAGAGTAGCCCCCTCTCCCCTCAGCTAGAGAAAGCCAGCACACGTCAACAAAGACCCAACGCAGCCAAAAATATAAATAAATAAATAAATAAATTTAAAGTATATGGGATGGGGACTTCCCTGGTGGTGCAGTGGTTAAGAATCCACCTGCCAATGCAGGGGACAAAGGTTTGAGCCCTGGTCCGGGAAGATCTCACATGCTGCGGAGCAACTAAGCCTGTGCGCCACAACTACCGAGCCTGCACTCTAGAGCCTGTGAGCCACAGCTACTGAAGCCCTCATGCCTAGAGCCCATGCTCCGCAACAAGAGATGCCACCGCAATGAGAAGCACACGCACCACAACAAAGAGTAGCCCCCCCCCATCGCTGCAACTAGAGAAAGCCCGCGCACAGCAACAAAGACCCAATGCAGCCATAAATAAATAAATGTTCCTTTAAAAAAAATAAAGTATATGGGATGATGTGTGTAGGTTGTATGCAAATATTATAGGACTTGAGCATCCCCAATTTTGGTATCTGAGGTGGGGGCGTGGCTAGAACCAATCCCCCTCCACCATACCAAGGGACAACTGTATTCCCATTTTTTCAAAAGGCAGAGATCACACAGAGCAGATATTGTGGCACTTAGTTAAACAGCATATCCAATTTGTTGGACTAGCCCATCACAATTTAGAATAGAAATTTACTGGCAGTATGGCCAATAATTTTAGTTGCAATACGGATTATAAACTTACCGTGATATACTATACATATTTGGAAAGGCAGATGTTAAACTCTTCACAAGATTAAAATAGGACATCTATAAAATAAAAGTATTAAGAAACTTGTAAGAATATTTGTGAAAAACTTGTTTATAACACTAGATAAATTAAAACTCCCATAATTTATAATAAAAGTAACCTTTTAGTTGTCCATTTAGACTGCAGACTTTAGAAAAAAAAAACAAAGTTTTCTTTCCTTATTACAAAAGCAATATTCGTCATTACAGAAAATATAAATATAAAAAAGCAGAAAATAAAAAGCATCTATAATCTATCCCTTCCCCCAAAGACTGCTCCATATTCACATCTATCTTTCCAGATCTGCAATTCCCTTGCATTTAGCTAAGAGTGGGCAGAGAATAGTAAGGATTAGTGTTGTTTACACTCTTTTAAAGTCTTAACTTGTTTTAAAACAAAGAATAATCAAGATCCCAAAAGCATCTGCCCAGACAGTGAAAAAGAAAGGATTTCAATGTTAAGGAAGAAATTTACAGTTACACAAACACTGCCTATTTCAAGCCACTGTTCCTGAATATACTTGGAAATGGTACTTCTTGAAAAGTAATGTCAACAAACAAGCAAGCCCAGCAGCACATTTTGATAATATTAATGAGAGATCAAGAACAACAAGAGACGACTTCTAAAGGATTCAGAGGTGGTGCCGACAAATAGTTCCAACAATTATTGTGCACAGCAGTGGGGACCCACAGACACAGCAGCTAACTTGAAGAATTCAGGGACACAGGCATTTCAAAAATTACTAATTTACTAATCTGATGTGTGAAGGGCTCTTACAGAATACTTGAAGAA
Source organism: Delphinus delphis (assembly GCF_949987515.2). Classification (NCBI taxonomy): domain Eukaryota; kingdom Metazoa; phylum Chordata; class Mammalia; order Artiodactyla; family Delphinidae; genus Delphinus; species Delphinus delphis. Next base: position 159,661,148 of record NC_082684.1, read on the forward strand.
AATATCTTGACAAAGGATGGCTTTAGCAGTAGAAAAAGAAAACGAAGGTAATAAAGCCTTACAATGTGCTTTCACACTATTTGACTCTCACAATTACTTGTTCTTATACAGCCGGGGAACCTGAAATTCAGAAAAGTCTGAAAAACTGGTAATACGGGTATGTTTACAATATATCAAAAGAAAAGAGCACCTACAGCACTGTGTGCATTATGTGATTCCACTAAAAATGTGTACACCCACACACAAAAAATCAGAAAACAGGGTTTAGAAGCATATAAACCAGGCTATTAAAAATCGTTATTTTGGAATAAATAGGATCGTGGGAGCTTTTTGATTTATTCTTTTAAAATTCATATTTTCTGAATTTTCTTTAGTGAACACACCCTGCTTTAGACATACTAAAATGACAATAAAGGTTGACTTTGCCAGGCAGGCAGTGGCCAAAGAAGGCGGTCCTGAGTTCTATTTTCACCATAGCATTATATTCATTAAACCAGTAAGGACATTTATGACACCCCAGGCATTAAAATGTCCTACGGAAAAGAAGTGATAATCCTTTCATTTTACCATTACATGACACTTAACCTACTTCTGTCAGCCTTCATGCGTGAATGATTCACACGAATTTAGGGTTTATTATGATGCTTATTCAGTCTGAGACCTAACCTATAACTTGGGGTGAAGAGTTAAAATTACACAGCTAGTACAGAGGCTCTTAACTGGGCAGTGCAACAGTGTAGCTTGTTGAAAGCCTGGAAGGTGGATCTTGGCTCAGATCCCAACATTTCCCGGTAGTTACCTTGAGACAGCTTTCTGATCATCTCTACTCACAGAGATGCTAAGATTAATTGAGAGATCATATGTAAGGCTCTTAGCTGTGTACACTTAATATGGTATGTACTCAACCAAGCTGTCTTCTGCTTTAAGAGTACCTTCAGGCGGGCTTCCCTGGTGGCGCAGTGGTTGAGAGCCGATACAGGGCACACGGGTTCGTGGCCCGGTCCGGGAAGATCCCACATGCCGCGGAGCGGCTGGGCCCGTGAGCCATGGCCGCTGAGCCTGCGCATCCGGAGCCTGTGCTCCGCAGCGGGAGAGGCCACAGCAGTGAGAGGCCCGCGTACCGCAAAAAAAAAAAAAAAAAAAAAAAGAGTACCTTCGGGCAATGTTTCCCAAAGTGAGGTTAGAGGTGCTCAGGAGAACAGGAAAGTATTCAAAGGGAGTGGTGTGACTGGAGCCACTTGGTGTGCCACTGCTAGCAAGGCAACAACCATCTCCCAATTCCGATTTTGTGTCTTTCCATCACATATTCTCCCTGAAAGCCAACCTTGCCTCTCATGAAGTTACTTTTTTTAAAAAAGAGAAAATGCTGAGTAAGAATCAAGACATACTGACAAGCGATTTGTTACAATCATATACACACTGGTTTCTGTCCTATTCCAAGATGTTTGAACACTACCAATGAAGAAGTTGAGAGAACATACAAACATCAGGAAAAATGGAGCTGTGCTGGGAGAGACGGGCGTGGCTTTACTGTTGTTGCTCTTCGTCCCCAAGGACTATCAGGCCCTAACGGACTTGAACTAGCCACAACACACCCTCCTGAGGCAGACACCAGAAGGCTCATGTATTTACAGTGAAAAATACCACTGACACGAATCAGAAATACACGGTACTGGCATTACCAGCAAGGCTCCTCCTTGTGGTCATTAAGGCAGACATGGAAGACATCCAGCATATTCTCTCCAGGAAAGCACCCTTTCTGTGGCTAAGATAGTTGTTTAATGGGCATGGAATTTAAAAATAAATAAATAAATAAGGAGCATCAAAGAAAAGAAGTATCAGTAGCATCAGTGGTGGGTACATCCATCTCTCCAAATAACATCCTCATCTGCGGTACTGGAAATATCTGAAGGCTGGCTAGGACAGTACTGAAATGGATCCCAGCAGACTCTCTTTCTCCCATATCTCTCTTTACTGCCTAATCCAGACTAGCCCAGCGGCCATTCTCTCTCCAAATGTCTATTTTGGATAAGTTGTGATTATGTATGCATATGTATCCCAAAGTAGACATTTAGAAATACTACATATTTCATATTGGGAAATGGTCTTTGATGGACACGGAAGTGCACCAAATCTGACTGAAACGGAAGAGTCCTAAATTCAAATAAACTTTAAAAAAAAATGAGCCTGGAGGATGAGAGGAGAACACATACAATTACTATGCGACCGGAGAAGTCTCTAAAAGGACAGTGAGTCCACAGGCCTTGCGTGGTTATGCTTACCAGTACGAGCCTAGCCTGTGGTACGCCAGGAATTAATCACTACAAAGTGCGGCAAAGGACTCACAGAGCCATAGAAACTTGTCAATACACAGGAGCTAAACTGACCGGAAAGGGAGAAAAATGAGACGGAGTCCAAAGGCAACAGGGGAGAGCGTCAGGGAGTCACGGTTAGTGCTCAGATTCTGACTCTGCTTCAAGAAGTCATAGGTCGATTTAAAAATCAAGGTTTCTCCACTTGCGACATCCTCAGGCCTCTTCTCCTTCCAGCCCGTCCAGGTGTGCCCTCCCTCCGAAACAACTACCGCAGGACTGAACTCCGGTCCACTCTAAGCATCAGCCCTGCGTTCTCCACGAGACTTTTCCGCCTATTCCGAGGCTACCCGGACCCTCCGTATCTCTGAGCGCTCAGAGCACCTTTTGCTCTAAAATCCCAATTAAGTTCTGTTGCCCCCGAAGCCCTGGCTGTAACTCGAAAGGAAACACCTGCAGACGCTCTCCACGCTTTACGCATACCCCAAGAGACCACTGGGCCACACCTGCGTTTCCCCGGGACCTGGCTTCTCACCGTCCCTTCCCCACACCCGAGACGCTCCCCCGTCCCCAGGACACGGCTCTGCAGCCCCGCGCGGGTCGCCCACCCCTCGGTTCTGTCCCGTCCTCGGTGCCCCGCCAGCCCTGGGTCGCGTCCCAGCGCAGCCCCGCAGCCCCCGCCCGCCGCTCGTGCAGCTCGCCCTCATTCATTCTGCGGCGCCGCTGTCATTAGTGCGGTGACCTCTGCGCCCAGCTACGGCGCGCGCTACCCGGCCTCACCTGCGCGCGGGATGCAGCGGCGGCGGCGGCGCGCAGCCCGGACAGTCCCGCGCGGCCGAGGGAGCCGGGCCCGGGACTCCGCGCCGCCGGCCTCCAGGAGCAGCCGCGCCGCCACCGCCACCAGCACGAGGCCATGGTCCGCGTCTGAAAGTCGCGGCAGAGCTGCAGCCCCGCCTCTGGCCCGGCGGCCCCTCCTGCCGGAACCCGGAGCCGGAAGCCCGGCAGCGGAAGAGCTTCTGCCTCGCCAGCCCCGCCCCTTCTCGCTTCTCCCGAGGGCGCGTCCCGCCCCGGAGGAGGAGGAGCGGCCGCAGGGGGCTGAGCGGCGGTGGGGCGGCTAGATCCCCTCGTAACCCCGCCCGCCCGCCCGCCGCTGGCTCGGGAGAAACTAGCGTGATCTTCCTTCTGGGGAGCGGCCTCCCCCGACCCCGCCCAGCCGGTGCCTCCAGCAGTCTCCGCAAAAATGCACCCGTGTTAGACCGGCTGTCATCTAGAAATGCTACAGGGCGCCCGACGAACAATCACGAACTTTCCTGTTGCGTATTTAGGCAGAAGTAGGACGCGAAGCATCGGGTTCCTGTTGTGCTGCCTAATCCGGAGGCTCCAGTTTCCGCGGCTGCTTCTCTTGGGTGTTACCTGCCACGCCGTCGTCTGCTCCTTATGGCGACCTGGCCTTGCAGGAAGTGCCAGCCTTTTGCATCTTTACAGTAACAAGTCAAACCCCGAGCAGGGCTATTGTGAAAGAGAAGTTAGATTAGCCTCGTCTCTCGACTTCTGGACGCTCTCCTCTGAAAACCTTATAGGTATATTGTGGCCTAGTTTGGCAATCTTGCTCACATCTGGATATGTGAGTCCCGCTCGTGGGTGTACTGAGCTGTGCGAAGTTGTTTAATATTTGGTAATGTTGAACCTACTTGTAACCAGCCCAGGGAATACTGGAGAATGGACAGGATTAATGCCCGTTAAGGGTTAGAAAGACCTTTCCTTAATTCTGTGGCCAGATCTACTCTTCTCATGGTAATGAGAGGGTGTCTTTATAAGAGAAGTGATATAATTAATCATTCAGTACATGCGTACAAACGCACAAAGCCTGTCAGAGAAAGTGTAAGCATTGGGGATACAGAAATAGAAGAAGCTTAACTCTGTCCTCAAAAAATTCACTCTTATGAGAAAATAGACCAGCAAACAGGCAAATGTGATGCTCTGATATTTTTTCTTGTTCTTCTGACTCATGCATTTTGCATTAAAGAATGCAAGTACCCGTATAGCTGAGCACATTTTTACATTTATCTTCAAAATTTTTTAACTGAATAAAAGCATATAATAAAGAAGTTTTTTAAAATGTCAGTTTTATTGAGGTTTTTTTCCCCTAATTTTGAAGAATATTATATAAAAGATGTCAGGTGCTTTACAAATTAATGTTGTTAATATGCACCTGTGGCTTATCTTGATCGAGGTTTATGTATTAAGAAATATCCACAGGTGGAGTTGGCCAAAATAGAGTGTTGCAGTAAACACTTGTACTTGCAACAATCCTGTGACTTAGAATATTTTCATTTGCCCTTTTCTTATAGGTAGAGAAACATATAGGAATTAAGTGTCTTGCCCAAGCTCACATAGTTGGTAGATAGAGCACTACACAATTCTGTTATGCCATTTTCATTTAGAAATTGTTTACCCAGATTAAAACAATAACCTAGCTCTTAAAAAGATGTAATTTGGCAAAGCTAAGTAGGGGGGAAGGCAGATGAAATTTGTGAAGGCCTCCACCATTATAGTATAGCTAAACTTCCCATGAACAATAACCCACCAACAGGACATGCAGAATACAAAGTAGTTCCTTTGACCCAACTAGGCCAAGCATGAGTCTAGAAAGTTAAAACATTGTCTAAGCTGTGCAAGTAATTGCCAAAGAACAGACTCCTGTCGTGCACAGTCTAGAAATGGCTTGGGCCTTTTTGACTGCACTTATACAAATGAAACAGCTAGCCACACTGATAAAAATGGAATAAGTGTACAGTTGAAACATTTTCAAAGTTATTTTGATATTGGAGAATTGGCTACACTCGAAGACATTTTATTTCCATAATGATGATACTGTTCAAAACATTAGGTAAGACCAGGTTTTACAGCCAAGGAGAGATTACATACAAAATATAACCATATATTGTTTCATAGTACTGCATAGAAACACCTCATCCTGATGTTATTAGATAACTGATAAATGAATTATCAATGTAACTCTGGTAACAACATTGATTGAGAGAAGAGTTGCACTGAAAGGTGAGCAATTTTTGTGCATTTCATATTCTTAGACCAAACTGAATTCTGAAGACTTGAAATAATACCCTTATTTCTACTACCGATTTCTCTGAAATGTTAAGATAACGGGTTAACATGCATTTGGAATTTTCTCTGGGGTCTTAGTCTATGACTGATTAGTTCGCTAAATGTAACAAGGGTGAGGACTGGGTACCTCTGAAGCAATTAGTCTTTTTTGTTCCCTGGCCAGTGATCACAGGTGTTAGGTGATCAGCTGCCTTGCCAAAATGTGAGTCAATCAGTACAAAAAAATAAGTATTAGTGAAACGTTATATACTGCCCATGCTCTACTAAAATTTTAGAGCATCCTAAAAGATAATGCATTAATTATATAATTTAGTCTATTTCCACACAGAGGCTCTCCTAAAAGAGAAGAAAATACACTATTGGATCATCTGCTCCTAATCATAGTCAGGTTTTCTTGATGGATACTAAAATCTGTTTTTTGGTTGGCTACCCATTTGTTCCCCCATGATGCTGCCTTATTCACCATGTACTTAGGGGAAAGTGTAAAGAGCTAAATCTGACCCACGTTTGCCTGTTTTTTACTTATATGGAGAAGATATAAGAATTCTCTTGTTTCTATTATAACTGACATTTAGTTCACCTAGGCTTGTGTGGAATAAAAAGGAGTTATTCCAAACAATTGAACAAATTGACATGATGCCACCTTTCTCCACTGATTCAAAATATTGTTTTCATTATATAGGGAATTCTTACATTACTTTGGACTGTTTCTGTGCTTTTTATGGAGTCCCATTGATTTTTGCATCTATATTGGGGATAGCATTATTTTTGGGGATAGTTATTTTTACAATTTTTAAAATGATAAAGAAGCTCCCATTTCTGTTATTTAAAAAAGTGTTTTCTCAGATTTACACTTTCTTTCTTCAAAAAAAAATCCTACTACGATTTTTGACTGGATTTCCATTATGTTTAGTAAATAATTTGATTGGATTTCCATTATGTTTAGTAAAAATTTGGTGACAGTGACATCCTGATAATATCTCTATCCAGAAACATAGGTTTTTGTGTCCCTTGTTTTAGTAATACACCTGTCCTCTTCTATTTTTTGTTTTAATTTGTTTGGATTAGGAAAACATTAAGATTTTAAGAATTGTACTTAAAAGTAAACATTTTCTGAGTATCTAAAGCATGCCCAAAGCTCTCTTTTTTTCTCTACAGCTTTTTAAATAAAGTATATGGGCTTTAGTGCATGGACTTCATGAAACATAGTTTATCTCTTTAGAGGCAATTTTTAGAATTCTAGCCCTGTGAACAGGCACGTATCAAATGTTTTGAAGTTTCTGATGGGATTGGAAGCAGTTTTGTACATTTAGTAAAACCATCTGTTGCCTGGTTTAGAGTTATTTATGTATGTATCTGTTTCCTTCAATTAATTATGATTTTTCTGAAGGGCAGAAAGAATGTGATTAAGTGTCAAATATTTTTTTGGTTGGATCTACTGGATTGGCCAGTACTGTAATTCTGATACTGTAATGCAGCTCACCTCATTTTATTCATATATTCTTATTTATAAATAAATTGCACATCCCGTTGGTCTCCCATAAGTGAAAATCTTTGAAGACAGGGTATGTGTCTTGTTTTAAACTTTTTTCATCTCCCATCTTCTTGGACAGTTTAATATACTGTAATATATGAATATTGAATAGATATGGTTGAAAATAAGTCTTTAAATAACAAAGTATGAACAAAGTAGTAGTTTAAGTTGATTTTGTTAAACAACTGTAGGCTTTCTAAGGACGATTAATGCTGTATATGCAACAAATGAGAACATTAAGAAGGGTTGTCTTTTTTCTTTTATCAGCTGTGTTGCCAATTGATCCTGTTAAAGAAAATTATGTGCGTAAAGTGAAAAACTGTGTTTTCTCAATTGCCTTCCCCACTCCTTTCAAATCAAGAGTACATCTTGTAGCAGTTTCAAAGGTTAGGCTTTACTTTTTCACAACACTTAACTCACTATAACTTTTGTCTAAAAAATTAGTAATATTTTTTTCAGAGTTAAATTGTTAATCTATTGATAAATGATTATCTTTGTGTTTAAAATTTGTAACTTGGAGAATGTCATTCTTAGAAGTCACTTTTTGATACTTATGCCTGGAGCCTAGTACTCAGTTTCATTTTAAAGTTATCTTACAAGGAAAACACACTTTTGTGGAAAAAAGGGGTAAATGAGTTAAATTCTTAGAAAGGGGCTCCAATAACAAATTCTAAATTATTCTCTCATGATATAGATGAATTTGGGATAACAATAGGACATTTATTTTTTTCTAGTTCCTTTAAAGAATATGTACTAGGAAGAATATTATTTTACCATGCATAATAAGAAAGCCATAACAATTTTAGAACTATCTAATAGACCTAATTTTCCCAAGTAGCATAAATAATCCTAGAAAGTATGGTACATCTCTTCTGAGAAAATATTAATGTAATTTTGGAAGAAGTTTATCCTTTTAATTTTCTTTCTTCCATAAAGTTTATTTTCTCAAAAACTATTAAAGGATTACTTAAGTTTGTAAGAAGATTTTTCTTTTCCTGCCTCAGCAAGTGCTAGAAGATATTTTGGACCTTGATTTGTCTGTCTCAGAAACAGATGATTTTATCCAGCTTGTAAGTGGCGAAAAGATAGTACCTGGATCCATTCCATTGGCTCACAGATATGGGGGCCACCAGGTAAGAGTAGCACCAATATCACTTCCTTATGCAAATATAAACAGCTGGTAGAAATGCTATCCTATTGAAGAAGTTATTTTGCATTAATTTCTAATATTAGTGTATTGAGACTTCAAGAAGATGTTTCTAAAAGAATGTGTCATATATAGATTAGCTGATGTGATTTCTTGTGATAAAGCTAGGGTGTAAGTTTTTCTAATGGAATTGAGAAAACTGGGGCAGCACAATATAACATTTCTGTGATTATTGCTAGAGAATTCATTCAGTGGAGTTTTGGCAAGAGATTTAGGCAAAGTCAGGCCACACAGTGAGTCAATATAAAAGCCTCAGAAGGGCAAATAGAATATAATTTTGGCAGGATAGCTGTAGAACAGTTTTAGAACTGCTAGAAATTAAGTCAGGATTAATTGGGGATGTTATACATGCTGAAGCAATTAAGAAGGCACCTTCTAGAAATACAGCAAGACGTTGAAGCAAGTTCAATGTGTGGAATCTGATTTTAAAAAAAGGAGAGGAAACACAGAACCAATTGTTGAAATTGCTGTGACTTTCTTGTGAGTTAAAGATTAATTGATTAATTTAAGAGAATAGAGTGATGTTTAACTTAGCAAGTAATTGTTGGCAATAATAATAATTACCATCTTTTGATCACTTGGGTGTGTTGGACACAATGCAGGGCATTTTGCGTATATGAACATTCATTCTTACAACAATCTGGCAAGGGTTTTCCCATTTTACAGAAGTGAAAGGTCAGTCTCAGTGAGATTAAGTTACTCAAACAAATTTCCACAACTAGTAAGTGGCACAGCTGGGAGCTGAACAACCACAAACAAATTTTAACAGAAAAGTTTGGAAACAGTTAACCATGTACATTCAAAAGCAATTTTTTCAGGTACAGTATGCTCCTGATTTTATATTGTATGTGTATAGTATAGGCAAATTTTCTACTAATAAATCATTCCTAGTTCCTATTCTGGAATTAAATAGATCAGTTCTCAGTATTCTACACCTAACAAACTTGAGCTCAGCTATAAGATGATGAAGAAATTAATTATATGTCTTAAATTTATGTTTTTTAAATGAATTTCAGTTACGTCTTATGGATTGAATTTTATTTTCACCTTTATTCAGGTTGTTGATTGTTATAATCTTAAAAATGCACTATTCCATTTTCAATTTTGACAAGGTAACTTTGATTATAAATTACAACAAAAACTTTAAAGGTTAATAAACATGAATAATTTTCCCTTTTAGTTTGGGATATGGGCAGATCAGCTCGGGGATGGAAGAGCCCATCTTATTGGAATTTACATGAACAGGTACTACATGTTTTCTTGAATAATAGCTTTTCTGCTCAATATTAACACAAATCTGCTAATATTTAGGTTTTTTTTTTTTAAGGCAGGGTGAAAAGTGGGAGCTCCAATTAAAAGGCTCAGGAAAAACCCCATACTCCCGGTACTTCTTTTTTTTTTTTTTAGTCATCTAAATAAAAATTGGTGTTATCTTAATTATAACTGAAAATCTTTTTTATCATATTACCCATAGAAATGGCGACGGCAGAGCTGTGCTTCGTTCCTCCGTGAGAGAATTTTTGTGTAGTGAGGCTATGTACTATCTCAGAATTCCCACTAGCAGAGCTGCAAGGTAATTCCTCTTCCCTTGAAGCTAACTTTCAGGACTGCATCATGTTATCTCCAGAAATGTGTCAGTCAAGTGAGCAGATAAACCCCCAATAGCATGATTTCTCATCGTTTCTTATAGTTTTAGTTACTTCTTGAGAGCTTGCTAGAAGTACAGTACAGTATAACTTTGTTTGATTCTCTTACCTTTCAGTCTGGTTGTAAGTGATGATGCAGTATGGAGAGATCAGTTCTACAATGGAAACGTTGTGAAAGAACGAGGTAATAGCAGTTCTTAGAACACTTACATAAAGTTAGACTAAGTTCTTCAGGAACAACAGAAATTGGGCATCTTTGCAGTCTTCTTAAAACATGACCTGGGGATCTTCATGATGTAATTTCAGTGTTATGATATTATAATAGAATATCCTTTCCCACACCCTTACATCACTAATCCATCCTTTTCGAACAACAAACTTCTGGGAAGTTAACCTGGGAAGTTTATGAACAGCCAGCAAAACATTATAAAGCCAGTGCATGAACATTCATATACTTCCTTCCCAGGAGACCCCCTCAGACTTTACCTCAGATCCTGATTGCTCTTACTTCATGTTTACTTCCAATAAGTTCGGTTAACTTTTTCTTCAGCTTTTAGTAGGTCAGAAATAAATTAGAAAGGGGATGAGAAAGCGCCATAGAGCAGTGAAAAAGGAAGAGCGAGAGAAACTTGACTCTGAGTCTCTGGAGAGGCAGGAGACCTGAAAATCAATAAGAAACATATTTAACTATTTAAAATGCAGAGCTATTGAGAACCGCTGACAGCCCTACTTGCTTTATTGGGCCCCTTGGACATCACTGTGTTACGGGCCAGCGTTTTTACTGCTGTTTATAGTGATTCAATAAGAGAACATTTTATGTTCTTCATTTTATGTTCTGCTTTGGGAAAAATATGTTTTGATAAGGTTTTCATAATAATCCCCCTAGAGTATTCATGTTAATTAAACAGGAATTAAAGGTTATTTATCTTTAAGGCATCTCTCTCTCTCCTCTTTAATATTATCTGGATAAAATGCATACTATTACTGCACATGGGGCTTTAACAGCTATTTAGGTCTTTTTGTTTATGGTGATTGGAAATGAGATTCCGATCACAGACTGTTAATATGATGGGCACAATACTACTTTTATGTCTGTGACGTGTATATTGTTAATGTGAATTTTTTTTGGGCCGCGCCTCATAGCCTGTGGGTTCAATCCCGACCAGGATCTGGTCGGGATTGAACCCAGGCCCTCAGCAGTGAAAGGGCAGAGTCCTAACCACTGGACCACCAGGGAATTCCCTGTTAATCTGAATTTTGAATTAGATGGTTCGGAAACCAAACTTAATGGTTTCAAATTATTTCAAGTATTTCTCCTTTTTAGGCCGTTCATAGAATTTCCACATCTAAGTCATATACAGATATTTTGATTGTGCTTTTCCCTAATATTTGCCCAGCAGACACTGTAGGAAAAGAGCTGGACGGGCAAAAAGAATATGTGAAACCTCTAACCGGCTCTGTGGGAATTGATTTGTGACTTTGGGCAAGTCACATTTTTCCCGTTTCTCCAACTAAAATGAGGGGTTAGATGAGATGACACCTTCTATGTCTTTCAGTAATGACATTCAGTGATTCAATGGCTATTTATAAAGCAAACATTCAGAATCATCTATTGAGCTCTTTATTTTCTAAATGAATGTATTTTTATTGCTAAAAAAAAAAACCACATGAAAATAAATATTCAGATTACTAGCGTGAATGAGTCCTGACTATATGGATAACTTAGTCAACCCAGAAAATACTAATTAGCCCTTTTCTGTGCATACCACTGGACTCATCTCTGGGGGTCCAGGAGTAATAAGTATATACCGTGGTCCCTGGTCTTAAGAAACTCAGTCTTCAGACACTATAGCAATAGTGTCTATAGCAATAGACACTATAGACTCCATAGCAAATGAATAATAAATAATCTGAGGTTAGGAAAAGGGCAATCCGGTTAGCTTTATGGAGGAAGTGGGAATTGACCTTGAGCACAAGATTAGAAAGTTAGCAAGGATTTCAGTATGGAGAGAAGAGGGGTTGAGGCAGGGAGAAGTGAACAGAGGCCCAGAGGTAGCAGCGAGTATGGTGTTTCACTGAAGGACAGCACCAGCAGAGCAGCAGCTTTGTCATCTGGGATAGACCTCACCTTGACATGGAAACACGTGTCAGTACAGCATTCCTTATAAGAAAAAAGCGTGACTTCATTTACTAATTGTATTACTAATGTCTACGATCAGAACGGAAGGCGGAAATAGAAGGCTACAAACAATCACAAAATGCATAGATTCACTGTATTTCTTCAGCATATTCATAAGTTAGAACATATGCAAATTTTTTAAATTGAAGTTAATTTCCAATTAGTTACACAAATAGAAGTCATGTACAGGGACTGTGCCACAGAAATATTCCACTAATTCTATATTTCAGGGTGAGGTACAGGGAAAAGGTCACAACTGAGGAGACAGTGGGAGCCTAACAGTTTAACCAAGCAGCATCTCACTAGGCTGGGGCCTCAGTATTTCTGAAGGTGTTGTGGTTCCTCACATTCTAACTGATTCAGGCATAAAGAAAGACAGAAAAATCCTTGACCCTTTCTAGGATGTAAATTAATTGTTTTTCTGATAAATCCAACCACTGTATTCTTTTTTATTAAAGTAATTTCATTTTAAAGAAAAGCATATTATGCTGTGTTTGCGTAGTTTAAAATAGTTTATGCTAAAATAAATGTTTCTTTTCCAGGTGCAGTAGTGCTGCGTGTTGCAAAATCATGGTTTAGAATTGGATCGTTAGAAATTTTGGCTCATTATGGTGAACTGGATTTACTAAGGTTAGAAAACCATTTTTTCCAATGGTAGAAGACAATTGAAAGAAATGCTTATTTATGTGCTGTGAAGTTAAAATATTTTTGGTTTTCTTGTAAGTAAAACCCAAAATTTCAATTAATAGATATTTTCAACACTTGCTGTGTGCCTAATATCGTGTGGGTTTCTATGAGGCTGAAAGAGAAGGGTTTAGACCCAGTAGACCCTTTTCTCAAGGAATGCTTTTATCTAGTGTGCAACCCAGGTGGAACTGAGGGCCTCTGTGCTACCCAGACACCTGGGTGGAAGTGACTCAAACTCCCCAATTCTGCAATTCCCTTCCAAGTTCTGGGATTCCCAGGATGCGTCCCCTGTCTCATATGTCTTCTTTCCTGGACTCTGGTTTTGACATGTGTGTGATGCCTGTTTCATACTGGGTTGACCCAGACATGAAGCTCAGTCCCTTCAACAGGACAAAAGCAAACAAAGAACAGACTGAAATTGCACAAAGCGCTTAAGAACAAATCTTACTGGAGATTTCTTCAGGGAAGACAGATGAATGGTTCCTTCAAAAGAGCAAAAGCTCTTCCCCTTGTGTCATGCAGTATATCTTCCATCAAACTCTGATGCCTTGGTGCCTGTGGAATCTGCACTCACAAAGTTTGTCTTCCTCAAGCCAACTTAGCAGGACGTTTCTTCAAACAAAAACATTTACTCCCGACTTCCCTGGTGGCGCAGTGGTTAAGAATCCACCAGCCAATGCAGGGGACATGGGTTTGAACCCTGGTCCAGGAAGATGCCACATGCCGCAGAGCAGCTAAGCCTGTGCGCCACAACTACTGAGCCTGTGCTCTAGAGCCTGCGAGTCACAACTGCTGAGCCTGCGTACCACAACTACTGAGGCCCACGTGCCTAGAGCCCATGCTCCGCAACAAGAGAAGCCACCGCAGTGAGAAGCCTGCACACCACAACAAAGAGCAGCCCCCGCTCACTGCAACTAGAGAAAACCGGCGCTCAGCAACAAAGTCCCAATGCAGCCAAAAATAAATAAATAAATTTTTAAAAATATTTACTCCTTTAAGAGGAATTCTGTTTCCATTTGTTAAGAGCATACAGTTCTAAAAAGCCATTAGAATATATAAGAAAAAAATTCTCTTAGACAAACCAGAATCATTTGAAATATGAATCCTACACTGTAGGTATCAGCTTAGTAAATCCAGATACCTGGTCCACGGAGAGAATGGGGAAAGGGAAGTGAACGCGCAGAGCAGAGAAGTCATCACCATTGTCACGACCGTCCTCTGAGTCTTTTTAGCAAATGTTTACTGAACTCAGGGCCATCCCAGCTTGTTGAGAGAGAGGTCTCCTCTCACTGGGCATTTTCACTTCTCATTTGTTTTTTTTGGGTCACTTCTGCTCAGATTCACTATGTCACTGAAATTGTTCTATCTGGTGGTCATAGTTCAGTTATATTTCACTTATCTCTATGACATTTGATGTATATTGGTGAGCACTTTATCCTTAAAATGACTGGACTGGCTAACATGACTATGTATGTATGCCTTTTTGTTTCCCAAGTGCCTGAAACAATTCTCTAATCCACTCTAAACAAACTCACTCCTACTGGACTTTAATAATTCCTAAGTCATATCTACAACCCCCAGTTATTTTCAGGATTCTCTCTTATCCAATGCAATAGTATCAATAGTTACTCAACTCATTAGTCAGTTAAAACAGGGAATTAAACATAGGATACATATACAACTTAAATATTTTAACTTCAAACCTTGGCCAATTTTTTTGACATCTTATTTGTGAAACCTTACATGACCTTCCACACATAAATAATCATTCTCTGCTCTGTTATCTTTATACTTTTTATATATTTCTATTATTGCATGTATTATACGGTAATGTCATTATTTCTTCAGATGTTCTTCTCCCCTAATAGACTGTGTGCTCTTTAATGTCTGGGTTTGGGTCTGTCATTCTTTTTCCTAGCACTTGGAGGTTCTCAATGGATGTTTATTGAATTAATCTGAATTTGTAACATAATAAGATGGCATCTAATATGATCTTAGAAACATATTTCCAGTTGTGATTGGTATTGAGGAAATATTTCTCTATGGCTATTTTGGGAGTAAAATCTTATTTAACTTTTTTTTTTTTTTTTTTTTGGCGGTACGCGGGCCTCTCACTCTTGTGGCCTCCCCCGTTGTGGAGCACAGGCTCCGGACGCGCAGGCTCAGCGGCCACGGCTCACGGGCCCAGCCGCTCCGCGGCGTGTGGGATCTTCCCGGACCGGGGCACGAACCCGTGTCCCCTGCATCGGCAGGCGGACTCTCAACCACTGTGCCACCAGGGAAGCCCTTCTTTTACTTTTTAAAATTCTAAGCATACATCTAATGAATTCATGAATGTCAGGAGTGGATTGAGATGATTGGATACTCAATACTGTATTCTGAGGAACACTGATGCTATCTCCCCTTTATCTCTAGGATGTTACTAGACTTCATCATACAGGAACACTTCCCCTCAGTAGATGTCAAGGAACCTAACAGATATTTGGTAAGTTTTTTAAAAGAAAGGACAATACTCTGTTTTCTATCATTGGCCGGCCACCTTAGTGGTTACAACTTAGCACTTAAAAATCTAAAGTTAAAAAAGGAAATGTAGAGCATTTTGAACATTTTGTTAAAGAAAGAGACGATGAACCACCTTGTAAACAAGACATAGATAAGGAAGTTGTTCTGTTTGAAAGGTAGCTAGAAAAAGAGAACAGGTGCGGCTACATCCTGACTATATACATTACTTTTTGAGCAGCATTTGTAACTTGGTCACATACATTGTTTTCTCACATGTTGGATATATAGGTATTTCTATAGTAGTAGTTCTAAAATAAATGCATACATAATAGGCAAATGTGATTTTCTATTCTTGTGGAAAGTTTTTGATCTTCATTAACTTTTTCTTTCTTTTAACAGCCACAGAGAAGGAAATTCCTTTATTTTTCTTGGTGACTCATTTCAAAATTTAATAACGCATTTTGCTTACATTTAACTCCCTGTGCTGAATTCTAATGTTTTTCCTTTTCTTATTGTACATGAAGAAAACCTGGTCATAATACTATGCCTGAGCCTTGTATATATTATTTCTGGATCAATAACTCTATGTTCTTCCATTGTTTTCTTACACGTACTACTTTCCATCTCTTTAGTCATCTTTTGGCCCACCTTTGAGAACACCTTTTCATGTTGGAAATCGGAAGATCCTAAAAGAACATATGTTACTGAAAAATCTGAAAATTTTCTAAATTTCATTTTAGGATTTTTTTTCTACTGTGGTGTCTGAGACGGCACAGCTTATTGCCTTGTGGATGTCTGTTGGTTTTGCTCATGGTAAGTTATCTACTGACATTTCATGCTTCTGATGAGAAAGTAGAATTAATTTGTTGAAGCAGAAGACTTCTTTTTTGTGTATTTCAAAATATTCCTGCCAATGAGCAGGAATAACATTTATAATATATGAATTTATTTTTAGCAAGAGAGAAACAACTTTCTCATGTTTAAAATGATTTTGAACGGAACAGATACACAAAATAGAATAAGCGTATTCGACCCATTGATGTTGTTACCTGTAAAGCTTTTTAACCTTGTGAGTATATATTATATTAGGTCTTTTAAAAGCTTTTTAAAAAACCATTAATCATAAAAGCACTACATGCTTATGGTAAAGAATTTAAAATATACAGAAGTGCATTTGAGTTCTGTTCTCCAGGAGAATCGTTATTAACCATTTTATCTCAATTCTTCTAGACTTTTTTTCGATGGTATTCATATATCCCCTACAAAAACAGTAGGGCTGGCTTGTGTGTGTCTGAAGCCATTCACTGTGTGGGGTTACATTGGAAGGAATATCTGCCTGAACTAAGAATAACTGTCTTAAAATAAAAGCAAGTCACATATGTACTAAGGTCTCTAGATAAATGCCAAAGGGGGATCCCACATTGTAAAACTTGAAATCTGCTTTAATTACATCCTCGCTGGGTCTCACTGTGGTGGGTAGGGTGGTGAGCAGGGGGGTGTTTCAGAGGTTTTGCTGTTCTGAACTGTGTGGCAGTGACCACCATGCATTTATATCTTTACATTCTCGAAGGTGAGTTTCTGAGGATAAACTCCTGAAAGTGGACTGGCTGGATTCGAGTCTATATATGCGCTGAACATTTTGATAAGCAGGGTCATCCTGCTCTAAAAAAGGTTGAAACTGTCTACACTGGACACTGTTGCCACATGCCCAGCTATCCTATATTGGGCTGGTGTATGCATTCCCTGCCTCCCTCCTGCCTCACACTCCGCCCCCATCCATGACCCGCTCCCCGACCTAGGTGGTCCCACTCCCTCCCCACACACTGCTGGTGGTCTGCAGCTAAGGACTGTTATGGGGTACATATCCATATTTTTACCTTTTCCCCCTCTCACAACCTTTGAAAATTAATTAATGTTTCTTTAGTAGTCTCAATTCCATTCCAAATAACATATATTTTTAAATAAATGCTAGAAATTCAGGATAAATGAGAGGAGCTTTCATTTCTTGGACCTTTTGTTCCTGTAGTATTTGACATCTTTGGTTGTGGAGGAAGTATACAATGAAAGGCTAAATTTAATTTTAAAATACAGTTTTAATATATATTAAGCTATTTGACTTCACCAGTTAAACTTTCAATTGATAATTTGTTTCATTTCTAAAGCAAATGCATTTTCATGACCTTTCCTATTCTGTATAAATTTTATACAGTTAAAAATGCTTTATTATTTTATTGTCATGTTTTGGGCATCTTTTGTTGTTGTTGTTTTAGGTGTTTGTAATACTGATAACTTCAGTTTGTTATCCATTACAATTGACTATGGTCCATTTGGTTTTATGGAGGCCTATAATCCAGGTATGTATGATTTATATGTATATTCCTTATTTCACTAAGAAAATTATCACTGGTTTATTTTAGATAAACCATTATAGCTAACTCAGTAGTGGGGTGGTAGAAAGAATTGGGTTCATTCATAAAACGGTCATTTTATGTGCTACTCAATCTTCCAGGTGCCACAGGGATACAGTATTGAGTCCTTTGTGGTCTCTGCCCTCAAAAAATGACATATTAGAGAAGATGACATGAGGGGAGGAAGGGAATGTGTTGTCAGACAGACATGGGTCTGAGTTCTGGCATCTGATCCTTAATCTGTGCCCTTGGATGAGTAACTTAACGTCCCGCTTTACTAATCTGTAAAAGGATCAGAGCAGGCTTTGTGGGGGACATGCTATCAAGTTGGAGTTTGAAGTACGTGTGTGATAACCTGGAAATTCTTGTAGGTTAGAAATGTATTCCTCTATTAGGCAAATAATCATATTTTAAAAGATTTTCATGTGCATGGGTATTAAGTATTTACATTACTTTGAAGTTAAACGTTTAATGTCAGAAAGATTTTTATCTAATATATATAAATTTATTAAGTTTAAACTTAAAAATGAAGAAAGAGGGACTTCCCTGCCAGTCCAGTGGTTAAAACTCTGCGCTTCCACTGCAAGAGGCATGGGTTTACTCCCTGGTCAGGGAACTAAGATCCTGTATGCCACGTGGCACGGCCAAATAAATAAATAAGTAAATAATTTTTTTAAAAATGAAGAAACTATTATAATTATCCCCACTGCAAAGCAACAGTATTTTTGCTCTAAACAGATTTTGTACCAAACACATCTGATGATGAAAGAAGATATAAAATAGGAAATCAGGCTAATATTGGAATGTTTAATTTAAACAAGTTGTTACAAGCTCTAAACCCATTACTGGATCCTAGGCAAAAGCAACTGTGAGTAAATCCGAAATCTACTAATTAAATCTGTGTGAAAATATATTTGTATAATGATCATGTTTTGAAAAGCAAGAAACATTTTTAAAACCATACTATTTAATCTTTAATAACAAAGGCTTTCAAACTATATATATGTGTGTATATCTGTTTTTTGGGGGGGTACCATTTTGGCTTTTTTCCATAGTTATCAGGATAAAGTCTTTTCCTATTTATTGCTTTTTAGGTGCTGTGAAATCATGGTTTATTTCTTCTTTGATCCAAGGGTTATTTATCACAGTGTTTCTGAATTTCTAAGTAGTTGGGCTTATTTTGTCCATATTTTTATGATCAAAGAACGTGTTTGGTAAAATCTAGTCAAAATGTGTTACAGTTTCTTTATGGTCCAACATAATAAATTTTTGTACATATTTCATGATCATATAAAAAATGTGCACAAACGTTTTAATATATCAGATTGAATGTATTGAGTATATTATTCAAGTCTTTTATGATTCTGTTTATTTTTTTATCTATTAGATAAGTTTGATTCATAAGAGATGTGTATTAAAATGTCCCACTTTAATTGTATTTTTAGCAAGCAATTTTTTCTAATTCTTTTGAATTTGTGCAATATGCCATTATTGGTACATACTGATTTTTTTCTTATATTTCCTTCAGAAAATGTGCCTTTTATCCTAATACAGTGACCCCCTTTATCCTGATTAATACTTTTAGCTCTCAATTTCAACTTATCTGATATTAATATTCATGCTTACTTTTGTTGTATTTGCCTTGAATCTCACTTTATTTTTTTTATCTTTATCACATGGTTTTAAAGTATGTTTCTTATAAACGTAAACAAAACATAGCCAGGTTTTAACTCAATGTGATGGTTTCTGATTTAATAGACGTATGTGGGCTTTTCACATCTATTATAATAATTGATTTATTTTATTCCTTCTGTCTTACATTGTGTTTTATTTTACATGTTAGTTTCCCCCCATTCTCCTTACCTTTTTATGATTTGAGGAGCTTATCCATTCCTCTCCAACCCCCAACTTTGATTTGGAAACTACTGCATCCCCCACCCCTCACAGTTATCTTGTTTTTCTGCCACTTTCTCTACTGTTATATGAGAACAAGTTTCCAAATATTTTCCCTCACTAAGCTCCTATTTGCCCATTGTTTTTCCCTCCATCCCAATGAGACCTTTAGAATGCTTTTGTTTTACCTCTAATTACCCAACTGCTACATTTTGCTAAGATAGTTTAATATTTTGAATTTCAGACTGTTAGTAGGTTTTCCCTTGAAGTATCTCCCTTCCACCCCCCTCCCTGCATTTCTAGTCATTTTACTGCTTACTAACATTGTTTTTATTATTTTTTTAAATTCCGTCTTGAAGTCTCTGCCTTGATTACTTTCTTAAGTATTTGACTCACATGGAGTATATAGGTGATATACTTTCTGAAATCTTACGTAACCATTAATATTTTCATTTTACTCTGATTGAGATGTAGGGTATTAGATAAAGTATGGATTCAGTTGCTTGTAACAGAAATCCCAAATAATAGTGGCTTGAACAAGGACATGTATTTTTCCCTCACATAAAAGTATGGTAATTCATGTTGGTAATTCAGGGCTGGTATGGGGACTCAGTTTTCTGAGTCCCAGACTGCTTTTAGCTTTCTATGCCACCATCCATTGTCTGTGGCCCTCATGGTCTGAGATGGGACCATCTATCACGTCCATATTCTAGGTAGGAGCATGGAGAAGCAAAGAGGCAAGTCCTCAATACTGAAGGACACATTTCAGAATTTATACACATCACTTCCCTTATTTCGCCCTGGCCAGGACTTAATCATATAGCCATATACATGTAGTGGCCTTATACTGTATCAACTTAGCTAAACTGGTCGAAAAATGCCCTTCCCTGTTTGGTCACGGGTTGGGTTGGCCACAGGAGAAATCGCCAAGATCTGGAAGGCAGAAGAGAAGCAGCAGTGTTTACACCCAGAGGGCTGGTATAGGGTTGGGCACTACTGCAGCTCACACGCCTTGTCAGGGGCTGGATTTGAGCAGAGGCTTGAAGGAGTAACAGGAGCAGCCACAGAGATATGTGGGGGAAGAGTGCTATAGGCAAGGGAATAGCCTGTGCAAAGGTCCTGAGGCAGGAGTGTGTGTGGGTGTTTAAGGAACAGCATGAAGGCCAGGGTAGCTGTAGCAGAATAAGCAAGGGGAAGAGTCATAGGAGATAAGGTCAGAAAGGTCAGGGGAGTGGAGCTTCAGAGTGTGTTGAGCATCTGTATAATTTAAAATACATTAAGAATGTTAAGAAATAGACAATTTGTTTAAAAATGGGTTTAAAGTTAATAACTTTAATTTTTAAATTTTTATGAAGTATTTCACTATTTTCATACATTCAGGCAAATAAAATGTTATTGTATTGGGTGAAGTATCTGTAATGCATTATTTTGGGTCTAAGATAATTTTTAAAATACGCCAGGGCTTCCCTGGTAGCGCAGTGGTTAAGAATCCGCCTGCCAATGCAGGGGACATGGGTTTGAGCCCTGGTCTGGGAAGATCCTACATGCTGTGAA
Organism: Delphinus delphis; assembly: GCF_949987515.2. Classification (NCBI taxonomy): domain Eukaryota; kingdom Metazoa; phylum Chordata; class Mammalia; order Artiodactyla; family Delphinidae; genus Delphinus; species Delphinus delphis. Next base: position 159,682,196 of record NC_082684.1, read on the forward strand.
GCAACTAAGCCCGTGTGCCACAAATACTGAGCCTGCGCTCTAGAGCCCACATGCCACAACTACTGAAGCTCACGCGCCTAGAGCCTATGCTCCGCAATAGATAAGCCACCGCAATGAAAAGCCTGCGCACTGCAACGTAGAGTAGCCCCCGCCTGTCACAACTAGAGAAAGCTGGTTTGCAGCAACGAAGACCCAATGCAGCCAAAAATAAATAAATTTAAAATAAAATAAAATACACCAAAAAAGCCATTTATATAACTATTTTGGTATTATAAAGACATATTAACATTTATCCTATAAGCTAATTGTATATAGTCATATTTCAGGAGTTACCTGATTTGACCTGTACTGTATCCAAATCTTTGAGACAGTAAATTTATATTGACAACTTTCTCTAAGGTATGATATACAATTAAATCACTAAATCAGAATCAGTAGTATGTAATCGAATGCTATTTAATGTATGAGAAAGTTCACTTTGTTCATGTAAAATGTAATTCAAGAATGTTAACATTTAAGCAAGGTTTAACGGTGCTATCTTTTTTCTCCCTCAGTGCTGCTCAGATTCTTGAGGGGTATCCCATTCTTTATGATACAAGGTTTGTTGTTTGTTTGTTTTAACACATATTAGAGCATCCTGCTTGGTTTGAGGGCAATTCTTAAACAGTGAGAAATTTAACAACAAATCAAATTGACATTTCTCCTTTTAGATTTAGAGAATTGTTCAAAGCCAAATTGGGATTACTTGGAAAAAGCAAGGGTGATGATGATTTAATTGCATTTCTCTTACATGTGAGTTTATCATTTTATCTCTTTTTCCGGATTAACATTTGAATGACTATTCCATATATTCTTCAAGAATTGAGGTTGCTAAATGTAAGTATTTTCATTAGCTCATGGAAAAGACAGAAGCTGACTTTACAATGACATTTCGGCAGCTCAGTGAGATCACTCAAAGCCAGTTACAGGAGCTCAGCATTCCTCAGGTATCAATTTGTGACTTTTGGCTTTTTTCTTAACTCAGTTTTCTTTAACAGATTTGTTGAGGCATAATTTACATACCCTAAAATTCTCCTCATTTTAAGTGTACAAGTCAATGATTTTTAAATAACTTACAGATTTATGCAGTTATTGCCACAATTCAATTTTAGAACAACTCCATCACTCTGAAAAGATCCTTTTTTGCCCATTTGCAGTCAATCCCTTTTTACTACTTCCATCCCCAAGCAACTACTAGTCTACCTTCTGTCTCTTTGCCCTTTCTAGACCTCCCTGTAAATGGAATCATATGGTATGTGGTCTTTTGTGTCTGGCTTCTTCGCTTAGCATATTTTTGAGGTTCACCCATGTTGTAACCTGTATCAGTGGTTCTTTCCTCTTTAGTATTTTTAAGATCTTTTAAGTACGTCTTAAAATATTATTTCCTCTTTATTACTTTATTACTCCCTTTTTGGATGGACCACATTTTGTTTATCCAGTTACTAGTTGACAGACATTTGGGTCATTCCCACTTTTTGGCTATTGCGAATAAATACTACTATGAACGTTCATGTACCGGTTTTTGTGTGAACATATTTTCATTTCTCTTGGGTAGATACTAGGAGTGGAATTGCTGGATTGTTTAGCAAATTTATGTTTAATTTTTTAAGAAACTGCCAAGCTGTTACCAAAATGGTTCTTCTTAATTCAGTTTTAAGAAAGGTGTTGCCTTGTTTTTTCAATACTAATCTGCTACATTTATGGAATAATATGGGTATTAACCAGAAGACTCCCACTTATTATAGATTTTTAGAAACATAGCTCTGTTTATTAGGTGTAAGTCTTTTATATTGCATTGTTTTTATTATTTTTCAGATGAAAATCTAGGCATATTTTTTAAAATTTCAATTTCTTCATTATATTTCATGACTTCTGTGTTAACTAAAAAAAATTATTTATATATAAAAACTATTTGTGTATAGTTCTCACAGGTATGTAATTGCCATAAATTACATTTTTAGGAGTGATTTGAATAAAAGAATGTCTACCTATTCAGCAAGAAATCCAGCAAAATGTTAACCAATAAGCATCTCTGATATAATTTAAAAATTATTAATGAACTGTCAGAACTAATTATCATTTAATGTGAGATTTAACATTTAACATTAACTGAGACAAAGTAATGTTAAAGTGATTTGAACGAGTTCTTGACAGATGTTAATATTTAAATTACTGAGTGTTGGGAAAATTTGAGAGAGATCATTACACTTTTAATCATTTTAATAGTTAATTTCTGTGTCTTCTGAATTTCAGACCTTTTAACTCCCTAATTCTTAACTAGAGCTAATAGCTTATTCGTGTTCCCTTAGCCTTTATGTATATTTCTATAACACTTCTAAAATGGCATTGACTTATTTGTTTACACACTTTCCTTTTTAAAAGCAGTAATTATGTCTTATTAGTTTTTTTTTCCTTCCCAACTAACATAGTTCCTAGCACACAGTTGACATTCCATAAATATACGTTAAATGAATTAATAGATAACTAAATAAAACAGTTACAAATTAAATTTTTTAAGTAAATTATATATTACATGAGTTTTCCCTATTTAAAGGAAGGGTTTTGATAATGTAAGTATTCACATGTAATGTCTATTTATAAGAACTATGTATATTTTTTATTTCTCTTAAATCATGCCATTACATGTATCTCCATGAATTAGAATTTGAGTTGAAAGTTATATAAAGAAAAGGAAAACATTATTCCTTTTTAGTACTACTTCTACTTGAAATAGAGAACCTTAAGAGAAATCTGGATGTTATAAATTATTGTTAAATACATAATTTAAGGGACATGAAGTTAAAATAAAGTGAACAAATATTAATAAGCAGTCTATTACTGTATTTTCTTCTAGCAATTCTGGGCACTGAAAATGATCTCAAAGCACAAACTCTTTCCTGCCTGGGTGTCCCAGTACCTTTTGAGACTGAAGAGGTAAGGTAACCTAATCACTTCTTGAGAAAGCATGTAATATATTACTTTAGCATCGTCAACCCATCAGATTCCTCACTTCCTTTCCATTTTTCAACATTTCCTTTTTATTCCCGGGAAGTCTGCTCTGGCTGAGGAGTGTCTGGTAACATCTCACCCACGCAGAGAGCACCCTTCTGTTCACCTCAGCTTTGATAATGCCATTCCCCTGTGTCCTGAGCCCAAGTCTCCCAAGCCTTGAAGCTCTGGAGAGACAGCTCCCCAGGCTTTCATCCAGTGTCTATAAATTGTCACATCTCATACAATCGTCAGAAGTTACTTTGCGTCGTTAACTGTCACAATGAATCGGAAGCAACAAACGTGAAAGAGTAAAGAAATTGTAGGTAGTGGTGGCTGAAGGGAGAGCCAGGACAACCACAGGACGCACAGGAGCAAATAGCCTGTCACAGTTTAATGGCAGCTGAGGGCTATTCATAAAGATGACCCTGAGTAATGAAGAACAAGTTAAATTATTTTCAGAAAACTATGTTTTAAGATAAGGAAAGAGAGGTGCCAGAGAGTTTCGATTTTTTTTTTTTTTTTTTTTCCCTGTACGCGGGCCTCTCACTGTTGTGGCCTCTCCCGTTGCGGAGCACAGGCTCTGGACGCGCAGGCTCAGCGGCCACGGCTCATGGGCCCAGCCGCTCTGCGGCATGTGGGATCCTCCCGGACCGGGGCACGAACCAGTGTCCCCTGCATCGGCAGGCGGACTCTCAACCACTGCGCCACCAGGGAAGCCCAAGTTTAGATATTTTTTTAGACAAAAGTATTTTTTTAATTGGTAAAAATAAAAAATTTGGTATTATCTAAAATAACGAAATAAGGTAGTATTTTATATGTTGTTTAATCAAACAGGATTTTCTGTCTTCCTTTCAGACACTGATTCAATGTTATTTAAAATTTTTTTTCAATATTTGTCTTGTGAAATAATTCTCACCCTTTTGGAAAAACGGTATGATTTGGGGAGACAGTGATTAATTCTGTTCTTTGTTCTGTTCATTTTTAGTAACATGAATGATTCAGATTCTGAAAGAAGAAAAAGAATGACAAGTAGGTAATCCTTTTGATTTTTTCAGCTTGAAGGATTATTACATAAAAGCAACAGGAAGTAATTACTGGAAGTAATTACTCCCAGTTTTCAAAATCTGGAAAACTGGAAGTAATTACTTGAGGGAATTGGATTTGTTGTTTTGTTTTTAACTACAAAAACTCTAGATGAGTGTATTTTAGTTGAAGTGTCATATATGAGCCTTTCTAATTTCAGATGACTTTTAACTTGATTATGATAGCCCTGCTTTCAATAAGTTTGCATATTGATGTTAAAATAATATGGCCTTAAAAGATGGTGGAGAGACAAGGAAGGTGGTGTGGTTTATGGTGGAAAGAACGTGAGTTTTGGAATCTGACAGATGAACCTCATCTTGCCACTTTTTTGCGGTATAATATGAAAGATATTTAACTTTCCAATTTTCAAGGCCCTTAGCTATTATAAAATGGGCATATTTTGCAGGGATGTTGTAACGATGAGCAATAATATATGTAAGTTATCTTGTTACAGTGCCTGGGCCATAATATACACCTAGTAAATGGTAGTGCTAAAAATAAATCACCTTTATATACTGCTTTCAGTTTACCATGTGACTTTACACTTGGCTTGGAGAAGAAGAAAAAAGGAAGTTAGTCCTTTTTGCAACATGAGTTCTAAGAAGATCAAAGAAGTTAAGACAGAAGTACTCAAGTCCTGGAGTACTCTTACCTTACTTAGGACTGGTGTGGAGAGCTAGTGTGTGTCATCAGGGCGGCTGATCATTTGATGAAATAAGAATGATGCTAATATTCCATGTTAAGTTAGAGGATGAGACTGCTTCTTGACTCAGGACACTATTGTAGAAATAAAAGCAAGCTGAGTTTTTACAAGGAAGTGAGTAATCAGTCTTTGGGGCTTAGCATGGATTTAGCTGCCAGCCACTTATGTTCATGGGTGCAATCATACAGAATTTATAGGCCAGCTCAGTATGGACTATATCAGCAATTAAGAGAAAAAAGAAATTGAGAGAAGAAAATGTCGTGGCTGTCTTTAGGATTTGGATTTGTTTGGTTATGACAGGATGGATGAGATGGTAAGATGAAAGACATTTAGTGAATTCAAGGCTGAAGCTTTGAATTATTTTAGAGAAATAATACATGCTGAACAGTGTACTCTCAAGGAAAGGAAAAATTAATTTCCACAATGAGCAATGGGAAAAAGTTCCAGACGAGATAAAAAAAATGTACAGAATTAGATAACCTCAAAGAATCCTATGAACAGATCTACAATTTTCTGATTTCAGGTAGTTTGTATATATCAACACATAATTGATCCAAAGTACTTCTGCTTGCAGCTACAAGTCCCAGCATATTTTAACAGTATTTCGTTGCCAGGTTTCTATAAAGTGTTGGTGAAGTTTGTTAAACTTTTAATTGGGTGACTCCACTCTCCCTCTGCCTAAGTCGACTGCTTCCACAATTTCCCTTGCATGTCAGTTTTCCTAAGGATTATATATATTTATTCTGTATATGTGTATATGTGTGTTCATTTTAAAAGAGTTCTGCATGAATTCTTTACAATTTGGAAGATGCAAACTTGTAGAAAGAATAAAAGGATTCCCATCACTCAACCACAGTTGCTATTCACTTTTCCATGTGTTTATTGACACTTCTAGTCTCTCTTTTTCTGTGTGTATTGATTAGGAGAAAATGTAGTCGTAATCATATTATGGTATAATTTTAGATCCTTCATTTTTCACTGAAAATAAACATTTCCCCTGACTACTTCATTCTTTATAATGTAACATTTTTAATGACCGCATAATATATCTTTGAAAGAGTATGTAATGTTTCACTTAACCAGTCCCCTATTAATAGGCATTTAAGTTGTTTCTAGTTTTCCTTAATATAAATAATGCTTTCTAATGTTTAAATTTGTTCCCATAGACTATACTCCTAGAGCAGTAGAATTACTGGGTCACAGGGCACTTGTATTTTAGATCATCTGTCATGTCTTGGCAGCTCTTTAAAACCAAGTCGAAGTGGAATTTGTATGTTCCCTCCATTCAAGTAACTCAGAAAAATGTTGTTGAGAATCACAAAACAGTGATTTCTGGAGTCCTCTCGGAATTTCTTTCAGGCCAGTGAGGATAAACATCCCTCCTTTCCACCTAGTTGATAAATTATCTTGGAAAAGTCTCATCTCAAATAAAGACATAATTTCTGGAATGTGCCATTATTATAATACTTTTTTTTTTAAGATTTAATTTTATTTATTTTTGGCTGTGTTGGTTTTTCGTTGCTGTGCACAGGCTTTCTCTAGTTGTGGTGAGCAGGGGCTACTCTTTGTTGCAGTGCGTGGGCTTCTTCTTGCGGTGGCTTCTCTCGTTGCAGAGCACGGGCTCTAGGCATGCAGGCTTCAGTAGTTGTGGCACATGGGCTCAGTAGTTGTGGCTCGCAGGCTCTAGAGCGCAGGCTCAGTAGTTGTGGCGCATGGGCTTGGTTGCTCTGCGGCATGTGGGATCTTCCCAGACCAGGCATTGAACCCATGTCCTCTGCATTGGCAGGCGGATTCTTATCCATTGTGCCACCGGGGAAGTCCCTATAATACTTTTTAGTATGAAAAAATGCATGGTTACTATAAAAAATATAAATTTACAAAGAGTTTTGCCTGCATGTAACCTTTCCTATTTGCTCTTGGCAACAACAGCATTAAGCAGTCCTACTGAGTCAGACCTGAATTCTGTGTTTGAAGATGTTAAAAGCAGCAACTTTTTCCTCCCTTCATTTGGGCTACAGGATGAATCTTCTACTTTCTCCCAGCTTTATAAAATGCTTAGTGAACTGAATATGGTGAAAACCAAATTAATGATGAAACACTGAAAAGAAAAATAAAACATAATATTGCTCATGATGCGAAAAAACCGTTTTTCCTGTACCATAAGGTGATAAATACTGTATATTGTTTATCAACAATCAGAATGACTGACGCTAATCATTCTTCTCATTTGAGCTTCCTGGCAAAGTTCTTAAAGGTTATGTCATTTCAGTGGTAATTTCACATGGCCTGTGTCGACTTAGTAATTATTGTTCCATGATGAACTTTCCCCTCTTGTTTAAGCTGTTAATCCTAGATACGTGCTGAAGAACTGGATGGTGGAATCCGCAGTGCAAAAAGCAGAAAGGAACGATTTTTCAGAGGTAAGTTGGTTGACTCTTCTGGGCTTATTTTTATTAATTTAAAACGTATCATACTTTACGGGCTTCCCTGGTGGTGCAGTGGTTGAGAGTCCGCCTGCCGAGCCCCGGTCCGGGAAGATCCCGTGTGCCGCGGAGTGGCTGGGCCCGTGAGCCGTGGCCGCTGGGCCTGCGCGTCCGGAGGCTGTGCTCCGCAGCGGGAGAGGCCACAGCAGTGAGAGGCCCGCGTACCACAAAAAAATGTATCATACTTTAAACACCCTGATTTTGTTTGCAGATATGCTAAACCATACCTTTGCCAGCACCAGCTTCCCAGCTTCTCACTACCTGGTCTCTCTTTAATCAGTGAATCATTTTCTCGTATTTCAAAATTTATTCTTTAATGTGTTTAAAGTTTTAAATATTCATTTGATATCATATCTACATTATTTGAACTTCTGAGGGTCTGGTTCTGCTAGTCATTGTTTATATTTAGGGATTTTGGATTTCAACCTCAGAAATCCAGTGACGCCGATTTGAGGGTGCATATCTCCAGAGGGAATTAGCTTTTGCATCTACCAGGCATCTATGGCACTAGCAACCTGGGTCTATGAACTGAAATCTTGACATCCGGGAAGATGAATGCACTGGATCTATACACATCAGCTTGTATGAATCTCACATATAATGTTTGGCAAAACAAGCAAGTGGCAAAGGAATACATACAATGTGTTACCACCCCAATTTAATCTAAACATGTAAAATCATGTCTTTAGGGATATATGCATATATAATAAAAGTAACAAACTGAATAAAGATGATAGCATCTTTGGACAGTGATTGATTTGCAGGAAGGAAGAAATTCGAGTTAGGGAAGGATATTCAAGGCTTCAGCCATATTGGAAGCATTTTATTTCTGAAGCTGAGTGGAGGATACACAGGTATTTGTCATATTATTCTGCATACCTTCTTCTATGCCTCAAATATTTCCTCGTTAATTGTTTAAAAATGCATTGCACACAGTGTATTTCTTAGAAGAGGAATAGCCCCCAGCACTCTTGCTGTCACTCTTTTGTCCTGCACTGGAACAGACATTATTAACGATCGCGGCCCCCTTTCTCTCTCAAATGGGTCACAGCCTTGGGATCCTTCTCATCACAGCATGCTGTGTAGTCACTACCAACTGATCAGAGTGGGCACGACAGAGAAACTGTTCTTGCTATTTCTAATTTGGAACTTGCATTAACTTTACATTTCAGTAGTTTAATTAGCCTGACAAATCTAGGTTTTCATTTTAGAAAATAAAATATTTTTAAGTGTAATCTTTTTAGGGTATTAAGGAAAAACAAAGAGAAGGAAGCTAACTCAGTATTTATCTTTAGATAAATTAGTCTAAGCTGGGGAAACTAAACAGTGTTTAATAAGATGTTTTTGTTACCTTGTTTCACCTTCCTTCCCTCTCTTTTGTTCCCTCCCTGTTTTCTCCCTTCCCTCAAAATTATATTTGAGTAAGGATGCCGTGCCCACCTTGGGTGGGGAGGTGTCTTCCTAGGTCCAAGTAAACGTTCAGATTCATAAGACTATTACAGGCTGCTTTTGGCCCCCCTTAATTCAGAAAGATACAGGACAGAAACATAGCTTACCAGCAGGGCACCATTAGGTTCCTCCTTTGCAGGAGTTGTTGAAGCATCCACGCAGGCAGGGAGGTACAGCGGTAAAGCTCAGGTGCAGGGGGACACGATCCACACTGGGAAGATGCAGGGGCAGCCCTGGCTGAAAAACTGCATGTTCTACAGAAACCAGTATCTCTTCTAACAGCTCCATGGGCATAGTTTCCAACATCCCCACAATAGACCTGCCTTATACCGTGAGTCCCTACACCAAAGAAAGTCCAACACATTCTATCAGGTGTTTACAGTTCTCCCAGGACAAATGCTATTTGTCAGTCATAAGCCGTGTTGTATGGTGATACAGTGGACATACATATACCACCTTATCAGGTTACCAGGGGAACAGATCCAGAAAGTTAGTAACTAAGGGTTAAATTCTCATGCAGGAAAAGAAAAAGATCTTGTTAAACTTTTAGACCTATAACTCTTTACACATACACCTTGTGTTTACATTCCTGCATCAAACATTTCTTGAGAATTCACCCTCTGCGAGTTGCTGTGGAGAAGTATAAAAATCTATTCGGGGAGCTTTTAAACTAGTAGGTAAGATTAGATAGGTATAATATTTATTATATTTACTTTTTAAATGGAGGTATAGTTGAAATATAACATTTTGTTAATTTCAGGTCTACAACATAATGATTTGATATTTGTATATCTTGTGAAATGCTCACCACAATGAGTCTAGTTAACATGTCATCATACACAGCTACAATTTTTTTTTCTTGTGATGAGAACTTTTGAGATCTATTCTCTTAGCAACTTTCAAATACACAAACAGTATTATTAACTATAGTCACCATGCTGTACATTACATCCCCACGACTTAATTATTTTTATAACTGGATGAGAATATACATTTTGATCCTAGAATTATTGCTGAAAGAGGTGTGTTTGTTGATCCCTCAGTTTATACCGTGGGACAAAATTGCAAATGAAGCAGTATGAGTTGGAATCCATGCCCTTGATTTGGAAAGAGTGTAAATCATTGACATCCTTTTATTTTTATAAATATTTTAGAAAATTATAATTCTCTTAATGCTGTGAAGGAATTTAGAAATGATCAGGAAATATATGTATTCTTTGTGATGATGTACATATTCACTGTCCTGTTTCAGCGAAAAACTACTACTTAAGGAGCTTTCTCTGGAATAATAGAAATTTTAAGTAACAGCTATAGTTGAAGTTTTAATGAAACATAAAATGTTTAAACATTTTCATGCACATTTAAAATTTACCTTGTCGTTTCAGAAATGTAGAAAATTAATAAGGGTCCTGATTAAGAGAATCTATATTTATCTACTTTAAATTGTTTACCAGGTCCATCTCCTCCAGCAAGTTCTTCGCCGTCCTTTCCAGAAGCATTCTGCAGCTGAGACAGCAGGCTATTCCTCACCTACTCCTTCCTGGGCCAAAGATCTCAGGGTTAGCTGCTCATCTTAATTTGGGGAAAATCAATTAAGGGATACTTCTATCACCGAACCCAGCATAGAATAATCAATTTGACAAATTCTTAATGACCACCTACATTTTCTTGACAATCCTGCATTTCATAATAATGGTTATATATAAAAACATTTTTTAACCAAATAAAGTGGACCTATTCTCTGGAACACGTTTGTGGTCATTTTTGTTTTAATCAATCAATTTAATGAATAATAACTACCTGAGTTATTCTCAATAACTAAAAAATCTTATAACAATCTTTTAATGAATTTGTAAGTTTTCATCTAATACCATGTACCCAGCAATTTGGGGCACATCAAATAAGAATATAATTTAATTGTACTCCTCAAGCTTTTTTGTCTGTTATAGTAATTTTCATTTACCAAAATAAAAGAATAGTTTAATGAACCTGATTTACCATTCAACCAGCTTACTAAGTATCAATGCATGATAATCTTGCTTCATGTACACCCCTACACACCTCCCCCTTGTTCCTAGTTATTGTTTTAATTGAAGTATAATTTATATATCCCCAAGTATTTTAAAGACATTCCCAGACATAGTTTCATTTAATCTATGAATATTTCTGTATCTCTAAACGTTAATAACTTAAGACACATACATACAATACCATATCACCTTAAGACACTTTTCTGTCTGTGCATAAACTGAATAACAAATATGCAGTGATCAGTTGATCAATCCCTAATGGTGTTGAAAGAAGGGATGTGACTGGTCACTGTTCATGATATGTATCTGTTATTTATGTAGTGATTTGTGGGTTGAAGAGCTAATAGCAATGTTTGTACTTTGCATAATTACTAACTACTAGTTAAAACTAATTACTAGTTAAAATAGCATGGCAGCAAATGTGAACCATGTTGGGGACTAGTGTTATTTAACTAAATTGTGGTAATTGAAACTCGTGCATGTTGAACTCTGTAAAGCAAGGACCATCTGGACCATCTATTTCCTAATGTTTTCTTTTATATCCTGTAATAAAGGCGCAGGGATGGAGAGAGACAGTGCATTCAACCTTTCGGTCCACCAAAATTATATCAATATTTTGACCACAAAATCAGTTAATTCTTTTCCATAGTTTTTCTAAAATATATATTATCTAATGCTAAAACTCACAAACGTTTTAATGTTTGAATTTTTATCATTTTTCCCCATAAAGTAAATGTACAGTATGGATAGAAGTTAGGAGACTCAGGCGGTGACCCAGCTCTGTGAGATGTAGGTTAAGCACATCTTCAGGCCTCATTTCTTCTCTGTTAAGTTAGGAATATGTTTGAATTGATGGTTTTGGGGGTCATCTGTGAAGCCCATAACAACCACATCTCTCTCTTTCCCTTCCCCAGTCCCCTAGGTCCTACTCTCTGAGCCCTCCTTTTCCATAGTGATGGGCCCCAGTGCTTAGGAAAAATTTAGTGCACCTTACCAGTTTTAATTACTAAATATTTTGGTTTTAAAATGTGAATTTGCTTTTTCATTGTTGTTTTAAATGTCAATTTAGAGCTCACTTTTTTCCAAATATTAAAACATAAGATTAATTATCTTCCTTAAGTAGAAAATAACACATTAGTTATTATTATTATTTTTGGCCGTGCCGCCCAGCATGTGGGATCTTAGTTCCCCAACCCGTGCCCCTTGCACTGGAAGCGCGGAGTCTTAATCACTGGACTGCCCGGGAAGTCCAACACGTTAGCTATTATTTTCTACCCACTTTAAGAAGATTTTGAGGTGTTTTACATTAAAAAAAAAAACAGAACCATGGAAATAAAACTAAGAAAATCTAAAAGGACTCTCAGAAGCCAATTAGAAAGAGAAGATAAGGGTAATAGGAACTTAAGATAAACTGGTTGTTAAAATTAAGCATTAAATTTATCTGAGGGAAAACATTCCTGGTTGAAGAATATAATTTGATTGCCTTTTCCTGTCTCTAAATTTTTATTTATAGCAACTTATAGCATTATAATAACAGAATCCAAAAACTATCTAAAAAACTATTTTTTTCCCCCAATTACTATGTTATTCAACCATTAGAAAACCAAAACCAAACTAGGGTATGTCCAAGACTCCAATGAATCAAGCAATGAGTCTCAAAAAAACTAAATTCACTCTACCTCTCCTGGTTTTTTCTTTTTCTTCTTTCGATTTTCCTGAAAGTTCTGGAGGTCACTGAGATGGAGATGGAAAATATGTCGAAGATCAACAAGACTTTAGAAGGCCTAGGATTTTTAAAAGGTCAAGTATATTATAAAATAGAATTGATATTGCACTAGATTTATACTGATATTTCTAGAAATACCATCTTAAGGAAAAAAATTTAAACTTTTATTAATTTGATGCTTCATAACATAATAAAATAAATGAACATAAAACATCATTTTACTTAACTTGGAAGGGAAGATAAAATCCATTGAAGTGGAAATACACAGGAAAGATATGTACATTCAGGCAGATATTCTAAATTCTGTGTTAGGTTAAGGATTATGAATGTACTTGAGAAACAGGGAGACGTTTCCTATTTGCATTTCTAGTCTGAATACTTCAATATTGTATCTAAAATGAACAAGATGTCACCGAAACAAAGTAGCAAAAATGCAATTGAGGTTAGCAATGATTACACCCATCACCCAAAGATACTTCTAGGCTTCCCTTAGGACATGTTGCTTCTCTTCTTTTGCAAAGCTTTCATGAGATCCGACATGAAATCCTGCTCCCCGCCTCCTCCGCCCGGTGGTCCCGGGTTCGCCTGCCTCTTGGGGGGAGCTGGCGGCCTTTTGGCCACCACGGGGGTTGGCTTCGCGGCTTCGGGGACGAGGGCGGGCGGAGGCGGGGGCGGCGGCAGCGAAGACCCCGCGTCGCCCGCAAACGACGGCGGCGGTGGAGGAGGCACGAAGTCCGGGGGCGCGTCGCTAAAGTCGGGGGGCGGCGGAGGGAGCTCGTCGTCCTCCAGGGGTGGCGGCGGCGGAGGCGGCGGCAGGAGGTCGTGGGGCGGCGCTGGGAAGCCGGCGGCCGTGCCCTTGACCTTGGGCGGCGTCCCTGGGCTGCCGCAGCCGACTTCCGAGGACCGTCGCACGGGAGGGGGCGGAGGCAGGCTGGACATGGGAAGGGTCTGGGCCCTGGGCGCTCCGGCGTCGTGGCTGCCGAGGCCGGACTTCTTGTCCTTCAACAAAGCGACAACAGCATTTATTCTTGACCACATGGCCACGTGGACATGAGTCTCCGGATTTAGGAAGCGTCTGCCCCCGAGGGGGAGGCTCAGTCCCTCAGTCCTGAGACTCCAGGTTGTTCCTGAGCTAGCTCACCTCATATTTATATAATGCAACTTCCCCCAGGAGTTTCAGGCAGCTGAACTGAATCCCTCTGTTTTAGTGATAATTATCATTGCAATTTACATTTTATCAGGCTTTCATTTTATTTCTTTCTTTGCTTAATAACCTCTTGCCACTGGAGATTAGAAATTTTTTTTTCCCCTAACAAAGTGCCCTTATGATTGAGTTTATTTTATTTAGTTCAACTGCTTAGCATGATAAGAAATTAACCGGTGATGTATTTTTTTTAAAATTCTGAACAGGCAGTTTGGGAATTAGTGTTCACGCATAGTTAAGTGATTTCTATTATGGGATCCTTTTATTGCTTTCAGCATTTAAAAATGTTTTTCTTCAGTTGGCATTACAAAAACCATGAAAATAATAATCGCTGAAAGTACACTGCAAGATGAGATTGTCAGATTTGAGAAGCTAACAAGAATATTAGAGAAACACACCTTTTAATGGTCTATTGTGGTTTTCAAAAATTATAAGAAGCTCGATAAATACAGGATTTAACTGTTCCCACCACTGGCTGATGGACAAAATGAAAGGGGAGAATGAGGTGGAAAACTACTGAAACACATTTAAGACTGGTTTGAATCATACATGGGAAATATTCAGTGGAACTTGTATAGTCAACTAAGTCGTTACCAATTGGACTAATAACTAAATTATAACTTTTGGCTATAATTTTTAGATAGATTTAAATGAATCTTCATTAATCTCCTCTACTAAAAAAAAAAAAGTTACGGAGAATGTTACACCAATTTGGAAATTATTTTAAAATGCGTTTTCTTCTCTGTCACCCTGAGGACATATGTAGAACGTTAACAGAAAAATACAATAATGAATATTTTATAGTGGGACCCTGTCAGTACTCTTCTAATCTGGTTTGGGGTCCAGATAGCATTTAACAAAGGGCTTCTGACTAACATGTTGCTCTAATTTATTCAGAAAAAATAAGTAAAAATCCCAAGGGCTTAAAATGCAGATGCCACTTTCAGAGAGTGCTAAAACCACTTGACTAAACAAACAAACAAACAAAATTGCTTCAGTCAAAATAAATGTAGCTAAACTAAAAATAGTTACCAATCCTCAGCATTAAAGAAAATTCTTACATTTTCCCGAAGCTGTGATAGTTGGTTTTAATTTTCCATCCTAGCCTATGTAACTTTAAGATAAATATATATATATATATATATATATATATATAAAAGAAGCAATTATCTAAATGAAATTACAGTGACTTTTGAATTGTTGGAACTCTAGTCTCTCTTTTTAAAAGAACAATTAGAATACTGCTAATGGTTTAGAATATGGGCTTACAGGTGACAGTCTGATAGAAGTGGGTCTTACCTTAGTTGTTTCAACATGTCTCTGGGCTTCTCCGAGAACAGTACTCATAGAATGTGCTGCCTGGGGGATCTGACCATTGGCCTGGTTGGTGCCTGTTTTAACTCCTAAAGGGGAGGAAGAGAGACAAGAAGAATGGGCAAAGGTGGGAGGGAAAATTAGGAGTATGGGATTAACAGGTACAAACTACTGTATATAAAACAGGTGAGCAACAAGGAGTTACTGTGTAACACAGGGAACTATACTCAATGTCTTGTAATAACGTATACTGGAAAATAATCCAAAAAAAAACTCACCCTGAATCCCTTTGCTGAAACTAATCCCACCTGAAACTAATCCCACCTGAAACTAATACAATATTGTAAATCAACTATACTTCAATAAAAAAAGAGTGGGCAAAGTATTTTCAACATCCTTCAGAGTTAACCTGAAAAGACAAAGCAGTTTTATGTCTCCAAAGCAAAAGGATTCACAGGTACACAGGGCTTTTGAAAAAACCTGAGGTTCTACGACAATACTTCATGAAATTCAGCAAAACATTCAGGGAAATGAATACTTTATACAAGCAACAAAATCTGGATTAACTGGGGTTCTAGAGAACAGTATGTTCTGCTTTTAAAAACTTTTTCGTGACTGGAAAATGAACCTTGAAAACCTCCTTTTTAAAAGAATTGTTGAAGATTTTTCTGAAATGGATGTATCTGGGTTCATACCATGCTATGTACAGGAACAACTTTTGAACGTTATCCTCAACAAAAAATACTTTGAGCACAAGAACAGTAGCCAGGACTTCCCCAGTGGCGCGGTGGTCAGGAATCCACCTGCCAATGCAGGGGACAAGAGTTTGAGCCCTGGTCCGGGAAGATCCTACATGCCGCGGAGCAACTAAGCCCATGTGCCACAACTACTGAGCCTGCGCTCTAGAGCCCGAGAGCCACAACTACTGAAGGCCGTGCGCCTAGAGCCCGTGCTCCGCAACAAGAGAAGCCACCGCAATGAGAAGCCTGCGCACTGCAACGAAGAGTAGCCCCCACTCGCCGCAACTGGAGAAAGCCCACGCGCAGCAACGAAGACCCAATGCAGCCAAAAATAAATAAATTTATTTTTTTAAAAAAAAGGTGGACAGAGGGGATTGGGCAAAATATACAAACCCCCACTATATCCTGAAATTAGATTTTTTTTCCCCAGGCAGTCCTGATATGTGCTTCTTTTCCTGCTTTTTTTTTTTTTTTTTTTTTTTTGTGGTACGCAGGCCTCTCACTGTTGTGGCCTCTCCCGTTGCGGAGCACAGGCTCCGGACACGCAGGCTCAGCAGCCATGGCTCACGGGCCCAGCCGCTCCGCGGCATGTGGGATCCTCCCGGACCAGGGCACGAACCCGTGTCCCCTGCATCGGCAGGCGGACTCTCAACCACTGCGCCACCAGGGAAACCCTCCTGCCTTTTTATTTGTCCTTTTGCACAAAAGTGTGCCTAGCTGAGGTTCCACAGTTTTGAGAGTCAGAGAAGCAGCTGTGTGTTGATGTCTCTGGCTCCGGAGAGGGCATCCCGGGGGGAGGACAGCCAGCTCTCCACACCCTGAGCCT
Organism: Delphinus delphis; assembly: GCF_949987515.2. NCBI lineage: Eukaryota > Metazoa > Chordata > Mammalia > Artiodactyla > Delphinidae > Delphinus > Delphinus delphis. Next base: position 159,698,784 of record NC_082684.1, read on the forward strand.
GCTCCTCCCATGATTGAACTGCCTCCCAGACCCCGACCTGAGGTCTCCTCCCTGAGGGATTCCAAGGTTGCCTTAACTCTACTCAGTACCAGCTGTTCTGCCAAATATTTATGAAATGACTGTGTGCTTGCTTCTCTAAATATTTTCCAAATATTTTGAAAAACCCAAAACTCTATGCAACAACTCAGAGAAGGTCATTAAGTACTTCAGGAGACAGGGAAGAAGGGAAGGTCTGATGAGGAATCAGATACTTTCACTATCTCAAAGTATCTCTGTACGAATTATTAAGTACAATATGAAATAACTGCACAGGAGAGAAATCTGACAGCACGTTAGCCAAGTGGTCAGAATGAATGTTTCCAATGAGGGGCAACAGACACCATACGCCTCCGACTAGGATACGCCGAGAAGGACACGGCAGCTTAGTCCTGCCCCAAACACATTACCTGAGATGAATTACGAGGAAATATCAGACACATCCAAACTGAGGGACATTCTATAAAATAAATGGCCTGTATTCTTTAAAAAATGTTAATGTCTTGATAGACAAAGAAAGGCTGAGGAAATGTTCCAGAGGAAAGGGGATGATGCCTAAATGCAAACTCCAAATCTGGACGGCACCAGTGCCAGGAAAGAGCATTGCTGTAAAGGCATCATTGCGACGACTGGCAAAACTGGGATATGGGCTGCGGTTTACATAAATATACTCTATCAACATGAAATGTTAAATTTCCTGAATTTGATAACTGTACTGTGGTTAGTAAGGGAATAGCCTTTTTTTGTGGTTTTAGGAAATACAAAGGGAAGATTTAAGGGACAAAGGGACACAATATAGTCAATCTACTCTCAAGAGGCTCCAAAAAAAAAAGGTCTAGGGACAACATATGGGGGGTGGGATAGGGAGAGGGGGATGATACAGCAAATGTGACAAATACTCAGTATTGGTGCTCTGGGTCAAGAGTCTATGGAAATTCTTTGCATTATTCTTGCAACTTTTCTGTCAGTTTGAAATTATTTCAGAATAAAAATCTGTTCATGTCCATTTATACAATCAAAAGGCTGGAACAGGCTATACCAACTTGTTCTGCTGTAAGGTTTGTTGCTGTAAAATGCACGCTCCTCATTCAGCAAGAGCAGCCATGTCCTTGTTCAGAGCTGCCCTCCTCAGCACATCTGCTCGGTGCTGTCAGAACTTAACACCCTGTGCCACGTAAACACAAGATTATCTCTATGACTATTTAATGTCTCTCTCTGATTAGCCACATCTTTGCTCTGGAGGGCGGAAAGTAACAGGTTTAAACTTCTTAAGGTCTTAGGATGTTTAAATTTAAGAGTTTTTCATAAGGCTTTGTGTCCCATCCCATGCCACCCCTGAGAGATTTAAACCCCTTAGATTCCAAAGTGCTTAATCTCCTTCCTTTGGTCTCTTCTCTTTCCCCTCTTCCCTCTTTGTACGCATATTCAAAATCTTTCTTTACAGGTAATGGAAACACCTTTGTATAAACAGAAACCAAAGCTGAATACTGAAGACAGTTAGGGGAAATTCCTTTAAAGGGCACAAATTATCTATCTATATATATATATATATTGCTTCTTTTGCCCAAACACACACAGTCTGATTTCTCAACAACATAGTGCACATTGCTATGTAACCAGGATGTCTAGGTCTTTGCCAGTCTGTGGGAACAAAAGAAGTCACGTCTATAGCAATCTCTCAGATGCTCCAAGCTGCTGTCCTCCCTTTACCAAGAAGTCTAATCTTTTCTGTGGGTTCTCTGCCCCATCCTGAGACAACCCATGGGTACCCACATAACTCGTATATCCTGTAGGTGCCACCGATTTCAGATCTAGGTTGTCCTGGGGTCACAGTAGTAACGTCCCAGCTGTCAAGTAGCAACACCACTCCTCCTGCTGCCACGTCTCTCTGGCAGACCTCAAAGGAATTAGGGGTGGGACGTTTATTAAACATATGTTTTACAGAACTCAAGTGCATTCCCAGGAGGGGACAGATCCCTCATCCCCTTCTTCACCCATGTGGTTTGTAAAGGGCCGATCCTACCACTTGTACTGGCATCCTCTTCAGTGCGGCTACGTGATTTAGGTATAAGCATGCAATGGAGCCCTTCCAGGGTGTTTTCAGAAGCGGGGCTTTCTCTTTGTACTAAGATTTCCAGCTGTGTGAAAAATGTTAGCCTAGAGAGCCAGTGGCAGTCCTTGCCACCTCATGGGGACACTGCCCAAGAAAGAAACAGTATCTTGATGACTTCGCTTAACCCCCTGGATCCCGCTGTGCCTGAAAGCAGCCTACCTCTGGATTTCCTAGTTTTGTGCCATAATAAATCTCTCCCCCTTGGTTTTTGTTGCTTAAACTAGATTGAGTTGGATTTCTGCCAATTGCCACGAAAGAGTCCTGATGAAAAATAGTGGCTAAAGTCATAAAATCATTTAATAAGTACTAAAAAAAAGCCTCCACGGCTGTTTCCTAATATAAAAGAAAAAACCCTGCCATTTATCGAGAATACATTACTTGTTGCTAAACACTCTGGATGTAGAACGATGCCTTGGGATTTTCAATTGGGTAATCACAGCAGAGGCACACAAATCGTCTGCGGTTTGACTCCCAGCCAGTGACCCTGCACCACTTGGCCCTGCCTCTCCAGGACTCTGGGCCAACCACGTGAAGAGGGAGAGGGCAGGAGAGGAAAGGGATTCCAGGTGAAAAGTTGAAGCGGAGGAGGCATCAGACTGACGGGGCCTGGGGTTGACTGTCTCCAGGCTCTATCAGATGGTTTTATAGCAGGTCCTGCCCAGGGAGAGTTAGTGCCCGTGCAAGGTCTCCCCGGCTGCAGTTCTTGTTCTGATCTGTCTCTCGTGGGTCCAAGGTCCAGGAAATCTGTCCTCTGTGGGTGACCCCCACTCTGCAAGCCAATGACTCAGAAAACAGTTGTTGGGGTGATGAAGGAGGCTCCCTGACTAGTGCCCCAAAGAGCCCGAGGTTCAAGTGAGCCCATTAGCCAGTAACTCCTCTGATCCCAAGGAACATTTGTTTTTTCAACACTATTCTTGACATTTACCTTAATTTTGGCGGCGGAGGGAAGAGGGCTGTTGCAAGGAACATATGGTTTGATTTGTCCCGGGCTCCTGGATGGACATGGGTCCCTTAAACACCTTCCAAGGAGCCCTAGTGATTTTGTGTGATGAGTTTAGGCGAAGAGAGAGGCTTGGATAATAATATACGAGAAGAACTGAATTTTAAAAGATGGCGTCATTTCAAGCGGGTCTTTGTTGCTAAGATGTGATCACAGTCATCGTGTACGTATGTGTGTAACTGAGAAGAATGAACTTCACGTTCTATTTGAAAGTGGCTTCCCTTCCTTCTAAGCTCATCATCTTCAGTTCCTTCCGAGCTGGTCACTAATATACTTTAGAGCTTAAAATCCCACCCAGCAGGTGCTCATGGCAATACAGTCTAAGGCATAAACTGAAAGTTTAAATTGAGGACGTTTTTCCCCTTAGATGCTCAAATGGAAGCATTTACTAATAAGCAGGGATGCTCTCAGTATGGTTTATTTTAAGATCTCAGCACATTTGTCCTCTGTAGGGCTGCAGGGCTTAATTTTGATAAATAAGACTCTACAGCAGAACCAAGATGGGTTAATTTACTATCTACTAACAGATATTCCATCGTGGGAAAGATCCTCCTTTTTGATCAATGGACATCTCATCTGACTGCTGCAATGGTGTTCTTCAAAAATTGGATTTAAGCAATTCATTTAGGAGAAACGGAATGAACATGCATTTTGCATTTAGTATTAAGGCTGTTCACATTACTTCACCCTCAGAGAAACCCTACCAGGTATTAATTCATTTTTCCATTTGTCGTCCCAACCATCTTCGAATTCTAGCCGAGCGCCTGTTATCTGCCCAGCACTGTGGTCCGTGCTGGGAAAACTATGATGTACCAGACAGAAACAGTCCCTGACCTTATGATTTCCTTCAGTGCCTGGAGGAGGGAACAGATACTAAACTAATAATCACACAGATTATTAATTATGACTGGCCTACCAAGGACAATTCATTTGAGAGCTGAGGCTGGGCAGGAATTAGCCACATGAAATCAAAGAGCATCATAGGGCTTCCCTGGTGGCGCAGTGGTTGAGAGTCCGCCTGCCGATGCAAGAGAAACGGGTTTGTGCCCCGGTCCGGGAAGATCCCACATGCTGCGGAGCGGCTGGGCCCGTGAGCCATGGCCGCTGAGCCTGCGCGTCCGGAGCCTGTGCTCCGCAACGGAAGAGGCCATAACAGTGAGAGGCCACAACAGTGAGAGGCCCGCGTACCGAAAAGAAAAAAAAAAACAAAACAAACAAAGAGCATCATAAACAGAGGAAGAGCATCTGAGAAGTCCTTGAAAAAGGATGGTGCTTGGGGCTTTGAAAAAGTGGGAAAAGCAGATGGGCTCTGTGGCAGGAACAGGAAGACAGGGGTGGGGAAAGAGGCAGGTGAGATGGGCGAGGCTCATTTCATGCAGGTTTTGGTGGCCTTGCTAAGGACTGGGGACTTAATCTGAGAGCAGTGGAAAGCATCTGAAGGGCTGAAGCACCACCCCACGGGGCCAAATGAACATGGTGGCTAGGATTTGATGGCAATGGAGACAAACAGGCATGGACAGATTTGCCCAATATTCAGAAGGTAGAGTCAGCAGGATTTAGAAGTGACTGGATTTAGAGGTGAGTTTTCTTGCATGTTTTCTGCAGGAGCAATTGGGCAGATGATGATGTTATTTATGGAAACAGAGAACAACAATGGGGGGGCAAGTCTGGAGGGTAAGAGGATGAGCTCAGTTTTGCAAATGTTGAGTTTGAGGTGTCTGGGAAGGATCCACGTGAAGCCAATGAGCAGACAGTTGGATACATAGGTTTGAAGGTCAACAGAGAAGCCTGGATTGGATTTACATAGTTATAGGTGGTCAGCTCATACACAGTGCTGGGGGTGGATTAGATCACTTAGGGAGATAGTGTAAAATGAGGATAGGGTTAGGATTGATGGGTCTTGGGTAGTTTAAGGTGGGGTAGAAGAAGAGTTACTATAGGAGGTTAAAAAAGAGTGGTCAGAGAAGTTGGGGGGCGGGGTGGGGGACTTGGAGTGTGTGATATCTGGAAAGTCGAGACAGGAGACTGGTTCAAGGAGGAGTGGTCAGTTGTGTTGGGGTTGCTGAAAGGTGGACTAAAAAGAGGGGTTTACAGTAGTTTGATTTAGCAACACAGAGGCCGCTGGTGAGATTAGCAAGAGCATTTTCCACCAGGTAGTAGAGGCAGAAAGAAGCCTGACTGAAATGGGTTGAAGAGTGAAAAGGAAGTAGAAAAATGGAGACAGCAAATATGGTCCACCTTTTAGAATAGTTGCTTGTCAGATGGGGCACTAGCTGGAGGGGGATTTGGAGTTGTAGGAGGGTTTTAAATTTGATTTTGTTTCTTTGAAGAAGGGTGCAATATTGATGAGAAGAAAACAGTAGAGCAGAAGAGAAAGTAGAAGAGAATGGCATAACCATGCATCTCTCTGGTCTTTGTCCTGGGTTCCTGGCACAGAACTTGGTATTTTCCAAGCTATCAGAGTGTCTCTGTTATTCAGCCCCTAGGAACACATCTGAGTTTATGCAAACAAGGTGGATCAGGATGGGTGCTGGTCACCAGAAGACCAACCGACTGATTAGAGGGTTGAGGCTTTGGGCCAGCCTGACATCGGCAGAGTAGAGAACGGGGGCTAGAAATTGAGTTCAGTCACGTGGTCAATGATTTGATCAATCATGTCGATGAAGTGAAATCCCAATAAAAAATCTGGACAGTGGTGCTTTCCTGGTGGTGAATACATCCATGTGCTGGAAGGGTGATGCACCCTGATTCCAGAGGACACAGCTCTTCATCTGGGACCCTCCTAGACCTCACCTTATTCGTCTTTCGTTTGGCTGGTCCTGATGTGTATCCTTTACTTACTTTTTTAATTTTTAAAAATGTTTCTTTCTTTCTTTATTGTTTGGTTGCGTTGGGTCTTCATTGCTGCGTGTGGTCTAGCTGCAGTGAGTGGGGGCTACTCTTCATTGTGATGCATGGGCTTCTCACTGTGGTGGCTTCTCTTGTTGTGGAGCATGGGCTTCTAGGTGAGCGGGTTTCAGTAATTGCAGTAGGCGGGCTCAGTAGTTGTGGCACACGGCCTTAGCTGCTCCACGGCATGTGGGATCCTCCTGTACCAGAGGTTCCCCACCGAACCCGTGTGCCCTGCATTGGCAGGCGGATTCTTAACCACTGCGCCACCAGGGAAGTCCCAGTGTATACTTTATAATAACATTGTAACAATAAGGATAGCACTCTCCCAAGTTTTGTGAGTTGAACTGTTGAACCTAAGGGGGTTCTGGGAAACCCCCAGATTTGTGGCTGGTAGGTCAAAAGTTTGGGTGGCCTGGGGACCCCTGAAGTGTGGCTGGCATCTGAAGGAAGGGCAGCCTTATTAGTACTGTGCCCTTGTGGGGTCTGAGCTAACTCCAGGGGCAGCATCAGAGTTGCGCTGCAGGACTCCAGTTGGGGCAAGAATAGGGGACGAAAGCATGCATGGAAGAATCGGCCCTTGTTAGGAGGTAACACAATAGACATGGGCTAGGATGGGTGTAGATGCAGGTAAGTCACTGGGTTTGGTGGTGGAAAGTTGATGGTTCTTTTTTTTTTTTGCTGAGAGTAAAGGGGCTGGAGATTGGAAATCTGAGGAGAGTGAAGAATGTCTGAAACAATTAGAGAAGCTAGGAGATTACACTGACTGGGATAGGTCTTCTCAACATTACTGACATCTGGGACTGGCAAATTCTTTGTTGTTCAGGGCTGTCCTGTGCATTGCAGGACAGGCAGCGTCCCTAGCCTCTACCCATTAGATGACACAAGCACCCCCCAAAGCATGACAACCAAACATGTTTTCAGACATTGCCAAGTCTTCCCTGGGGGTCCAAATCTCCCTCGGTCGAGAACCATTGGTCTAGAGAAACACAGTAAGAGCCACAGGCAGTATTAAGGGCCCGGTTGTGGTTGATGTCGACAGATCTGTGATGGACTCAGTGTCTACTGTATGCCGAGCCCTCTAGGAAGAAAGGATGTCCCAATCCCTCTCCCCACGCTGGAGAAGCCTCACTCCCTCTCTCCTTTTCTCAACCTCCAGATTTCCTATATACTAGGTTAACGGTGGGCAGAGTCCTGTGGGTTGAGAGCCAGCCCAGTCATTCTGCTTCCTTCCTTCCTTCCTTTTCCCCCTCCCTCTTCTCTCGCTCCCTTCTTTTTTTCCTCTTTTTCTTTAAATCCCTGGTATTATAGTTGCCTCTGGCTAGGGCTGAAACTTAGGCGAGAGAGATGCCCACTTCAAGCTTTGAGTTTAAACCACATGCTCTAGCTTGTTCTAACAGGTAGCCTTGAATTGGAAGTTATGAACACTAGCTCAGCTGATCAAACATGGAATTCTAATTTGCCATGGTTCCTGTGTCTATATCTTTCTCTTGGGAACTTCATGGGAGGGATGCCTGTGTCTGGACGTGGGCTCAGTGGTGCCCTATCAAAATAGCATCTCACAGCACCCCCAAATCCCCAATGACCTCTGACACACACACATAACTGGTAGAGCTAAGGTCCTGGCAAGATGTGGGTTCTGTTTCCACCCAAGTGGGTAGACTGTAATTCAGTTGACACCTCCTGGAGTTGGCACCAGACTCTACAGGTGTAAGGTACAACCTTCACAAGGCTGCCTCCACTTCAATGCCAGCCGACCACCACTTCTGACCAGCCCTTTATAAACTGAGAGGTTCCCACGACCCCTCAGGTTCAATAATTCAACACAATGACTTGTAGAACTCAGGAAAGCTCTATACTCACCCATTACAGTTTTATTATAACGGACGCCCACAGGGCGAGGTCTGGGTGGGTCCTGGACGTGGACCCCCTTCTCTGTGGAGTCAAGGCATGTAACCCACCTGGTTCCTTGAATGTTCACCAACCAGGAAGCTCCCCCAAGCCTTGGTGTCTAGAGTTTTTATTGGGGTTTCATTAAGAGGTACAATTGATGAAATCACTGGCCACAATGGTTCAAGTTCTTCCAACCATTATGTATCATAAAGACAATGTGTTTGAATCACAGCTCAACCACTGAGAAGTACTACATACCAACTTCTCCAAGCTTCAGTTCTCTCAACTGTGGAGTGAGGATAATAATGTATACCTTGCAGGGTGGTTGTAAGGACAAGAAATAATGTGTATATAAAGCAATGCATAGTACCCACTCCATCCCTCAATGTCTTGCCCTCCTTCTTAAAAATATAAACCAGTAGCTGTTATATTACCATTAAAATGTGATGTCCAGGGCTTCCCTGGTGGCGCAGTGGTTGAGAGTCCGCTTGCCAATGCAGGGGACACGGGTTCGTGCCCCGGTCCGGGAAGATCCCACATGTGGCGAAGCGGCTGTGCCCGTGAGCCACGGCCGCTGAGCCTGCACGTCTGGAGCCTGTGCTCCGCAATGGGAGAGGCCGCAACAGTGAGAGGCCCGCGTACCGCAAAAAAAACAACAAAAAAAATGTAATGTCCAGAATTGGGTACGGGGCTCTAGCCATGATGTTATTGAGGCAAAACACCAAGGAATGATCTCACTGTTGGTGCAAGCAGCCTGCTGGGCACTAATGGAGCCTCGGACAAACATCACATCTATACTGTGATGAGACACAGCTCCCTACAAGCTCATCCTAAGCTGGTGATCACCATCTTGTCCACAGGCATATCATGAAAAAAGGGTCAGAGCTTTGCTAAAGGTCACTTATAAAGAAATAGATACAAGTGTGTGTGTGAGGGGGGGGGGGATCTTAAATTTGACCATCAGGAGGGAATGTATTCTGTGCAGTGTCTACAAAGTTCTGTTTCTATGAAATACATTAGATAAGTTTGAACACGACCTCTGAGCTTTGAACAGGTGTCAGACTCTCTTCTCTGCAAGGTACCTGTAGAAGACGGGGCTGGTGGGGCTGCGTTGACAGTGCCCAGGTTGGTCCACCGAGAGGCAAGCCCTGCCCTGGCCATGGCACGCTGATAGCTATCATAGAGCGTCTTTCCGTACTAGGGAGAGAACACAAAAGAAGAGAGTAATCCCGAATTCTGCACTCAACTGCAAATTCAGGGAAAAAAGGACTTCATCACTACTCTTTTTATTCCTTTCCTGAGATTTTTTTTAGTTGATTTTTTTTAGTACTTCAATGAAAAAAATCCACAAATCATGTTTTCATATGTTAAATAATTTTCCAGATTAGCAGAGTCAGGTAATACCCTCACCTCCCCATTAGAGGAGAGCTTTAGCCACGCACTGTGATGACATATATCTTTATGTAATTCTACTGCAGATTGTATCTCGTGTTTCTTAATTACACACGACACTTGCAAAGCTCTCCATACATCAATAGCTGAGATGTCTCACGGGAAAGTAAATCCCTGACTCCCAGGTCATGGGAGAGGTCCATGTATCAACCACTCTCATTTACTTAAAAAAACCAATGGGCAAATAAGGTAATATCTATGGCATTGACCCCTTAATGGCACTGACTCAGTAAGAATGGATCAGCTGTTTCTCAGTAGCACAAAGCCTGGACCCAGGTCAGGAGGCTGGTTAGCAAAGATAGGGTGAGTCCGAACGCTCTCTCACCTTGGCGATCCTGATTCCCGTAACCCACTGATTTAGCGTTCTTGCGTCATCACAGCAGAGATACTTGATATACTGGGACTCCTTCTGAATTTGGGGATGCTAGAAAAAGCCATTTCAAAGACCGTTTATAAGCTCTTCACTTATTAGCACCTTTCAAAAACATTTAAAAATTCTCACAGTGTATGAGATTTCCTGAGAAGGTGGCCAAAATTACCGGTAGCAATTTTAGAATTAGGAACAGGAGTATATTTTTTTACAGAAGCTAAATTTGGAAAGAATTTCAGAAAGCAGCGACATGATTTATCACAAGCATTTTTTACTATATTATCAATAATCATTTTCATTCCTGCTTTTTGAATGCTTGAAAGCCTTCACATTTATCACGTTTCTAGCCCTACAAGAAGTCCAAATCATTTCTCCATTTATCAGATAAAGGAACTTACCTGATGTAATTCTTATGTCAAGGGATTAATGCTTTTGTGACTCCCCATCAGTCCTAGGGTTACTTCTGCTACCAGGGATTCAGGGTTTCACCCCGTCTTCTGTCATCTCTTACCCAAATGGGCCATTTTGGCCTCCAGATGGATGGCGCAGAGAAGGAATATTTCTGTCTAATCTTAAGTGGCAACGAGCTAGGTGCTGCACTAGGGGGTCATCCAGGCCTTCCAGGAGCTCCTGATCAAAGAGAACAGTGATGGGCAGGCACGAAGGGGAAGGAGAGTCACGGGTCCTTGGTCATACGGAACATCCTTGTCTTTCAGCACCAGAAACAGCTCCCTAACTTCCAATGGCATTCCTGTTCTGACTGTCTTGTAAGAGGGGCAAAACATGGGTCTCTCCAGCAATTTGATGCCTATAGTTCTTAGAAAGCAGCTGTTGTTTTGTTTTGTTTTGTTTCTGGATGAATTTTAAAAGTTGATCTTGTTGCCTTTGGCTTGATATATTAAAATTTCTTCGGTTTGTTTTTTGGTGCATGTCATGTCATGGGAAAGCCAGGTTCCCAGGAGCAGACTTAAACTGTATTGTGCTGGCAATGAAAGCAACTGTCTAGGTAGAGGTATCCACTTAAACAGCACAATCAACAATTTCTTAAGTATATACTTCATCTAAATAGACTAAAATGTAGTCATTCCCTTAAGCATAATGGTTGTTGAGCACAAAAGAGAGGCAAGAAATCTTGACCTTGAGTTCTAACTATGGCTCCTCCTATGATCAGGAGATCAAAGTGTAGACTTTGGTTCATTTTCTCCAACATTAGTGGGGTGCGTCTCACCAACTTCCTTATGTCATATGTGTACTAAGACTGTATACAGAAGAATTAAGCATCAGGTGACCCTGAAGGTCTCTCGTGATCCTCAGGTTTTATGATTCTAAGATGAGCTGCCTAGTGGGCTCCTTTCTGGCTCCCTCGTGAAGTCAGGAACCTTCTAGGCTCCCAGGACATCATACAGGAAGTTCCTGTGCTCATTCTTCTGTCATGTCTTAGGACCTTGCCAAGGGGTTTACTCCCTTGAGCTTTTCGCTGAAAAAATATTTGCAAAGACGTTTAAGGAAAATGCTGGCTCCGTGCCACTGGTTAGGCTCTTCCACCATTGGTTGCTCCTGACCACAGAAAGAGAAGCTCCTGCAGGATGTGCCAGGCAGCACACAAAGGTCAGGGCAACTGCAGATGGTTGTTCAAAGGGATCTTACAGATCCTCTAAACTTACCAGTGGGAGACCAGAGAAGTTAAGCCATTTATCCAAGGTCAAAGGGAGTGGCAGACGCATAACAAGAACCAAGGGCCTGTGTATTCAACAGATACCTCTGGGGTGCTCAGAAATATACCAATCCCTAGGCAGACAGAGATGAGAAAGAAAGGCTCACACTGTACTTAGGAAGTGGCGGCTGGGATGTCCCTGGGGGAGACATATGTAAACAAATGTATGATCACTCTATGACATGGTAAAGTTCGTAGTAAAAGTTGGAAACCAGAGAAAGGCTCTTTGGACAAAGTGACAGAATGTTATAGAAATTCTGTGTGGCCAGGACCTGGGAGCCATGGAAAGGAGAGGCAGAAAAGAAGCTGGAGAGGAAGCGGAGTCAAGGGCCTTGTGTCAAAATCGCATCTGGACGTTGTCCTCTAGGCAGTGGGGCTATCAGACCTTTGGAACAGCAGGGCATCCAGGCAGCAGTGGTGGCTGGGGCCGTGGAGTGAGGAGGAAGGCAGACAGAGAGGGCTGCATGCGAGCCGTCTCTCATAGAAACCAGAACTTGAGGGACTGGACGACAGAGGGGAGAGGAGGGACTTCAAGGATGCTTTCTCTATTTCTAGCTTGGAAAAGTAGGTGGGTGTTATGGGTTTCATTGTGTCCCCTCCAAAGACATGTTGAAGTCCTAACCCTCTGTTTAGGTATCTGTGTGAATGTGACCTTATTTGAAAACAGGATTGTTGCAGATGTAATCAGGTTAAGGTGAGCTCATACTTGATTAGGCATTTATATTCTACTAGGGGAGAAAGCCAATAAAAATACAAAACACTAAGTAATGTAATTTCAGACTGTGAAGAAAATGTAGCAGAGTAAGGGTAGGGAATAGGTGAGTGATGGAGCAGAAGTCCAGAACTCTTCCCATGACCCCTCACCACCTCTCAACAGAGCTCAATAGAGACATAATTCCTCCTGGAGGATGGTCACTTCCACTGCCCCATCATACCTCACCTCAGAATGCAGTGAGAACAAATTCACAAAGGAGCAACTTCACAGGAAACGGGAGTGTGCATCAAAGAGCAAGCACAAGGGCAGAAATGATTCTGGAGTACCAAGTCCTTTCTTGTGAGTATGGACAGCCTCTGGTATCTTTTTTTGTGAGTATGGTCAGCCTCTTAAAAAACTTCTTAATTTACTTATTAATTTTTAAAAATTGAAATGTAGTTGCTGTACAATATTACGTTAGTTTCAGGTGTACTACCTAGTGATGTGACACTTGCCTACATTATGAAATGATCACCAGGGTACGTCTAGTAACCATCTGTCACCATACAAAGTTATTGCTGTAATACTGACCATACTGCTCAACCTCTTAAAGGACAGGTGATGTCTCTACTGCCTTCTCAGAGTGTGGCCCCTGGGCCATCAACATCACCTGGGAACTTGGTGGAAGTGCAAATTCCAGGGCCTGATCCCAGACCCACAGAATCAGAAACTCTGGGGGCCCAGCCACCTGTGTTTTAACAGCTCTCCTGGTGAGTCCCAGGCACCCTGAAGTGTGACAACCACTGGTCAATAGAAATATTTAATTGGTTCTAGAGTGCAGTAAGAATGCCTCCCAGTTCTTGCTTGCTGGCTGTGTCTCTCGACATTGCACTGATGGTCTTATGGGCATATATTGTTTCATCTGCACGGGAAGTGTTCTTTCTTAAAAAACATTGTTTATTTATCTTTTTGGCCGTGCCACGCGGCACGTGGGATCTTAGTTCCCCGACCAGGGAGATCGAACCCGTGCTCCATGCAGTGGAAGCAAGGAGTCTTAACCACTGGACCACCAGGGAAGTCCCCAGGAAGTGTTCTTATTTCCGCTTTGTAGCAGAGGGCAATGAAGCTTAGAGAGTCCCGACAATGCGCCAGGTGACAAGGCCAGGGCTCAAATTCCCATCTTCCCGACAGCGCCCCACCACGGACTGTGATAGTCCGTGAGTTTATCCTGAGTAAGAAACTCCCGGGCTGAACTTCTCAGCCCTTGCATGTCTGTGGAATCACACGATCTCTTAACATACTTTGCCATAATCTCCAACTCCTTTTGCAATGTATGTGCACATTCTTTGAATTCTTTAAATCTGCTCACCCTCAGGAAATATTTGCATGTCAAGAATTTTTTTCCCCACGGTGGACAGAAAGGCACATAAATGACCAAAATGTTCATAAACAAATTAGGTTCTCCAAACGATGACAGACACTTTTACTCAGCAAATGAATAGAAATTCCTAATATTTCGGGAAGGAACTGAGAAGCATGCCTAAGAGCAAATTAAGCAGGGTGATTGCCCGTAAGGAAACTGGCTTGAGAACAGAACTGATCATTCTGAGGAAAGGGAAATGTGTGTTCTCCTTGGGTTGTTTGTCCTGATTCATGTTTGTTCTTGGATCATCGGGCCTGCTTTTTTTTCACCTCTGAGCCCTCTCTCCCATCTGGGAGGCCCTGCCCTCGGTCTCAGCGTTGCCACGCTCAGTGCAGCCCAGGGTGACCTGTGTCCCTGATCAGACCGTTCAGCCCGTGATTCTGGGACCTAGTTCCAAGCTTGTGAGTCAGCGCCAGAAACCGCATTCCCTCCCTGCTCACTGGGTCTAAATCCTCAGCCTGGGAACCTCTGGGTCTGAGAGCTCTTCTTTCTCTTGCTGGAAATCCTTTCTCCAGCCTCTGGACCCTGGCCATGGCTTTGGGCCCTTGCCCCCTTCTGACAACGTTCATTCTACATGTCCGCTCTGAAGTGGATTTCGTCACCAGCTGGTAAGCCCTGACTGTTGACGCTTAGAGTTAGAACACATTCTGATCCTCTGAGGGCAAAACTTGACTGTGCTGAGGAAAAACTAAGATTCCTGGGCCCCAGCCTTAAATGGTTTGATTCAGTGGGTCCCGGCCCTGGAAACTGTATTTCTAACCAGCCTCCCCTGACTCTGATTCAGCCACTTTATTGACCAGCATTTCAGAACCTCTCTCTAAAACCTTCTCCCTACCTAAGAGATGTGGGCAGTGCTGCAGAGGTGCAGTGCATGCCCATGTGCAAAGGAGGGCCTCCATTTTGGTAATTTCTCAGGGTCTCAGGATTGCAAACAAGGGCCATGGGGGCAGACAGAAACACAATGAAGACAAAGTTCAAGGGCGGCTTGGGATGGGGGGAGGCAGAGAAGAGATTCTGTGTCCTAGCAAACAGTGTCCGAGAGAATGGCCTCTGGGCCACCACCCGGCTTCTCATCCTGGCTCAGCAACTTCCTGATCGGGAGTCTCTGTGCCCAGGTTCCACATCTACAAACTAGGGAGAATTGTGGCTCTCACCTCATAGGCTGATAAAGGGATTAAGTGAGTTAATATATGGAAAGTGCTTAAATCATTGCATTACACATGAAACATTTCTCATGTGCTTTTTGTTCATTAAGAAATGTCATTTTCTGACAAAGGGATAGAAATGAAGAATAGCTTAGTGGTGGCCAGTGGGTAAGATGGCGATGGGAATAGGAGCGAAGTGGCTGTAGTTATAAAGGAGGGTACCTTGTGGTGATGGGAATGCTCTGAATCTTGACTGGACCAATGTTAATATCCTGGTTATGACATGGTACCACGGTTTTGCCAGATGTTACCATTGGAAGAAACTGGGTAAATGGCACATGGGACCTCTCTGTAGTATTTCTTACAATTGCATATGGATATACAATTCTCAAAATAAAGTTTAATTAAAAAAGAAAAGAAATGGCATTTCCTTCAAACTGCTGCATTTTATTTATTTATTTATTTTTTGCTCTACACAGGCCTCTCACTGCTGTGGCCTCTCCCGTTGCGGAGCACAGGCTCCGGACACACAGGCTCAGCAGCCATGGCTTACGGGCCCAGCCGCTCCGCGGCATGTGGGATCTTCCCAGACTGGGGCACGAACCCATGTCCCCTGCATCGGCAGGCGGACTCTCAACCACTGCGCCACCAGGGAAGCCCCAAACTGCTGCATTTTTAAAAGACAAATGGGAGCAGTAGAAGGGGATGCCCAGGCTGTCTGTGCCCCATCAGGGTTTTGAGAATGGTTGGGTCAAGGCGATACCCAACTCCTGGAGTAACAGGCGTGTGACAGTGGCACACGAGTGTGGGCGCCTCTGAAATGATGGAGTGGGTTCATGATCATATCCAGTGACAGGGTTCTTGATAAAGAATACGTTTGCTACCAATGTAAATGTAAGCACTGTCCTTAATTTGTGAAAATGATGTAAAACTATGGTATAGACTGGCCCACTTCCTCGGTAGAGGTGACAGCTTTGCCAGGAGCACATACGCACACACAGAGTCCAGCTTTGGACGTTTCCAGAAACATGGTAATGGGGTCTTCCTGGGGGTGGATGGGTGACGGACGTACAAAGGTGCCTCACCAGGAACCTGGTCTCGTTAACACCTGTTCCATAGACTTCTAACCCAGAAGGAAACAGAGGCAATATTGGGGTTGGGGATTAAGAGGTAAAAACCATTAGGTATAAAATAAGCTACAGAGATATACTGTATAACACAGGGAATATAGTCAATATTTTATAATAACTATAAATGGAGCATAACCTTTAAAAATTGTGAATCGCTATATTGTACACCTGTAACTTATATACCATTGCACAGCAACTATACTTCAATTAAAAGATAATAAAAAATGAAGTATATTTGTAGGAAAAAAAAATTCTGTACACAGCCCTGCACCGGGGCCAAGTGGAATGTGCTAACCCCTGCTCTCTGGTGTGAGGCTGTGAAGGGAAAGGAATCTGTGAGGTCGGAGAAAATGGCGTGGCCAGAACAGCTGTATAAATTCCCTGAGTTCATTTCTAGGGGTCAGTCGTTACAGCTGGCAGATAAAAGTTACTTTGGGGGCTTCCCTGGTGGCGCAGTGGTTGGGGGTCCGTCTGCCCATGCAGGGGATGCGGGTTCGTGCCCCGGTCCGGGAGGGTCCCGCGAGCCGTGGCCGCTGGGCCTGCGCGTCCGGAGCCTGTGCTCCGCGGCGGGAGGGGCCACAGCGGTGAGAGGCCCGCGTACCGCAAAAAAAAAAAAAAAAAGTTACTTTTGCCCAACTTTCCAAAATATGGTGCTAATGTCAACCTTACCAGACACCTGATAATACATATTGCCTTTTGATAATATGCACCTTAAAAAGTTTCAAGACCCAGTAATGCTATTTTTAGAAAAAGATATATTTTCCTATTTTTTGTATTTTCTATATTTTTCTAGAAAATCTTGTCAACTTCCTAATTTCTAAAGATGTCTTACAATGGAATAAGAGTCTGATAAATAAAGAACTAAAAGACTGATTGTCTTGTCAATAAAATTGTAACTAAAATTTGTTCAAAATATAGAGTTCTCTTTTTCATAAAGTGATGAAGAAATCCAGACAGATTGACTTGAAAGTTTGAGACTCAAATAACAGGCTTTGGAGAAATGATCTGAGTTGGTAGAAATGTTTCCCCCTTTCCTATTTTGGTTTACAATAAAAAGCTTATTATGTTATACTTGTAGTTAACTGTATAACATTTAACATTTTTCTTCTTAAAAGGAAACATTACCTTAAATTGCTTACAGATCTAAAGTAAGGACTTCTTAAACCTACCTTTAAAACAAAGCAGTAGTCAGTGGGTGCTTTGTATTTCATTTTACACTGAATCCCATAGTAAATGTTGACATTTTCAAACTGTATAAAACATGCCAGATCTCGAGATGTCTGAAAGAGAAGGAAAAAATAACCTCAACCTAGCTGACAAGTAATATTTTTCTAAGGTCGTTCTTCATGGCACAACAAGGCATTACATTTTAGTAGGAAAATACAGAATTTCAGGTAATTTATATAAGCATCTACCACGTATAGCTTTCTAAAAGCCAAGCCTACATTTTAAGAAGGAAAGAGCACATCCAGGCAAAACAGCATGCCACAGACCAAAAGTGGAGCAAAAGATTATACTGCTGTTCTAGCACCTACGCGTGGACTCCCAGAGATGACTGGAATCATTACTGACGGGGTTCAGACAAGGTGACCGAGCACCTCGTCAAATATTTCATTTTGTCTTTTGCCATTCTAAGTCATTGATGGATTTCATGACTGAGCATTTAGAAAAAAGTCCCCCTCAGGATGAACAATGAGAGGTAAATTTGATGCTCAGAAAATTCACACACACTTCATACACTTCTTCCTGAGGAGAAAAGATTCCTTTCATGCCTTCTCTTTAGGGCTGGTGGTGTTGCTGTGGAAACACAACCCTCTCCTCCATATATAATATGCACTGAGAAGACATCAACCTCTAATCTACATATTTGGTTACACTTCAATTACAGATTTGTTCTGTTACTTTTTCCCCCTCACGTTCTATAATTCTTTACTGAGTTAATGAATAAAAAAATAAAGGGTAGAATTGCTACATCTCAATGCACAATTATTCCTTTATATATGGTAGTATACTTTTTTCTTGTAAGATATTTTCTTCTGATTTTCAAAGTTTTAGTTTTTTTATTAGAAAAATAAAACATATTCATCATAATTTTAAAAATAAGTTATTTTATATATAGTAAAACAAAAATTTTCCTTCATCACTCTTTTTTTTTCTAATTTCATTCTCTTCTCCAGAGAAGACATTCTTCCAAATGTTTTTGGGGATACATTTATATACCTATGTATGTGTAGACATACCCACATACATATATACAATTATTAAAATATAAATGAGATTTTACTCTCAATATTTTTCCATGACTTTGTTCTTTTTCTTAACAATATATCTTGGGGTCTTTCTATGTTAGGACATATGAAAGGATATATCACATTCTTTGTATAGCTGCATAACATTACACTGTATAGGTGTAGCTATTTATTCCACCATCCTACTATAGATGACTAGAGGTTACTTCCACCATCCTACTATAGATGACTAGTGGTTACTTCGATATTTTGCTATTACAAAATATATTGTGCATATGAGCAAATGTTTCTGTGGGGTAGGTTGCCAAACATGGAGCTGTCCTTGGAAGGGGCATTCCCTATTATATTTGCAAAAATTTTGCTAAACTGTCCCCCAAGTTGGCTGTACTAGCTTACATTACAAACTTCCGTACATAAGAGTGCCCATTTTTCTTACCCACTCCTGATGAAATTTGCATATCATCAATATTGTTAGTGTTATCAATCTCACGGGAGGAGAAATTTCACTTATTTACATTTTCCCGATTACTAATAAGATAGAGCAACTTTTTAATTATTCACTGGCTACTGATATTTCTGTTTCTGTGAATTCTCACTTAGTAAGCACTGCTGGTTTTCTATGAGTATGTTTATCTTTTTCTTAATGAGTTGTTGAAGTCTTTTTATGGATATTCATACCAGGTTATACACGCTGCAAATGTACTCTCTGACTCTAGAGCTAGTCTTTAACTTCTTGTTTGGTATCTCTGGCCATAAGGAGTTAAACACAACTTTATATATAGTCAAATCTGCCAATTTTCTTTGTTAAAATTTTGAGTTTTTAGTCTTGTTTAAGAAGGCTTCCCCACTGCCAAATTATGAGAATATTGACCATCTATTTTCTCCTAATATTTTGTAATTTTGTCCAAATACATTTAATCAACGTAAGATTTAATCTGGAACATGGTATGAGGTAGGAAGCTATATTTTTTAATGGATATACAATTATTTCAATGCTATTTGTTGAGTATCACATTCTCTCCCCACTGCTATAAAATGCTCACTTGAATTTCTCTTATATTAGATGGCTCTCTGTTGATCTGTTTTCTCTTCCTGTACTGTTTTTGTCTAATGTTTTGACATTTGGGAGGAGGGGTTCTTCCATAATGTTCCTTAAAATTTTTGTGTGTGTCTGTTTTGGAACCGCATCTCTTTCTGATGAATTTTAGAATCAGTTTTTGAACTTCAAGTAGAAAGAATCCTATTGAAATTTTTTCATTGGAATTGAATATATAGAAAAATTGGGGGGGAGAATTAATATCTTTTCATCTAGCAACATTGTACATTTCTGTTTATTCAGTTCGAACTCATTTCCTTTATTAAATTTTCTATTTTATGCCACATAAGATCTTGAACCTTTCTTGTTAAGTTTATTGTCAGGTATTTTGTATTTTTTTGTTCTTGCAATGCATGGAATCTTTTGCAGCATATTTAATTTGCATATTGTTTATATAAAGGAAAACAATTGCTTATTTGGTAAGTTTATTTGGTCCATTGGGACCAAACTCTTAAGTTTTTCAGTTGAGTGTCTTATATTGTCTGGTAGACAATCATGTTGACTGTGAATAAAGAGAGTTTTGCCTCTTCTTTTCCAGTAATTATACTTGTTATTCTTTTTCTTGACTTCCTGGCTAGTTCCTCCATTAGTGTTAATGGCAGCAGAGACAGAAAGGATGCCTGTCCAACTCCAATGTGAATGCTTCTAATTTTCGTCCCTAAGTGTGTTGTTTTTGATAGGCTTGTATGTCTCACTTATATGTAAATGCCAAAGACGTAACATCTCTAAAATAAAACAAATAATTTGTGGGTCAACTGTTATGCCCCCCACGCTTGGGACTGGAATGAAGATAGCACAGATGGGAAAAGAATGAATTCTAAGACTGAAACGAAATAGGAGTGGTAGCTGCTCTGGACCAAGAATTTCCCATAATGCTCTCCTGCATTCCACAGAGATGACAGTCTTCTAACTAGTGGGAATAGCCCTGGATAGTCACTATGACTTCACCTGCAAGGGATGTGGGTCAAGCCTTATTAGAAGCAGCCTGCAATTTGAAAATATGCCGTTGGGGGGTGCCCTGGATTTGGCAGTGAAGGCAAGACGCTTTGGCTTACTCCAGATATAGAAAGAGAGACAGACTACAACTTTGCAAAGGTGAGCAAAGGAAGGAAATGGCCACCCTCTCAGAAAGGTCTTAGAAAAAGCTAAGAGTTAGAATGAGAGTTAAAATTACATTTCAAAGAAGACAAATTTACCATGTGCTTGTAGATTTGAGGCAATAATCCTAAATTACCAAGTAGAAGTGAAATGATATCTAAGATACTCTGCTAAATTAGGCAGGGAAATGCATATAATATAATTCAGAGAACAATTTAAATATTCAAGTTATAAAAGCTAAAATCTAAATTAAACTCTATCAAGACTTCTAATACCACTACGATTCCAGATAAAAGAAGTTTTACTGTAATGACTACAGAACAATAGAGTAAAAAGGGGGGGAAAAAGTCCTCAAAGATCGATATGTGAAGAAACAAATTAATTTCTAAAAAAGTGCTTCAGTCATAATTTCTGAAACCTGACTTTAAAGTAGATAAAACTCTTCACCTTCAAGAGAGAGCAGTGGAAAGATTCAGGATTTCTGTAATTCTATCCTAATAGGATATGTATCTGTATAAACATTGTAGTAACATGAATCTCACAGCAAAGTAGAATGTATTTAAATTACCACCTGAGGATTTCTTTACTTTCACTTTCATGAAATGCCTTTTTGCAAAAGCATATCTTTTTTTCTGACCTTAGTCTTTCCTTTGGGGACATAATAAATTCCAGAAGCTCGTAAAAGAAAATAGCGCCTTTTCCAGGATTTCTTCCCATCTTCTTTCAAATAAAGAGCTCCCTCTAGTTCTGGCACAATGATGGATGTTCCACAAAAACTCTCCTGAAATTGAGATTCCAACGATATAAAACCCATGAAAGATAAAACACATATTTTGTTCACATTTAAACAAACTGTGGCCAACTAGCCTTCAAGCTAAAAATCGTTTTGTCTACAGCTTTGATTGAATGCATATATTGACACTGCATACCATTTGCCAAAAGACAGGAAGAACATGGTGGTTGAGTCTCAGCTCCTGAGTTAGACTTCCAGGCTTCTTGACCACTTAGCTCTGTGACCCTGAGCAAGTGACTCAACCTCGGTGCCTTTACTTGCAAAATCAGAGTAACGATAGCCCCAACTTCATAAGGAAGGCTGTGAGTACAATCTTGGTATATTATAAAAGAAAGCATTACATAAAGTCTATTTCTGTTACTGTAAGTTGATAAATAGAAAACTTATTCCTGTACCTGTAAGTGAAAAAAAATTACTGTTTCACTGCTAGTAAATGGAAAAATTAAAATATACAATTCTATACATAAAATATTTTGTACATTAATATTTTATTTTTGGCATAATTTTCTTTTCTTTTACATTGAGATACAATTGATATAGAATATGTATTAGTTTTCAGTATACAACCTAATGATCTGATGTATGTATATATTGCAAAATGATCGCCATCGTAAGTGTAGTTAACATCTATCACCTCACGCAGTTACACATCCTTTTGTTCTTATGATGAGAACTTTTAAGATCTACTCTTTTAGCAACTTTCAAATATACAATACAGTATTGTTAGCTATAGTCACCATGCCGTACATTACATCCCCAGGACTTATTTATTTTATAACTGGAAGTTTGTACCTCTTGACCCCCTTTAGCCATTTCATGCATCCCTACCCCTGCCTCTGGCAACCTCAAATCTCTTCTGTGTATCTGTGATTTCATGTTTTTTGTTTTTTGATTCCACACATAGATGAGACATACAGCTATCTGTCTTCCTCTGTCTGACTTATTTCACTTAGCACTCAAGTTCCATCCATGTTGTCAAAAATGGCAAGATTTCCTTTTCGGGGGATAGTTTCTTATCAAAGAAGAAAGAAGACAATTATTAATACTGTAGTATCAGAAAAGGATAGTGACAAAGTACATTTTCTAGGTGCAGATGTTTAAAAATCAAAACATGCATAGAATTATATAATTCTTAACAAATTTCTTTTAAAAGCAGTACAAGAAAATTACATATTATTCTATCTTTCAGTTCAAACACTCAAACTTATTTTTGGCTTTGCTTTTTTATAACTCTCAACGTCCTTTCATTCAGTCTCATAAAAGCAGAATAAACTTAATTTTGCATCCTTCAAGTAAATGTATGTGTAGTGGATCTGGGTGACATCTTTGTTCGTATCTTTCCCAGTTTCCCCCAGTTTAGCTGGTATTAGTTGCCTTGTCAATAATCTCTCTCTCTCTCTCTCTCTTTTTTTTTTTTTTTGGTCAGCATAAATTTCCTTTAATAATTCCTCCATTTCCAGTAGGATTTCATTTTGAGGTTTAACGTATCAAGCCAGTATAAAGTTTTACAGTTTTAGTAATTCTGGATTCCGAGTCCTTTAAGATGAAAATGGATGTGCAAAGTTTACTTAAGAAATTTCATTTTCTTCGTTTGTAACATCTAAGTCTTCATCCTCTTCATCATCATCTTCTGCTTGTTGATCCTTTCTTAGTCAACAGGTGGATACCTGTCCTGTTCCAGATGCACACTTAGCTGACACTGATCTCTGAAGACGTGACTTTGAATTTGCTCTTATGATATCTAAATGGGATGAACAATCTGGTGGATACAGAGAATTTCAGAAAACTCTAAATCTTCTTCACCCATCTTTTGTGTATTTTGGTAGGTAGTAGTGGAGACGTCTAAAGCTTTGCCGTGAAATAACATTTCGATAGTGATAAATTCTGAAAATATAGTCTTTATATTCTTTGTTTTCTGCTTTTCAAAATTGTCAGTAGTTTCCTCCAGATGACGAGTTGTTCTAGTAGCATACATTGTAGCTCTTTGTAATCCAGCTTCTTTTTAAAAAATTAATTAATTTATGTTTGGTTGCATTGGGTCTTCATTGCTGTGCGCGGGGTTTCTCTAGTTGCGGCAAGGGGGGCTACTCTCTGTTGCGGTGTGCGGGCTTCTCATTGCGGTGGCTTCTCTTGTTGCGGAGCACAGGTTCTAGGCGTGCGGGCTTCAGTAGTTGTGGCACACGGGCTTCAGTAGTTGTGGCACACGGGCTCAGTAGTTGTGGCTTGCGGGCTCAGCAGTTGTGGCTCGTGGGCTCTAGAGTGCAGGTTCAGTAGTTGTGGTGCACGGGCTTCATTGCTCTGCAGCATGTGGGATCTTCCCGGGCCAGGGCTTGAACCCGTGTCCCCTGCAGTGGCAGGTGGATTCTTAACCACTGTGCCACCAGGGAAGTCTCTGTAATTCAGTTTCTGCCTGTGAAATAACATGTCAATCAGATGGGTTTCTCTGACGTGTTCTTTCTGAGTTAACTGTTTAGCTCCTCAATTCTTTGCCGTTAATGTTGCTTTGAGGTCATCTGCTTTCATTTTTACAGTGGTTCTGTAACCGAAAGTGGGGTCCAGCTGCTTGCTGCTCAAAAGTCATTATAAAGAGGCCAGTCTGGTGGAAAGGAAACTTTTGCTTTATTTTGAATGCCGGCAACCGGTGGGGAGGACGGACGCCTATCCAAAGGCCGACTCCCCCCACTGACAGTCAGAGGGCAAGAGCTTTTATAGGTGCAGGGAGGGGGTTACATGCAGAAGCAGCACAGTCAGCTCTGACCGTCATCTTGACATTGATCATCGGTGGTCTGATCAGCGTCATCTTGATTGTTTTAGGTACAGTTAACCTTTAGTTCCAGGGTTGGTTTGTTTCCATTTCTTTGAGGCCGATTCTCGGAATTGTGGCAGCTTATGTCATGACTACAGTCTGGTCATCATGTAGTTAACTTCTTCCACCTGGTGGGGTTTTCAGTACCTATAAGACAGCTCACAGGATATGGTGCAGAATGTGATCTATGGCCCTTGAGGAGGAACCAAAGGTCCTTGACTTTGCTTAATGACTCAACTATTATAATTTGGTCTCCTTTGACTGTTTTCCTTTGTTTCTGCATTTCTCACTTCTCGGATTAAGCTTATTCTTTGGCTAATGTTTTTCCACAGACAAAAGGCAGGCTGAGGACATGGGGGGCACAGGGTCCTGCTCCCTTCCACTTCCAGAAGCTTGCAAAGGTTCGACTACTTCGGCTTCAACTCTTTCAGCCTCTGCTTGTCGATAATCCTGAAGTTTGGCAAACTCATCAGCCAAGTTTTTCAGGCCCTGCTTTAAATTTGGGGTCTCCATAGAGGCTCACGCGTTGATGTCATTCCCCAGGAGGTCTGCTCTGTCTCCGCACATAAGCAGCAGCGATCTGGCACAAAACGTTTCTCGTCCCAGTTTTCCAAGCTATGCCTCCACATCTGGCCTCGCGTGTGGTGGGAGACCCTGGGCTGGGGCCCAACCACAGGGGCTCCGAGGTGCCCAGGCATGCGCAGCAGACGCGAGAGCCCTTCAATGATCTCTTAAATTCAAGCAGATTTGGGGTCCAAGTTCGAAAGCAGGATAATGCTGATTTTTCACAGCATAACATGCTTTGTATTTTCTTTCCCATCCGGCTTTTGAAAAACTGCTGAAGTCTTCCAACAAGACCTATTCAGGCAATTGTATAAACCAAGGCATAACCAGTCCTTGATTTACAGACAGCTGCTGATGCAATAAGCACTGATTAACGGCCAAGGGCTGTGTCAGGAAATTGCTCACTCCCCTTCCATGTCTGTCTGTGTCCATCACTGCTGGGGATGCTCAGACCTGAATCTCCCTGCTGCTGGGGATGCCTGGTGCTTTATCTCCCTCAACTCAACCTGGAGACTCTTTGAAAGAGACTCTCTGCAGAAAGAATGTCCCCACTCCCACCGTTGGCCACCCTGGGAAATACCCACTGTGTTCTTGGTCCCAGGAACCAAAACTTGTAGCCTGTCTCCAGGACCTTGGGAGTGCATGGCAGCAAGGTTGTAGGGCCTGCTCCATCGGGAACAGGGCTGGGAGCGCTGGCAGGGCTAGAACCCTGTGCAGGGGTCTGGGCAGGCCTTGGTACCTGGGAGAGGGTGCCCTTTAGCATCAGTGAATTGGCTCCAGATGGGAATGTGGGCCAAGGTGTCAACAGGTCTTCTGAGTTTTCAAGAGAAGCCCCAAATCTCCTAACTCAAGAAAAGGTCAACATGCTGTCGGGGACAACAAAAATCTGTCTGGGGCTCCTATGCCCATTTGTGATCTGGCGTGCATCTGCATTAGGGTCGGGGAACAGAGCCTCGATTTTGAGCAAAGTTGCTATGTGAAAACTCATTAGAAGTTTCAGAAAATCAACCGTCAAATGAACTTCTGGAACACAGCCCTGTAAGTGATAATCCAGACATGTGTACCGTTACTTTACATGCTGTGTTTCCACTGCCTCCCTAAGTCTTTGTAATAATTCAATACAATACAGGAAACCAAGGTTCTTGGACTTGCCCAATAACACATGACCTTCAACAGGCAGAGGCAAGCTCGGATCAGATCTCTTTACTGCAGTCTCACACTTTCTACCACACCCGGCTGCTGGAAGGGCACCTTAGCATTCACTGCAAAGAAGTCACGCCTGACTGTGGAGCACATAAGCAATGAAATATATGGTCAGAGATGAGTTTTATGTGGATTCATGTCTTTTAGTCAAGAATTATGAATCCAACTTCATGAAGAGTAAAATATATTGTCGAAAGCAAAACTTTTTAACAACTGACTCCAAGAACCAGTTTGTCTAAATAGCTATAATTTAGTAATGATTTGATTTTAAAACCCCAAGTTAAAATTTCAGTGTGTCTCAGAATCGCCCATTGTTCTGAGAAGCAAATCATTTAAAAATACAGTTAACTCTCTTTTATTCTACTCTACGAAATTAAACATACCTCAAGCAAGGACTCCTTGTTCTTCGCATTCATTTTCTCGTTTGTTTCCTTGCTTTCTTTTTTTCCTCTGTTATCCAAGTAAAAATTCTAAATAAAATAGTAAAAGGTCAGATCAGTAAGTGTTCATTACCATGGTAGCCACTGCACGGAACTCGCAGTCTTGCTGGAGAGAGGAGACATACCTGGAGGAAGTAAACTGTCAACCACAGTGTATGGTCTCTGTCAATCAAGTGCTTATGGAGGGACTTGCTAAGTGCTGACCACTGCTGGTCAGAAGTAACACCTTCCCTTCCTCCCAGAGTGCACATTCAATGAAGAAACAAGCAAAGAGAGAGACCACTAGCAAAGGATACAATGTCATTTAATTGTTAAATTCCATGGTCTAGAACATGAGTCAAATGCTGGAAGCTGGGAGACCCCAGTGCCCTTGGAAGAGCCCAGAACCGGAGGATGGTAGAGCCCGTGTCCCATGTCCCAGGCCTTTGATCACCATGTAGGATCCCAAGGCCTTGAGTTCTAGAGATTCTGGCTTATCTAGAGAAGCATGAAATGTGGATTTTTATAAGCGTTGGCAACTAATTTTAATTTTTAAAAACGACGTGGGTCAATCACAACATAAAGTTTGCTACTTGGCAACTTCTAAGGACAGAGAGAAGCAGAAAGGGCATTTCTGGAAAGAGAACCAGCTTAGCAAAAGAAAGACAGACCACAGTTTAGAAGCACTCACGATTTAGGGGGGTACCTATTACATGCCAGATCCTCAGCCAGACGCTTTGCAAACATCACCCCCAATCCTAACAGCAAGACTGTGAGGTAAGTGACAGTGCCCCCATTTTACAGGTTAGGAAACCGAGGCTCAGCAAGGTTAAACAGCTAGGGCACTGCACCCTGAATGAACACCAGGGGCTGAGTGTGTATGATGTGTGTGCCCTTACCACCACACCACACTACCCCTGAAATTGAAGTCAGTGAAGTTCAAGGGCAGAGAGACTAAACCTACTCTAATTCCAGCAGCTCCCGACTCAGGGAAGCAGGACCCTCGCCCTCTCCCATGATTACCTCTTTGGAACATCTGTTTGTGGATTGTGTCAGGCGTGACCACTGCCACAGTCAAAGTATTTAGCACTTTTATGTGGAAATGTAGAGTCTGTAAGATAGTGCCTGAAAAAAATGTATTAAAACTAGAACGTATACTCCTGGTGCATAGTGACTAAATTAAGGACCCTCCTGAGTCTAAACACAAATGTTTATTGACACGATGGGGGTGTTTCTCCAAGTGTGATCCCCAGACCACCTTGATGCTCCATGAAATGCATGTTCCTGGGCTCCCAACCTACGGAACCGGAATCTCAGGGGGCCTGGGAATCTACACTCCAACACACTTCCTGGATGATTTTTACTTACACTGAAGTTTGAGAACAGAGTGTATTGGACAGAGAGGAAGCAAACCGCAGGCAAATAAAATTTGCAGAATTAGGAGATCTCCTAGAAATACAATGCATAACAATGGCAACTTGCTAACTTAAACAGAGGAAATAAATCAAGTACAACTCCTTCCATAATTCTTATTGAATTATCTTTTAATGTTTTTTTTTTTCTTTTTTTTGCTGTACGTGGGCCTCTCACTGTTGTGGCCTCTCCCGTTGCGGAGCACAGGCTCCGGACGCACAGGCTCAGTGGCCATGGCTCACGGGCCCAGCCGCTCCGCGGCATGTGGGATCTTCCCGGACCGGGGCAGGAACCCGTGTCCCCTGCATCGGCAGGCAGACTGTCAACCACTGCGCCACCAGGGAAGCCCTAATGTGTTTTTAAAGAAACTTTTACGTGTTATTTGAAAGGACGCATAGTGTGAATTAGTGTGATTACTCTATAGGGCTTGGAAACGATTCTAATTTTACGTGTTTGGCTTGAGGACGGTGACTAATGTGATATGTAACGTATGCCACCTGCCAGAACTCTACACTGAGGCCTTACAGGTATGCTTGTCATTTCATCCTCACAGGAACTCCACAGTGTAGGTGCGATTGCTGTTTCACAGATAAGGAAACAGAAGGATTAAGTGATTTGCCCAAGGACAATTAGTGCCAGAGCTTTGAGTTTTTCATGACTTTTCTGAGCATTAAAATGCTCTAAACACCATAGGAGAGAACCCAGTATGACAGTGTGGATGGGCTTAATACCACTGAACTGCACACTTAAAAGTGGTTAAAATGGTAAATTCTATGTGTATTTTATGTGTATTTTGCCAAAAACAAACAAACAAAAAGTGATGACCTAGTTGAGAGTGAATGCAGAGTGTGCTCCTAGCAAGCACACTTGCTTTAGGGCCCTAGAAAAAGTGTGAGCCTGTATGAGTTGAAAGAATGGACAGAGACCGTGAGGGAGACTCCAGGGCATGTGTGTTTCATCATCATCTGGGAAAAGGAGGGCACGTGTCGCCCTCTGCAGGACAAATGAAGGAAGAGCCTTTCTAAACATGAAGGGTCTCATTTTATGAAGTTATCGTGGAGGGTCAGGACGTAGCCGTGTCTTCTCTGAGACCCCTCTCACTTTTTCGGCTTCTGAATACCTTTTTTTCCCCTTCCAAGTGATAGTGCTATATTGTGTTTTTGTTTTAATGAAAATGCAAAAAACACAAAGAAAATCCAAGCTGGAGATCACGCAGGGCAGTCCTTAGAAAGGATGGATTGCTCTTGGGTAAGAATTTGGAGTGCTCCGTAGCAAGCAGCAGAATTCAAAAGTTAATTATCTGTTGGGGACAATCTGAGCAGAACAGTAAGGGAACTTTAAAATGGGAAATGAGACTTTCAGTGACAGCCTGCCTCTTTTTCTCACAGCTTCTGAAAATGCAAGATTTGAGAGCAGCAGGATAGGACAGAAACAGCAAATATGTTTCATTTTTAATATCGCCTTTCTGGAATAAAGAGTAAATCAAATAAACACTTATCAATCCACGAGTAAATATTTGTGAGTGCCCTTTGCATGTAAAATATCACTGTTCTTAAGAATCTTTCTATCACACTGAAAAGATAAATATAAGTAGACGGCTATATATCTGTAGATGGGGGAACCATATAAGACACTGCATAAATGCAAAATGAGCTAAGTTCTATAGGTTTTCAGAGAGGAAGAACTCACTGTGAACTGAGATGATTAAGACTTACAGAGGAGGTCAAAGTTGGAACTTTGCCTTGAGAGATGTTCATATTCAGGTAGGGGAAAAGGAATAAAGAGAGTGTGCAGGGCAGGAGGAAAAGCATGGAAAAAGGCCCAGAGTTAGATAAATATTGGGGCTCTTTGAAGCAACCTAAATGTCCATCGACAGATGAATGGATAAAGATGTGATATATATTTATACAATGGAATACGACTCAGCCATCAAAAGAATGAAATAATGCCATTTGCAACAACATGGATGGACCTAGAGATTATCATACTAAGTGAAGTAAGTCAGACAGAGAAAGGCAAATATCATATGCTATCACTTATTTGTGGAATCTAAAGAAAAGGATACAAATGAACTTATTTACGAAACAGAAATAGACTCACAGACATAGAAAACAAACTTATGGTTACTAAAGGGGATGGGGGGCTGAGTGGGACAGATAAAGTAGTAGTCTGGGATTAACATCCACCCAGAACTATATATAAAATAGGTAAACAAGGACCTACTGTATAGCACAGGGAACTCTACTCAACATCTTATAATAACCTGTAATGGAAAATAATCTGAAAAAATATATGTACCTATGTATGTATAACTGAATCACTTTGCTGTACACCTGAAACTAACACAACACTATAAATGAACTATACTTCAATTTAAAAAAAATACTGGGTGCCTTTGGAGCACCTGTGAACAAGCAGCCTGGCTAGAGCTGGGGTACACCTGATGAAGACCTGACCATCACTCCCAATTCTTCTCTTCCGCCCTGGGTCAGAATTCACCGATGCCCGTCATCTAGTGATGACTGTGCAGTGCCTCCCCCGAGAATGGCCGGAGCTCATTTCCTTGCCCCCCTATGTTGGGTCTGGCCACGTGACTTGCTTCGGCCAACAGAACGTGGGTGGAAGGGACAGTGCCTCCATCTGAGCAGAGGACCTGAGAGGCGGCGTTGTGTGTTTCCACTCATTCTCCGGCGCGCTCGCCTTTCACCAGGAGAGTGTGTCAAGGTGGCTGCTGGTCCGAGGACGAGAAGAGGCACGTGAACTCCCTGGATCTGACGCACATTCTGGAGCCGTGGACAGAGGACCCGACGACCTGCAGGCCCCAGACAGAGGAAACACCTGCTACTCTAAGCCACTGGGATTCTGAGGTTGTGTTCATGTCTCCAACCCTGACTGATACACATGCCCACACTGGTTGCTCAGGGGCTCTGGGGCACTGAAGTCAAGAGCAGACTTTCTTTTAAAATAGGAGCCTCTCCTGGAGGCCGTAAATGTGACGCCTGTATGATTTTCCTTCCAGCTGGGCCTGGTCCCGGATGGTCAGAGATGAACCTTGGCAGGACAGGGAGGTTGGAAAAGAGGAGGGACGCCATGAGGTCATTTTCCCCCACAGTGGCTGGTACCCTGCTACACCCGAGGGGAAGTGTGACATTGTGGTTCTCTCTCTGCTCCTCACTCGTGCAACCAAATAAACCATCACCACCACCAAATTTTGGTTAAGAAACAACAAACGGAATGAAAATTGCCTGAAATATCAATAGTGATGATTGTCGGAATGTGTGGATGATTTAACTTTCCTTTCTTCTACTTTTCAGTTTTTTTCCCAATAAACTGATATTAATTTTGAAGTCAGAAACATAAAGGATGTTACTAAAAGAAATGAACAGCTGTACAGCAAGCAGGCGACCTTACATTAATATGTTTTCCCAATACCTTCTCTGAAAATGAGATTCTTCGGGCTCCTAGCAAGAACAGCTAATGTTAACACCAGGGTTTGTCTCCCTCTCCAGACACAGACCTCAGGCCTCACGCATCTCTTTTGGTTTCGGGCCCCCACTGGTCTTTGCCAGTGAGAGCTGTATGTCAACGCAGCTGGGAAAACAAAACTCTTTGGGTTACGGCTGAGTTTCATTTGTTCATCTGAACATCTGGCACTCTTTTAGGATGAGCAGACCACCCTGTGATTACAGTCAACTGGGAAGAGGAACTTTCCTAACGCCAACCAGACTGAGAAACTAGGAGAAACTCAGCTGCTTCGTCAACAAAGTTGCTTTAATTAGGACAGTAAGGTTCTACTGCCCCAACCTACTTTACCCCAAAGAGGCAGGACCACGTGGGCAAAAGGGTCCCTGTCCTGACTCCATGCTTTAGAGGGTCCCTACTCTGCCCCTAACCTCAGGGTATTTCTATTCCCCTACACTGTGAACCTAAAACTGCTCTTAAAAATAGTCTATTATCTGGACTTCCCTCATGGCGCAGTGGTTAAGAATCCGCCTGCCAATGCAGGGGACACGGGTTCAAGCCCTGGTGCAGGAAGATCCCACATGCTGTGGAGCAACTAAGCCCACGCACCCCAACTACTGAGCCTGCGCTCTAGAGCACGCAAGCCACAACTAGTGAACCCATGCGCCACAACTACTGAAGCCTGCATGCTTAGAGCCCGTGCTCCGCAACAGGAGAAGCCATCACAGTGAGAAGCCCGCGCACCGCAATGAAGAGTAGCCCCCCTCGCCGCACTAGAGAAAGCCTGCGCTCAGCAACGAAGACCCAACGCAGCCAAAAATAAATTAGTTAATTTATGTTAAAAAAATAGTCTATTAAAAAAAAAGCTTACTCGTGTGCTTTGTAAACGGATGCTGCCGGGAATCAAATGGCGTGGAACTGCATTTCGGTCCCACTGGCTGGCTTATTAAAATGCCAGAACTGATAACACGCTGGACACTGCATTCTCGGCATCTATTTAAACTTGCGATGAAAAGTTCTGAAACATTTTTTTGCATGTCAACATACAAATGTGTGAGGCGGTACATCACTTCTCAAACTTGTTCTAGGGGGTTTGCAAGCACAAAAGTTTGATCTTCATTCATAGAGGCAGGCTTCATAGAGGTCAGCCATAAGGGGCTGTGTGGGAAGAGAGTAAGGGGGTCACTGAGAAGGAGGGAGAGGACACAGCTTGTGGAGGGACAGAGGGACAGGAGCTAGAGGTCCGAGGGAGATCCGGAGCAAAGATGCTCTCGACTGTGGTCCCCACAATATTCCTTTCCAGTGCCAGCCCGCGAAGCCTGGTCATGCTTCCATGAGATGCCTCTGTATCCTTTCAAGAATCATGTTAAAAAGTTCCAGGTAGAGCAGTTTCTCATGACCAAGCGATCCCCAGTGCCAGTTATGGAAACGTCTGCACACCCAGGAGTCAGCAGTAGCTCTGAAGAACCACTGATAGTCTTGGATCCTCTTCAAGGTTCACGAGTGAGACTCCTATGTGGTTCCTTCCTCTTGGGCATGAAGCTAAACCAGTGATGTCCCAAAGTAGCTATTCAATGGGTGGGGTGTAACAGCAGCCAGCAGGAGAATTCATGACTCTGCTTTTCCTCCTTTAAAAATGAGGTGATCTGGGACTTCCCTGGTGGCCCAGTGCTTAAGAATCCGCCTGCCAATGTAGGGGACACGGGTTCAAGCCGTGGTCTGGGAAGATCCCACATGCTGTGCAGCAACTAAGCGCGTGTGCCACAACTACTGAGCATGTGTGCCACAACTACTGAGTCCGTGTGAGTCTGTGTGCCACAGCTGCTGAGGTCCGCGCGCCTAGAGCCCGTGCTCTGCAATGAGAGAAGCCACTGCAATGAGAGGCCCGTGCACGCAACAAGGAGTGGCCCCCGCTTGTCGCAACTGGAGAAAGCCCTCACACAGCAACGAAGATGCAACACAGCCAAAAATAAATGAATAAAATAAATAAAATTTTTTAAAAGGTTTAAAATTTTTTTTTAATTTAAAAAATTAAAAAAAATAAAAATGAAGTGATCTGCTATTACCTCTCTAAGTATAGACCAGTCATCCTGGGGAAATTCCTTCCTAATTAAGCATCTTTTGGTCCACAAATTTGCAGGATCTGGTTTCTCTCCGTCACCTTATTACAGATAACTTTTGTTAAATTAATTAGACAAGGAGGCCACTGGACTGCGGGGACTCCAGTGCCGGGCAGCCTACGTAAGCAAACCCAAATCTAAGCCTCAAGGTTACAAAAAACCGAAACCTAAGGGCATCCGATCACAAACAGTTACCTAGGCTACAATCAAATAATTTCCTTTCTTGGTTTCTGTACCTTCTCTCTGTAAGTCTCTCCCCTGGTTCTTAGCTGAGGAGTGCTCCTAATGACTTCTGATTTGGTTCTGCCGGATTCGAATCGAATTTTGTTCAAATAAACTCTTAAATTTTTTTAATATGCTTCAGTTCATCTTTTCTTATAGGTGACCGCTGAATTTCGGTTGGCATCAAATGACTTGACTTTTATATATAACGTCGCGATATTGCAAGCGGTTTTCATGCTGGATTTAACCTTGCAAGGTGGGAAGTACAGCCGTATCACATTGTACAAATAGAAACGCTAATTCAGGTGTCATCAGAAAGCCTGCTAAGACCACACGGTCAGCAGGTGACACTTGAGACACAGGTGAACAACATCACTTTTCAAGTCATGGGTGGAGGCGGTGCTTTGCATGTGTGCCTGCAAAGCACACCACTGATGTCCCCAAATCTTTATTGATGGTTGTTTCTAATATTTGAGCTCAAAACCCCCCTTTGCATTCATTTTACTGCCGCCTGCCTAGACTTATCCCCGCAGGTAAGTAGTTTGTAAGAGAATCCTATTAAGTACTAAGGATTTCAGTGTTGTAAAATTTCATGAAATTTTACATAATTTTGTATGGTTTAGTAATTTTCCAGGAGAACTGATACTCTGGGCCACAGAAGCTCTTTCTCAGTCAAGCTGCAAATACTAATCCGTATTTTACATAACAAACAGGCTATGGGGAGGCCAAGAACAGACTGACTTTGGAGTCATGAATGCAGATTCCAAGGAGAAAGACAGAATCTGAACTCTCAAGCACTCCAGGGATCTACACCTGCAGACCTACGAGAGCAGGCACCATTGTCTCTAAGGGCGCAGAGGATGTCATTTACCATGTAAAACAATGTGACTGTCAGCACACGGTTCTTCAGGAATGGTGGCCCAGGCCAGGCCTATTCATCCACTATTACAGAGACAGCAAAAGAATAAATGGGGGCTTATTCTGATCCGGGCCTCTGGCAATCAGTTTCTTCTCATTGTGGGAAACTGAGTCAGTGTAGTAACTTCTGAATCAGTTGTTTCCATTTGTGGTATCATCCTGCTAGCCGTATTCAATTTACCTTGTCTGAGGACATCCTCAGTCACTACCAATTTCATTCCAGGTTTCCTATAGTCTTGAGAGCTCTGAACAGAAGACTCAACCTATGGAAACCACTCATCAAAGTCCCCAATGAGTCTTAAGATCAAACAAAGGCTTCCTTTCTATCTTTGATCTCAGTTTTCTCATCTGTAAAGAGGAATAGCAATATATCCTTCTTACAGTTGTAAAGATTGGAGATAATACTTGCAAAGCTTCTAGCCTAGCATAGAGTAGCTATTAATAGTTTCTAGCAATTTCCCTCCTTCCCTGGATCGTCAGTTTATCCCTCTGCATTTGATAAAACGTAGCTTTTGTTATAAACTGCCATGAAAGTAAGTTCTTAGGCTTTTCCAGCAAGCGGCCTGAGGTGACCTCTAAAAATGGTTTGCTATTCACTTGATCCAGAAAACCCCACAAAATCACGCACATCAAGAGGTTCAACTCTTCGTGCTCACTTTAAGAACACTCGTGAAACTGCCCAGGCCAATACGTGTGTGCGTATCCGAAAAGCCACCAAGTATCTGAAGGAGGTCACTATAAAGAAGCAACGTGTGCCATTCTGTCATTACAATGGCGGAGTTGGTAGGTGTGCCCAGGCCAAACAGTGGGGCTGGACGCAGGGTCGGTGGCCCAAAAAAAGTGCTGAATTTTTACTGCACATGCTCAAAAATGCAGAGAGTAAGGCTGAACTTAAGGGCGTAGATGTAGATTCTCTGGTCATTGAGCAAATCCAGGTGAACAAAGCCCGCACAATGCAGTGCAGGACTTACAGAGCTCGTGGTCAGACCAAGCCATACACGAGCTCTCCCTGCCACACTGAGATGGGCCTTACTGAAAAAGAACAGATTGTTCTTAAACCAGAAGAGGAGGCTGCACAGAAGAAAAAGATATCCCAGAAGAAACTGAAGAAACAGAAACTTCTGGCCCGGGAATAAATGCCGCAAAAAATAAACGCAAATAAAAGTTAGAAAGAAAAAAAAGTTCTTAGGTTTGATATCTTAAGAACTTAGAACCAATACTATCTAATAGAAGTCAGTTCCTGTCACTATCTTCATCTCTAGAAGTTTTTTTACAATCACAGAGGAAAGTTCCTTAATGCAAGGTAAGTTTGGGGGGCATATTGGGAAAGTGACCAAAATCCAGTCAATTCTGTTTTTCCTTGTAAATAAATACCTTGGAGTTGGAGAACAGGTGAGATGGGGATGTCAAAGGTAGAAAGATTTTTACTCATCTCATGAGAAGAGAAAACCAACACAAGGAAAAATTTAGAAGCATGTCTCTAGTAACGTTTATAGGTAAAATATTGCCCATCTGATAGAAAACACGAAAGTAAAAATGTGTACATTTCATGCTGAATTTATGGAGGGTGAAATGAGACTTTTTTTTGAAGGAGAAGGAGAAACTCAGCAATGTTTAAAATCTAGTTCATCATGTTTATATCCCAACCTATTTCTCTTCTCATGCTTCCTACCGAAGGGAAGGGCATCAGGATCTATCTAATTCCCGAGCGGGGAATCAGTGTCATCCGTGTCTGCTTCTATGCCTCCTTACTATACCAGCATCCAAGCGGTCACCATATTCTGCAAAATTCCATTACCTCCTGAGTCTCTCCCAATGCCCTTCAGTCCATCGTTATCTGTTCTTTCTGGGCTTCTGTAACCACCTCTCCATCACACGGCAGCTGCCACTTTTACTTTCTCCAAATCCATTCTCTGCTGTGCAATCACACTGATCTTCCCTCAACTCAACACTCTTCAACGGCTCCCTGCAAGCCTCAGGACGAAGCCCAGTGTCTTTAACACGATCTACAAAGCCCTTGATCATCTTGTTCCTGCTGCTCTCCAGTCCAAAGGAGGTCTTGCTAGGACCACATGATTTTGTTAAAAAACAATTTGATCAAGAACAAAATCACAGCAGAAACAACACGTTGATTCAAAATCTCCCCCACCACTTGTTTTTCAGGTCTTAGTGATTCGGATGCACTAAGTATTTAGTAGTGCTTAGTTTTTATGCATCTTCAAGCCTTTGGGACCATTTTTCAGACTTTTTCAAGTTTTTAAATTTTATCTCTATTTGATTCTTAGACAATTATGCTTGTTTGGCATCTATTCCTAAAGCTTTGGGGCTTGTGGCAAAGTATTAGAGAGTGAAGTGAGTGTAAATCAATGGCCTGATGCCATGGCTGCCGGCCAGGAAGACCAGGATCTGTTCCAGCATCCGTGAGTCCTAAGCGGGGTCGGACCTCCACCGGCTCTCACTGGCACTGGGATGCTGGGAATAAACGCAACACACTATAGGCTGAATGCAGTGAACAATACCCTGGAACACTGTCAGTGGCTTCAGAATCTTCTGTCATCTAATAAGCTTCTGCAGATGACAATTCACTCACTATCCCTACTTCCATAAATCATTTTTCTGCAAGAACGAACCCTAGACTTGAGCTCTTCCACCCACAGAGAGTGGGGCACGCTCCATGCCCCTCAATCATGACCACAAAGTTGAATGAATCCCATAGTGGCAAGAAAATGCAGCTTCATATAAAAGAAATATAGAATATAGCTAAACAGGCAAAGCAGGCATGAGTGGTTGAGGCTGGGTTTTTAAAAACAGCAAAATGTTGAAACAAGAAAAATCTCGAATAAACAACCTAACCTTATACCTAAAGCAACTAGAGAAAGAAGAACTAACAAAATCCAAAGTTAGTAGAAGGAAAGAAATCATAAAGATCAGAGCAGAAATAAACGAAATAGAGATGAAGAAAACAATAGCAAAGATCAATGAAACTAAAAACTGGTTCTTTGAGAAGATAAAAATAACAAAATGTTGGAACTTCCCTGGTGGCACAGTGGTTAAGGATCCACCTGCCAACGCAGGGGACACGGGTTCGATCCCTGGTCCAGGAAGATCCCACATGCCGCAGAGCAACTAAGCCTGTGCGCCACAACTACTGAGCCCACGTGCTGCAGCTACTGAAGCCCGTGAGCTTAGAGCCTGTGCTAGGCAACAAGAGAAGCCACCACAAAACAAGAGAAGACACCGCAAAATGAGAAGCCCACGCACTGCAACAAAGAGTAGCCCCTGCTTCCACAACCAGAGAGAAAGCCCGGGTGCAGCAGTGAAGACCCAACACAGCCAAAAACCCCAAAATGTTAAAAACTGAGTAACAGCCTGAAAATATATTTTAAACGAACCCCTTACAATCATGATTGCATGAACTGGTGATTGGAAACATTCATTTCTGACCTGCTTTTATTTTAACCAATATGCTATTTCTTTTTTTTTATTTTGATTTATTTTTATTTTTTTGGGTGCATTGGGTCTTTGTTGCTGTGTGCAGGCTTTCTCTAGTTGCGGCGATCAGGGGCTACTCTTCGTTGCAGTGCGCAGACTTCTCATTGCAGTGGCTTCTCTTGTTGCGAAGCACGGGCTCTAGTCACGTGGGCTTCAGTAGTTGTGGTACACAGGCTCAGTAGTAGTGGCTTGCAGGCTGTAGAGCGCAGGCTCAGTAGTTGTGGCACACGGGCTTAGTTGCTCCGCAGCATGTGGGATCTTCCTGGACCAGGGCTCAAACCCATGTCCCCTACGTTGGCAGGTAGATTCTTAACCACTGCGCCACCAGGGAAGCCCCCAATATGCTATTTCTATCAGTTTCTTTTCCACAATTTATCTGAATGCACTGTCACCCCTGTCCCTACCTCCTCCTCGTGGTCCAGCTGTACAATTTCCCATGACCTAAAAGAACTTCCCTCGTTCTTCTCGGACTTTGCACACACACCCCGCCTAGGATGCTCGCTTCTACTCTACTCTTCACCTGGTTAACTCCAACAGATTTCGCAGGTGAGCGCTTGAACACAACTTTGTGTGAGGAAACTTCCCTGCCCGCCATGCGCAGACAGTTGGCTGGAGATTTCCATGGGACAAGTCTAGGACATCCTTGTACGCATGATCTGAGGAAGCTTTTTCAAACATGGAGAACAACACTTTTTATTTTGTAGACTGTACGTAGAGTTGTACATTTTCTAGGCACTCTCTTGACTTATCCCGACATCCATAAGCACCAAATATGAACAATAAAGAACAGGGTATCTTTAAACTATGAAGTGTTAATGGCTCAGAGTGCGTCACATATATTGGATTAACGTAGCCAACGAGCTATAAGGACAGAAGAGGAGGATAAGTCAACAAAGAGGTATGTTTTGGATGCTGAATCAAAAGAAACAAAATGGATTATTTTCTCTCTGAATCCTTCAAGGGGCTCTTAGTTTACGTATGGCCTACGAGTTGTTTGTGTTTCTTTGAAAGGAATACATTTGTGATATTTTGTGAGATGATGAATGAGCTGGTGAGT
Source organism: Delphinus delphis (assembly GCF_949987515.2). Taxonomy (NCBI): domain Eukaryota; kingdom Metazoa; phylum Chordata; class Mammalia; order Artiodactyla; family Delphinidae; genus Delphinus; species Delphinus delphis. The sequence continues at coordinate 159,737,555 of NC_082684.1, forward strand.
ACACAGGTGACATTAAAAAATGGATATTTTATATGGTTTAACAATATACAAGTTATCTTACCTGGGGGTTTTTAAATACAGCGTATTTTTCCTCCTTCTCCAAAAACAGCACTTTATTTTCTGTGTCTCTTGTCCAGTCTGATAAGACTTCAACAACATTTTCATGGTCTTCAAAAAACCTTTCTGATAAAACAAGGAAAAGCATTCTTTCAGACCCAAGACATCAGGGTTTCCAACAGAGAAATAAGCTGGTGTTGAGTTAACACAATGCTTCATACTTCTCATCAGTTTCTAGAAATTCCTAATTCTTACATGATGTCACACTGTAACATCTCTATTATGTGTATTCTTCAATCTCAGGTCTTCAACTTATTTTCCATTAAAAACATGGCAGATGAACCTACAATGTAGCGATAATGGTCAGCCATTGCTCTTTATTTCATGTTAGAATTTTTGACTATTTTAAATAGCCCCAGGTGGAGGCAACATCCTATATGGAAGGAGGCCAATTAAGCAATAATTGGGTAAACAACTTTGAATGAAATTGTGAGAAATTGTGAGATAAGTGATGAGTACTATAAAACATCACTCCCTAAAATGCTAAAAAACAATATATTTCGGAACCAACCCTAAACCTTCCTTTAGAGAGCTTTCAATTCTCTATTTGACTCACAGAGTTGAAGAAAACTTCAAGAGGTTATTTCTGTGCAGACCACTTCCTCCAGAAAGATGTGTACCCAAAGCTTCTAAAACATGTATTTCTGTATTCCAACAGGCTCTCCCAGGAGACAATTGTTCTATGAGTGGTATTAAGAATGAGAGGTAACAAGAGTATTTCTTTAATTGCTTTTTAGCTTTTTAAAAAAACTCAATCAACGTCTATCCACTGTCCTTTGCTCTTCGGGGCTGAGCCTCTTCCGCTAGACAAAGTGTCAGACATTGAGTGAGCGGGCAGTGATGTGAGGCCCGCGGCAGAGTTACCCTAGAGTATAAAGAAGTAAACTTTAAAGAGACATCGGCTGGCAGACACCCAGGCTCTCCGACCATCTGCTCAGCTTGCTAATCATGCGGTAAGAAGTATCCTCCTGTCACTTTCTTTCCCTTTCGGATCTGCTAGAGAAGGAGCAGCAATAATGCTTACATTCCCCAAGGTCTGGCCACCTGCTCCAATCCGAGTCTCTGCCACAGATAAATGAAGAGGCAAGCATTGAACCTGACCTAAGGGAAGTGATGTAGGGGGAGTCTTGATAGCCTTGAACCAAACTCTTCTTCGCAATAGACCAAAACCCATAATAAAGCAAACTCACAGGTTTTTTGGAGTACAGCCAATTGCTGGAACTGGGACTTACCGATTTGTAGTTCTGGATATATTTCATAAAGACACCAGTCCACATTGCAGTCACAATGGGTTTTCTCAAAAAGGTTGTCTAGAACATCTCGGGCTAATTGCCGCTCATCCACCATCAGTGACTTCGTGCTGTTATCATTCATGTGCACCTTGACAACGAGCTGAGGATAAAGCCACAGGGCAGCCAGTAAATTCAAGCAACTGTAGAAGGCCACCCACTGAGGTTAAGGTTTCAATGCTGCTATCTCTTCTACGAATTTAAGTAAGAAGGTGTCCCACAAACTCACTCATATGCCAAGCACTTGTTTAAGGTGCCAGGAATATAAACGTAGAGAAACCAGTTCACAAAAACAGAAATAAATACACAATAAGCAAAGTCCCTGCCCGGCTTTCAGAGACTCTGCATCCTGGTGAGGGAGAGAGAAAACCAACACAACCCAAGAAGTGCTGCCTGCCGGCCTCCCTGACATCTTTCTGTTACTTCTTCCGGTTCATCTCAGAGCCCAGAAGCGTTGCTTAGCTGAAAGCCGTGCCGGTACCTTTGTAATAAATTCTTCTGTCCTGCTTAGCTGGAGTTGGGTCCCATTTCATGCAACCCGAGAGTTCTATGACACAGGTTAAGACCAAGTTGGTTAATCTACAATTCTTTGAAGGTCGGAAGTTGCAGAGTGACAGCGTCACCGAGGGGTCTTATTGAGAGGCAGGTGGTGTCACAGCAGGACACGTTTGAGATTAGAGGCGGACTAAGCCAGATCAATGTAGACTGAGAAAGCGCTATTATGGAGGCATGCAAGCCAATGAGTGACCTAATGCACTTTTCATTTGATTAAAAACAAATTTACTGCATTGAGTTCACAGTCAAATTGGTAGCTACCTTATTCCAAATCTGGACGGTTTGGTGTGAGAATTTACTCCTAAGGGCACAGGATTTCACTGATTTTTCCCAGACAACTTGTCAAGGTTATTAAAACTTCTGATCCCTAAGAGAGACCATGATTCTGATGTAACATAACAGAATTAATTCAACAACTAATCAGCTAGGGTTTGGATTTTCTTTGATACATGTGTATTTGTAGCTTTTTTTTTTTTTTCGGTACGCGGGCCTCTCACTGCCGTGGCCTCTCCCGTTGGGGAGCACAGGCTCCGGACGCGCAGGCTCAGCGGCCATGGCTCAAGGGCCCAGCCGCTCCGCGGCATGTGGGATCCTCCCGGACCGGGGCACGAACCCGCGTCCCCTGCATCGGCAGGCGGGCTGTCAACCACTGCGCCACCAGGGAAGCCCTGTAGCATATTTTTAATTCCGGCAGTTGTTAGTTATGAGTGCTACAGGTTATAACGGTGCTATCTATCCAGTCTTCAAAAGGAACAGTGGAAATGTGCCCATGAAGCCCACATTTATTAGACACTTATGTTTAAGGGAAGATTTTCCATAACTCCTTCTGGGAAGATCTACGTTCTTATTTTATTCTTTGCCAAGATCACTGACCCTCCCTGATTAAGTGGGAGTTAGCTCTAGTTAGAGTCCATCTTTGAGTGCCACACGGGAAGGAAGGGCTGCCTTTCCCTTTCCAGACCATCCCTGCCCAAACTCCAGCCTGCAGTGCCGGCAGTTACTCCACAGGCCGCCAGCAGAGAATTCCCAGAAGCAACATCGTCAACCAGAACCCCCTGACACTCTTGCTTAAACTTCTATTCTAACTTGAAAAGAGAAGCATGAGATAGTTAGAGACAAGTTCTGCCTATTCTGTCTGTCTAAGGTTGGTCCTGGTTATTCACATATGAGGCTCATCATTATTTTAAAAAAGTGTTTAGATGGAGTGAAGAGAGAGGTCATACAAGTGGTAACATTTCTTCCTTCCCCCAAAGTTTGGGTTAGATTCTGAGCAGCAGGGAAACTGCCCCTCTGGTCCCACTCCCACCCAACTGGATCTTGAAGACAGTGTGTAGTTAACAGTGAAGAATGCAATTCCTGTGGATTTCTGTGCAGAGTTACTGAGAGCAACCAAGGGTGTGGATGGTGATAAGAATCTGGACGAAGAGCAGGCAAGGACCACAAGTCGAAGCACACCTAGCATCTGCTCTTCCCACACTTGCACACCTAAGACTCAAATGCAGACATCAGGGCAATAAAGGTGCATTTCCTCCTCCTGGAACCATTCAAATTAGACCATTATTCCAGGCTTGTCCGAAGAATACTTTTTTTCCCTTGAAAACCTGTAGCCCAGAAACGTCTAGTTGGACAGTTGTTTTTGTTGTATGTTCATCTTTTTTTTAAAAAATAAATTTATTTATTTATTTTTGGCTGTGTTGGGTCTTCATTGCCGTGCGTGGGCTTCTCATTGCGGTGGCTTCTCCTGTTGCGGAGCATGGACTCTAGGCATGCAGGCTTCAGTAGTTGTGGCACACGGGCTCCATAGTTGTGGCTCACAGGCTCTAGAGCACAAGCTCAGTAGTTGTGGCACACAGGCTTAGTTGCTCCGCGGCATGTGGGATCTTCCAGGTCCAGGGCTCGAACCCGTGTCCCCTGCACTGGCAGGCGGATTCTTAACCCCTGCGCCACCAGGGAAGTCCCTGTATGTACATCTTTTGATGTATTTAAAACAACAGGCCCAGGACATCCCTGGTAGCGCAGTGGTTAAGAATCCGCCTGCCAATGCAGGGGACAGGGGTTCAGTGGGGAACCTCTGGTCTGGGAGTTCCCACATACCGCAGAGCAACTAAGCCCACGTGCCACAACTACTGAGACTGCACTTTAGAGCCCATGAGCCACAACTACTGAGCCCGTGTGCCACAACTACCGAAGCCTGTGCACCTAGAGCCCATGCTCCGCAACAGGAGAAGCCACCGCAATGAGAAGCCCATGCACCGCAAGGAAGGGTAGCCCCGGCTCACCGCAACTAGAGAAAGCCCACACGCAGCAACGAAAATCCAATGCGGCCAAAAATAAATAAATTTATTTAAAAAAATAAAATAAAATAATGAAACAATAGGCCCAACTACTACAATGTCAAAGACCCATTCATCTGACCAGAGAAATCAGACGTGGATGGTTGTGTGGAAAACAAATGCCTCAAATAGTGGAATGACCATGGCTTATTTTCTGTGGAAGGCATACCTGCTGCTCTCAGCTGAGGAATATTGCTATAAAGTAGTTACACGTCCTAAGAAACACTACCAGTGTTAGGATTTAGAAGACAATCTTCCTGATGAAAAAATCAGTGATGTTTGACCACATTTCATTCTTGCTTAGGAATTCTTGAGAAAATAAAACATAGCTTGGTGTTTTGCTTTCAAAGAGAGAAAAAAAACTAAATCACATAATTTGACAATGATGCAATTATGAAAGGGTTGGGGGTTTTTTTGGCAGAAATTGCAAACTAAATTTAATCCATATGTAGTTACCAATGTCCACAATTATAAAACTTAGGGGGAAAAAAAACAAGAGAAGGCTGATGACTTTTAGCAAGAAGAAATCATATTTAGTCTTCTTCACAGCTTTCTTCACATTTACAAGCTGAAGAGTAGCTATATACCAACACATGACACCCTAAGTCACAGTCAGGCGATTAGCAAGCTGAGTACTTTTCATACCAACACCATATGATATAGAGTAAAATGACTCAAGCATGAAAAAACTTCCGCTTTCTAATCCATCATAGTAAAGATTTAATGGATTTTATCATTTCTTCTTTTTCTTTTGCAAACTAATAAATACAAAATTATCCCAGCCCTAAATCATTTGCAATAAATACATTTTTGCTTCTATGATAAAATTTACAAGTGGAATTGGTCTCCTGTGTCACAGAGCTTTAAAACAAAGAAACAAAATCAATGAGTGAATCCGATTCTGTTTCCAGTTCCAACAGCTTTGCAACACAAACTGTGTACATCGTTCTTCATGATCCAAAGTGATGTCAACACCCCACAGAATACTTGAGGGCAAAGTACTTCAGATAAACTTGATTCCATCCTTTATAAAACATGTTGTAGCTTATGTGTTAGTACATCTTAGTTACTTTATTAATGGATGAGTATGACTCAGTTTTTTTTTTGATGTTCTGTGCCACACAGCCTTTTGTTTTTAGAAATAAGTCTGGAGGGTCCTAAGTCAGAAAAAATATACACCTTAGCTTCTTAATTTTCTTTCCTCTCCCACTGATCAGAACTGCTTCTGTTTCACATCTGCTTTGTTGACTAGAGGCAGGTGGTGCTTTTTGCTACTGTTACAATTCACCTCAACTAAATTATGGCAAAGTTCTGTGGAAACACTGCTTTCTCCTCCTTGTTCTCTTCATCTCCAGTTAAGCAAACTGGCCAAATATGCTAGTTGTTCTACCTTATTTTTTATATTTTTTAAAAATGCATTTATTTATTTTGTCTGCGTTGGGGCTTCGTTGCTGCACTCAGGCTTTCTCTAGTTGCAGCGAGCGGGGGCTACTCTTCGTTGCGGTGCACGGGCTCTCCTTGTGATGGTTTCTCCTGTTGCGGAGCACGGGCTCTAGGCCCACGGGCTTCAGTAGTTGCAGCATGCGGGCTCAGTAGCTGTGGCACATGGGCTTAGTTGCTCTGTGGCATGTGGGATCTTCCCAGACCAGGGATCAAACCCATGTCCCCTGCCTTGGCAGGTGGATTCTTAACCACTGTGCCACCAGGGAAGTCCCGGGTTCTACCTTTTAATCTAAGAACCAACTTCTCTTTTCATTTATCCTCTGAGAGTATCTCCAACGTGGCCCCCATTTTATAAACCACCCAGTGGTTTAACATAGTTGAAATAATTATGAATTGTATTTTTACTCATTTTCTCTTGTCTTTTTATCTCCAAAGGGAAAGTCGGCAACCGAAGACAGCCCATCTTCCCCTGCCATCCATTTGTAACTTGGTTCAGTACATGTTTATCTACAGTGAGGTCTTGTGCTAGAGAGACGGCTATGAAACAGGTCACCCTGCTCTCATCCCTTCCCCTACAATCCACTTTCCACACAATGGCCACTACGATCTTTAAAAACCATATATTATCCCTTGTTAAAAACCCTCATATGAGGACTTCCCTGGAGGTCCAGTGGTTAGGACTCTGCGCTTCCACTGCAGGGGCCACAGGCTCAATCCCTGGACAGGAAGCTAAGATCCCGCATGCCGCATGGTGCGGCCAAATGCTTTCCCACTGCACTGACAATATGTTCCAAACTCTTCGTCAGACCTGTGAGACCCTGTGACCCCACCTGCCTTTCTGCCCTCAGCTCCTCCCATTTTCCCTCCTGCTCAAGAGGTAAAGGGATCAACAGTATGGTGACGGATGGAAGCTAAATTTTGGGTGGTGAGCACACTCTAGGGTATACAGAAGCAGAAATATAAGAATGTACACATGAAACTTACATAACGTTATAAACCAATGCTACCTCAATTAAAAAAAAAAAAAGATTCCCTTGGGCAGTATCACTCCTTCCGGCATTATTTTCTTCATAGCACTTCTCTCCCCAGCTAGAAGTGAACTCTACACAGGCAGGGACCTCACCTGACTGGTTCACCTCTCTGTACCCCCAGCACCTGTTCTATGAGATGAGGATGCATCGGTAAAGAAAACACAAAACCCCCTGGAGGAGCTTCCCTGGGGGTGGGGAGGGGAGGTAGGCATTAAACAGGATAAACAAGTAATCTGGACAGTACGCTGTACGGGGAGGAAGGAAAGCAGGGGGAAGGTAAGGGATGTCAGGGGTGTGTGTGTGCATGGCACTGAACAGGTGACCAGACCTAGTGAGGGACAGAGAGAACCCACTGGAATCTGGGGAAGAGCTCTCCAGGCAGGGGGACCGCAAGGCACAAAGGTCCCGAGGCAGAGGCATGCCTGGAACATCTGTGGAGCAGCAGTGAGACCAGTAAGCTAGAACAGAGGGTGAGGGAGAGGGCTGGCAACCAGATCATGCAGGGACTTGAGGATTTGGGCTTTACTGTGTGTGTGTGTGGGGACATCCTTGAGCAGAGGAGGGACAAGAAAAGAGGTGGGAAGAGAATCACACGAGGGGGACTGGTCTTAGAAACATGGCAGTCCACGCACAGGAGCAGGAAAGACCATGGACCACCTGCCACAAGTGCAGGCGGGTAGGGAGGCAAATGAGTTGGGAGCTTGTAGAACCTTTCTTTGGATTGCTTCTACTTCTCAGTGCAATGGCTGAGAAAATGTGGGAGAGGAAGGAGGTATTGGAGATTTTCAGAGAGAGGACAAGGTGGAAGTAGTTTTCTAGGTTCGTGGGAGAGAGACTGGACTTGGAAGCTCAGGCAGCACTGAAGGCCCAGGCTGGATTTAACCAGGGGTTCACATAGCGAGGACAAGGGGGGAGAAGGCAGCCGAGGATGTATCAGTTCAATAACCGACCATAGAATGCAATCACACGTAGAGAATGGGGAAGAAAAATGATAAAAAGGTTCATGCATGCCTGAAATGAATGGAACCAGAATGACCTGAAAAAATTCTCATAGATGAACCTTGGAAGTCTGGATCCTGGAGTAGTCAAGGAATATTTATTAAATATCGATCAACATGTACTGAAATCCTTCATTCAAGGAACCATGAGAGGTGCTGCAGGAACATAAAATCTAATGCCCTGTATGAAAAGAATAATTCACCCAACTGTAAGCAAAAAGTTCTTAACGACTCTCAGCCACGGTATATGCTTCAGGAGTCGAAGTGAGATCGTTTATCTTTCTCTTAATTTACCTAACTAACTATTGTTAACACTTTATTATTAGGTAGATGCTTCTCCTGAGCTTAAATACATGTGTCTCTGATATAACACAATATACGTGTCTCCAGAAAAACCTATGCTCTACAGAAAAAGCACGACAAATTACAGGCTTATTGGGACAATAGGGTCGAGGCAGGTCACTCAAAACCTACGCCAACTTTGAACACACAGTTCTAGCCAAAAGAACATTTAGTATTTCAGGAGAGAACCTGGACATCCAGGGCAGACTGGGGGCTGCCTCAGGGGGTATATAAAATGCAAAAAAGCCATCGTGGAAATGAGGTGATGCCACTAGAAGCTGAACTCTGACCCGTTGACTCGCCAACTCGCCCCCAGAAGGGGGCGCCACCTGCAATTACCCAAGAGTGAGCAGAACCCAGAGTGCATCCTTAGGGGAGGGAGCCCTGGGGGTAGAGACTTGGAAACCTCCATATTTACACTAATGTAGGTCCCCTATTTATCAATCACCAATGAGCCAAGCGAGGTCATTAAAAGAATCATTTCTCTTTGTCCTTAAATTTAAAAAACTACAAGTCATTGGAAAGCACCACTTGAAATTAAAATCTTTTTTAGGCTTAAGCATAATAAAAAGTCCTTAATTTGACTGCCCCATGCAAAAGTGATTCATAATTTACCTTCTTGACCTTGGCCTCCTTCAGTTTTTCCAATGCTAGCTTAATTTTATCAGCCTTAGCTTGGGCTTCTTCTTCTTCCTGTAAAATGACAAGACATTCAACACAGTCCATTAAATAACACCAGGGAGTAAGTACCCTTGCCATCGTTAGTGTCTTAGTCACTTTATACTGACAGAAGGCTGTGTTATACAGGGCACCAAATTTCACATGATTGATTTTCAAAATTTAAGTAACTGTAACAGAAATCTTCAACCTGGAGATACAGAAGACAGTCACCCTTTATATCTTAGGAATAGTAACTTAAAAGATGAAATGATGACTCAGAGTTTCACATATTTAGTCTGCAAAAATCTCTGTTTGGTTCAAAATTGGGTCTAACCTCAGGAATCTATAGGTGAATCTCAAGGGATTTGAGCACTTCCTGAAATTATACACATTCTTTTGAATTAGTATGTGTTTTCTGGGATTCTTAGTTTTTATTAGATTCCTAAAGGGTCCTTATCTTCCCCAATCAAACTTAAACTTATAATTCACAAAAAAACCCCAAAAAAACCACAACAAACTACTGACAAACACATGAGCAGGCAGAAAAGAGAGTGAAATATTTTATGAGCCCAAAGCAGACATATATCTTCTTATACCAGTAGTTCTTATATATTTTTTGAGCCACAAACCCCTTTAGGAATATGTTTAAAGCAATGAAGCCCATAAAGCTTCACATATGCATTGACTTTGCAGACAGCTGGGAATCACAGACTCCTTGAACTCTTCACGGACCCTATATTAGGAGCTTCTGCTCTTTAGAATGGCTGTTATCGAAGACAAGAGATAAAAAGTGTTGGCGAGGGCTTCCCTTGTGGCACAGTGGTTGAGAGTCAGCCTGCCGATGCAGGGGACACGGGTTCGTGCCCCGGTCCGGGAAGATCCCACATGCTGCGGAGCAGCTGGGCCCGTGAGCCGTGGCCGCTGAGCCTGCGCGTCCTGAGCCTGTGCTCTGCAACGGGAGAGGCCACGACAGTGAGAGGCCCTTGTACCACAAAAAAAAAAAAAGTGTTGGTGAGGAAGTGAAGAAATGGAAACCTTTGTGCACTGTTGGTGGGAATGTAAAATTGGTGCAGCTGCTACGGAAAACAGTAAGGCAGTTCCTCAAAAACTTACAAATAGAACTACCATATGATCCAGCAATTCCACTCCTGGGTATCTACCCAAAGGAAATGAAATCAATATCTTGAAGAGATCTACACTCCCATGTCCGTGGCAGCACTATTCACAGCAGCCAAGACATGGAAGCAACCTCAGTATCTGTTGATGATGAATGGATAAAGAAGATGTGGTGTAGATATACAATGGAATATTATTTATCCACGAGAAAAGGAAATCATGCTGTTTGTGACAACATGGATGAAACTTGAGGGCATTACACTAAATGAGATAAGTCAGACAGAGAAGGACAAATAGTGTATGATCTCACTTATATGTGAGAATCTAAAAAAGCTGAACTCATAGAAACAGAGAGTTGAATGGTGGTTGCCAGAGGCTGGGGACAGAGGAAATAGGGCGATGTTGGCCAAAGGGTACAAACCTCCAGTTATAACATGAATAAGCTCTGGGGATCTAAAGTACAGCGTGGTGACTACAGTTAACAGTACTGTATTATAAACTTGTTTAGAGAGTAGATCTTATATGTTCTCACCATATGCACAACAAAAAGGTAATTATATGAGGTGATGAAGGTGTTAACTAACCTCGCTATGGTAATCATTTCTCAGTATATGTGTATCTGATCATCACGTTGTATGCCTTCAATCTGTACAATACTATATGTCAATTATATCTCAATAAAATTGGGGGGAAAAGAGCCTCTGCTCTATATGGATCACCGATTTTCAAATAATTTTTATACAATAATCACACAATAGAGCAATGAATAGGATTTAACATTTGATTTATATTTCGTATTTGTTCATTCAAAAGGCATTGTAGGGACTTTCAGGGTGACTAGGGTCGTATTTATGAATACTGATCATCACCCAGTACAACGAATGCAGGAGCCACAGGAAATAGAGCTAGGTTCTTACTGTAAAATATTTTTAAAGTGGCTTACTCTAAGAAAAATCCTTAAAGCGCTCTTCTTGCATGGATGAGAGATATGAGTTAACGTCCCACGTAATGACAATATGAACTTCCCGGAAATCTATTAATATCAAGCATTCATCACCTACCCGCCCCATAACGCCCCTCCCAACTATGACCTTACACGTGATACACAGATATCTTTGCCCTACTGAATACGGCTGCCGAATTCAGCAAAATTCCATTTAGTTCAATTCTGAAATATGTAAGGAATGCCTTCTATTCTTTATGTACTGGACTAGGACCAGGGACACAGAAATGTATACATCACTTCCACAGTTCATACCAAGTTAATAAAACATGACCCCAAAAGGTTGAGTATTATCAGGGAAAGTTGCATACAAATACAGATTTTAGCCAAACTATAACGATTCCTGAATATGGTCCTAATATGTCCTTGATACACACCAATGTGTCCTTTTACGGAGACTCTGGCTTTGCAATGAACACATCTGGGATTCTTGTTTCTTAGAGTCTCAGAGCTCTGGGCGTACAAACTTAAATGTAACCGCCACTCTGAAGAAGGTCAGAGATCTTGGGTAGCAGAGGTCAAGAGTCCTGACCCCATGGACTTACCTGAGAGAGAGGTTCAGGAGCGGGTGGTGGCAAAGGAAGGTCTAACATGGGATCAGCTGGTGGAGGAGGTAAGTCATCCTCATATTGGCTAATACTCGGTGCAGCAACATTTGCTGTGTAACCAAGAGAGGCTGCACCACTGAAACTTGGTATATCCAGAGATGCTGAATGAGGTCGGCTCTGAGAGGACTCTTTCTGGGCCTGGATTGTCCTCTGCTCAGCTTCTCTTATGTCTGCTACCAGATCCGCCATGAGAGCATCTAAATCTTGGTCTTCCAGTGCATTTAAGGACTCTGATAGGGAAAATCACGTTAGTGGTCAAGACAACAATTTGCACCTAGAAAAATTTAACGAAGGTCATTTTAAAGAGTACATTTGAGTACTGGTTGCAAGGGGCTGGGGTGGGGGAAATAGGAAGAGGTTGGTAAAAGGGTATGAACTTTCAGTTATAAGGCGAGTAAGGTCTGAGGATCTAAGTATAACATGATGACTACAGTTGATAACACTGTATGGTATAATTGAAATTTGCTGAAAGAGTAGAACTTAAATGTTCTCACTAAAAAAAAAAAAAAGAATACGTGAGGTGATAGATGTGTTAACTAACTTGATGGGGGAAATCCTTTCACAATGTATATGCACACCAAATCATCACACTGTACACTTTAGATATCTTACAATTTTGTCAATTAAACCTCAGTTGGGACTTCCCTGGTGGTGCAGTGGTTAAGAATCCACCTGCCAATGCAGGGGACACGGGTTTGATCCCTGGTCCGGGAAGATCCCACATGCCACAAAGCAACTAAGCCCATGCGCCACAACTACTGAAGCCCGCGCACCTAGAGCCCGTGCTCCGCAACAAGCCCCTGCTCACCACAACTAAAGAAAGCCCGTGCACAGCAATGAAGACCCAACACAGCCAAAAAAATTAATTAATTAACTTAAAAAAACCTTAAAAAAAAATCACTTCCCTCCAAAAAAAAACAAAAGAGAAAGAAAGAAGAGAAAAGAAAAATAATGGGGGAATGTCTTCCCTACATTGGGACCTCACAGGCCAGCTATAAAGTCAACTCCAAGCACCTGATTAGATGCCTAAGTAGAGAATTCTTGTACATTCTCGTGCAAGATCTTAGCGTTTTAGAAAGTAGGGGAGGGGAGAGGCTGGAAAATTCTCCCCAGGTCTTGGGAGGGCAGACAGAGCACCACTGATAAATATACTTGGAAGAAAGTAGGTCTCCACCAACTGGGATTTATTTAATACGCCTTGAGACTTGGGGTGAGGGCAGAGTTTCTGTGGGCACACCATCCAACTATAGGAACTCTCACGTCACAGAAAGAGCAGTTAATGATAAATATTTAATAGCAGGAAATAAAGCACCAAGGGGGTTAAGGAATGAAAAAAAAATTTTTTTTAATTGGGATTAAGTGGTAAAGACTTCATAAGACAGTGAGCTGGGAGTTAACTCTTAAAGGAAAGGGCATACCCGAATTTTCAGAGTGAGGGTGAGGGAGGACGATTTTCACTGGAATTTCTTCCACGTGAGAGATTACTGTGGAGATAAGACCCGGGATCCTGAAAGCTGATTAGACCACGTGGCATACGGGGAGCCGTGGCCGTGAGTCGCGTTGCTACAGCACTTTGTCCATCAGGCAGTCACCGGATGGTGAGTGTGATGAACAAAGTATGGGCAAGGTGGAAGTGATCATGAGGGGGAGAATTCTAGCTGCTGTGTGCAGCGTGAACTGGATTGAGGAAATGCGGGCAGGGGAAATGAAGCCCTCTCAGAAACAAATGAGCAGAAAGCATGGTGAAATCATTTACTGCCAAACATCGTCAGCATAAACACCATGTAGCATATTACGTTAATGCCAATAGTTCTATGTACAGCACTGGGACTGAGTTTGGATCTCTTAACCAGGTAAAAAGCATTTTCCTTCTAAGCCACCGCTGTTTTGCATATAGCTTTTCATAAAATTAAGTGAAATTTTAAAAATCTCAGAGAAAATATGTGTAGACCTAATGAAGCATATTCCTAATTTTCTAGTGTCATCAATTACATTGTGACTGTAGACACACAGCAAATGATTTTAATCCTTTATAAAAATTTTAGGGACAAAATTCCCACAGTAACACATATAGTAACAATTTCCAAAGCAAATTATAATCCTCAACATATTGGTATGGGATTGAGTGATAAATTCTGTTCAGAAGTTTATCGTTAACTCTCCAAATAACTTTGGGTGAAGTATTTTTTGACTCATTTTAAGCAATGTTTTAAGGGAAGACAGTAGAAAAAAAAAATCTATTCCTATTGTAATTCCCAACAAATTTAATTTTCAGTACATATCAGTACTTTTTTAATGGTCTTGTCTCCTTAATGGCATGAGTTTCTTGTTAGTGTCTTTTAACATGACTATGTTTATGTATTGCTGGGTTTCTTGGATTCTGACATTTTCAGTAATTTTTTGATACAAGGTAATAAGTGCTTCGAAAGCATTAGTTGAGCTTACTACAACTAAATTACTGATTAAATTTTAATGGAACTGATTATTCAGCTGTTATGAGTGTGTCAGGCAAATCTGCACTGTTCATATATGCAAGCATATGTTCTCTATTAACGTCATAATTTGACAAAAGTGTGTTGGTTTTCTGAAACTTCATGAATGTTACCATCATTCCATGTTGCAGTGGAAACGACTGACAGAAATAATAAGTTTATATGGAAGATAGAAAAGAGGGTGGGAAAAAGAGGAAATCAGAAGAGATGTACTATAATTTATCAAGATACAGTTATTCGAACCTTAAGGTTTAATCTAAAACTTACTGAAAATGACAGAAACAAAGGAACCCAGTGAGTGATGGAAATAAAACTTGGAACTCTGGATTTCTGTAACTAGGCTTCTCTATTATTTTGTTCTTTATTCTTTTGGTTGGCACTGCAAGTCTTTGGAAAATCTTTTCCAAGAGTTGCAGTGAATTCTCATTAATTTGGAAGCAATCACTTCAAGATTCATTGTAATTTGAGTAGCACCTGGGCTAAAGATTGTCAATGCACTAAGTAGGAAGAGAGATTTTTGTTAATAAAATATGACAAACTTCAGGGGACTAAAATGTCAAATAGACCAAATATACTATACTATATATTAAATATATATTAATTAAAATATATTTTGAAGCATCTATTCATATATTCTCAATCATTATGAAATGGCCAGTTCATTAATATCCTTGAAGGGACATTTCCTTATTAATATTTTCTTATACTACTGTATCTTATTACTGTAATGGCTTAGGAGTAAGAAGAAACTCTGTTTTTTTTTAAAAAAAAAATTAGAAAGCTTTGAGACTTTCAGCAAATACAGGATAGTGTTCCTTTTCATTACAGGCAAAAATATCTTCTTGGCCTCTCAATTCAATCCAAACGGCAGCACTCAATCTGAATGAAATCCAGGACTTTAAAAATTATACTTGTCATGATTAAACTTTGTTTTCAGATTACAGTTGTGTACAGATTTTAGTCATTGTTATCATTTCAAATTACTTAAGAAAAGAAAGGATACTCACCATTTAAATCCTTAAACCCCACACTGTAGTTAAACTCAGCTCTGGACGGTTTAGGTTCTGGAGGAGGGACAGTGTCGACTCCTAAACTCTGTGAAAACGGATCCCAACCCCCAAAGTTATTCATGATACCAGTATTTTTGCAGTGCACTTTAATCATTAAGTAAAGAATCATTTGCTGCTTATACATGTTCTCTTCAAATATGTTCTCTAAAAACTGTATTCTTACTTGAACATGCTTTAGGTGATTTTTTTTTCCTACAGAAAATGACAAGTTAAATTATGACAAGTTAAAAATGACAAGTTAAAAATTATTCTAGAAGGTACATCTTGAAACAAAACAGGTCAAATGATGAGAATGAGGTTGTTCATTTTTAGAGACAACAAAAACTTTCCGGGAATGAAGCATGGTGACACATACACTACATAAGGATTTAAGTTATGACATCAAAGAAAGGAATTGTTTAGTCACTTGAAGATAAGAGCTGTTTCAGGATGCAATCTGTTATTACACAGTAAAATGTTAATGCTGTTACTCTTATTTAATAAAACTTGTTAAAAAGAAATTAAGCCACAGTAAGTTACTAATTTTGTAAATAACATTATTTTCTAATTGATAAAGTGACTGCTTGTATGATTTAAAAGCTAATATTTAAACATATTTTTACATCCATAGTTTGAGAAGTGATTTCACCTGTTCTTAAACGTGAATGTTTTCATGACAATGAGTACATTCTTTGATATTAATTTGACTTGGTAAGTAATATCCTTGTTCATGTCTTAAATTTCTGAAGGAAACCAATCATTATAGGTTTGAGAATAAATTAATGATATCATCAGTTATACGTAGGAAAAAAAAGGCCATTAATCAAGAAGAAGTTAAAAAAAAAAATGAACCCAATCAAGTTAGAATCAAGGATAAAATGTAGGGAAAAGTGACTGCAACTCCAGAATTCATTCTAAAAACCGGAATGAACTTGCAAAAATTGCCAAGAAAGAGGGAGGTTGATGGAGAAACTACAGGGCAAATACCAGAAAAAAAAATTTAGTGAAAGAAAGTACAAAAAAATTCATTAACTAGTTGGTTTTTAAATGCTATAACTGGGAAGTATAACATCACAATTAGGGTTGCCAACTCATTTTTTTCTCAGGAATATAATTTACTAGGCTACTTACAGAAATTAGAAGTAGTTCTCTAACAAAACATGAATGCATGAATGTGTAACGTAACAGGCTTTGAGTAAAATACAGAGAGAGGGAAAGGAGAGAGAGGAAACCAGTTTTAGGAAGGAACTCCTTCAATCACAGCTTTAGCCAAGCAAACCCTGTGACCCCACTCACCTGAGCGCAATAAAGAAAGATCAAAACCCAGAAAGGTCTTCAGTGAAAGAAGATCCAAGACACTCTAAGGGGCCCTCTTCTTACTCTTGAATTAGAGTAACAACACTCAACTATGAAAATCCCAGACTCTGACCAATCAGAATAATCATTCCTCTATGGAGCAGAAGTGAGTGAATGGACAAAGAGACCACAGATGTTCATTAAACCCTCCCCCTTCGTGGGAGGAAAACGGTCCTCTGATTTATAGCAATGTGGCTTCCATCCTAACACTCCCTGGTTATTAGTCAGCACCCTTTTCTCTAAGCCTGTCGTCTCACATTTTGTCTCTTCTTTCATAGAATCTAAACCTTCTTGAATTTTATACGGAGTATAAAGTAGATGCTAACTAACATTGATTTATTTTTCCTAAAATAAATACTTAAAAATAAACGTAGATTATTCTTCATTTACTTTGTAGAAAACTTTAAGATCCCTATCATATTGAGGAATACTGGATGATTCTTATTTTAGTGCTTTATGCAGAAAGCAATGAGCTGACTAGTCTTTATATAAAGGTAACTGCAGGGGAAATTGTTCAGTGGTAGTGGTTGTGGAAGGTTTGCTTGGGGAAAATTCCTCCACTGGCTAAATATTTGAACACGATGAGCATGAAAATTGCCATAATAGAATGTATGTGTGACCCAGGCATTCAATTAACTGAACTCAGAAGGGTATAAACAGGAAAAAAGGTTTATTTTCTCCCCTACCACTGTTACATCAGGAATATATAATATTGTCAATTTCCAGTCTTTTTAAAAAGATAGCTCTTGTCATATTAAAATCAAATTCTGTAACCCCATTTTTTTTCTTTTAATGTTTTTTACTTTGAAAAATGTCAAACAAGAAGGTGAAAAAATAGTACAATGGACAACTATATACCCTTAGCCTACATCCATTTAACCCCATTTTTTTCTCATTTGAAAGTTAAGGAAGGGAATTTACCTGGGTCAGGAGATCCATCTCTCCCAGCAAATTGCTGAACATTTGGTCTATATCTTCGTTTGACTCACCCATCTGAAAAAGGAAGAAATCCAGTTATAAACAATCTAATAAAAGTCTGGGCTTCCCTGGTGGCACAGTGGTTGAGAGTCTGCCTGCCGATGCAGGGGACACGGGTTCATGCCCCGGTCTGGGAAGATCCCACATGCCGTGGAGCAGCTGGGCCCGTGAGCCATGGCCACTGAGCCTGCGCGCCCAGAGGCTGTGCTCCGCAACGGGAGAGGCCACAACAGTGAGAGGCCCGCGTACCGCAAAAAAAAAAAAAAAAAAAAAAAAAAAGTCTGATCCCCGGATAACTGTCCCATCTCTCTCTTTTCCCCAAAAGCCCCATAGAAAGGCAAGTAAGTCAAGAAGAGAAGGTTGTAGAGAGGGAGGTGCATTTCACCCTGAAATTCCATGCCTGACCTCTCTGCAATTTGCTTGGTCCAAGATTGAACGGAACCCTAGTAACTATCTCAGACCAACAATTGGACACTTTTTCCAGATGGAACTAGTCTCTTTGGGGCCAAGTGAACAACATTCAGGAATTCACATCACCATAGGACACCCTGATTGGAAAAGGAGAAAGCCTCAGGCCACAGGTGATGGCATCAGAGTCATGAAGAACTTCATTTCCATTTAAAAACCTACCCAAAAATGATATGTCAGCGTTAAGACTATTTACCAAACGATTCCTTGCTTTACAAAGTTGTCTCTGAAACAGCAGCTTCTGGCACATTTATTTGGAAATTTTAGGGTGACAAACACTTAGAACTGAAATGGCCACACAATCAAGTGATGAGAGATGGAAATAAAGCAAGTTTTACATTATAATCTTTCCCTACTTAAGCTGAGTGAAAGAACTGTCCAAGAGAGGAAAAGTGTTTCCATAAAGTCGGGTGGGGACACCCTGGGAGGTGTAACTAGTCGCTCTCCTCCTGACATCACTGGCAAAGCTGGATTAGGACATTAGGAGACATGATTATGAGGCTTAATGAGTAATGTGTTGTTTAGCAAAGGGACTCAACTGCTTCATCTGTAAGACGAGGAGTTTGCCGCAGATAATTTCTTAGGGTCCCAAATGCTCTAAAACACTAGAAGATTAGTACCAATTACAGCTCAATCTAAGAAGTCTGGTGAGTGTAGCATGTATTATTTAAGCCAAACAATATTTATATGTATGTATGTGTGTGTTTGTGTTTTAATTATTTTATATGGAAACTTTTAAATATATACAAAAGTAAAGAGAATAATATAATGATTTTTATGTACCCAGTGTCCAGCTTTAACAATGATCAACTCATGACTAATCTTTTTTATGTAGATACATATGTAGCACTAAAAGATTGTTGTTGTTGTTTTTTTAACCATAACCATAATACTATCATCTCTGCACACACACGTGTGTTTGCATTTAAAATAAATTATTTGGGACTTCCTTCGTGACACCGTGGTTAAGAATCCACCTGCCGATGCAGGGGACATGGGTTTGATCCCTGGTCCGAGAAGATCCCACATGCTGCAGAGCAACTAAGCACGTGCGCCACAACTACTGAAGCCCACGAGCCTAGAGCCCATGCTCCACAACGAGAGAAGCCACCACAATGAGAAGCCTGCACACCACAATGAGGAGCAGCCTCTGCTCGCTGCAACTAGAGAAAGCCCACATGCAGCAACGAAGACCCAACACAGCCAAAATAAATAAACAAATAAAATAAATTATTTGAATTGCCAAGATTTGGAAGCAACCTATGTGTCCATCAACAGATGAATGGATAAAGAAGATGTGGTACATATATACAATGGAATACTACTCAGTCATAAAAAGGAATGCAATTTTGACCTTTGCAGCAACATGGATGGACTTGGAGGGCATTATGTTAACTGAAATAAGTCTGACGGAGAAAGACAAATAGTGTATGATATCACTTATATGTGTAATCTGAAAAATACAAGAAACTAGTGAATAAAACAAAAAAGCAGACTCACAGATATAGAGAACAAACTAGTGGTTACCAGTGGGGAGAGGGAAGCGGGGAGGGGCAATATAGGGGTAGGGGATTAAGAAATACAAACCATTAGGTATAAAATAAGCTATAAGGATAAATTGTACAACACAGGGAATATAGCTAATATTTTATAATAACTACAAATGGAGTATAACCTTTAAAAATTGTCAATCACTATATTGTACACCTGTAACTTACATAATATTGTACAGCAACCATACTTCAATAAAAAAATTATTTGGCTAAAATAGGCAAAGTCAGGTCTATCTTTCCTTGAATAAATCATCTTGAAAACTTACGGTTCTCCCTTTACCATAACTTCAAACTAATACTCGAGCAATAATACTTTTTCATATTTAATAGCTTTAGCTAATCAGGGGTTCTCTCTTTATAAAATGTGTATATAAAAGACCTTTCTCATACTGACTCTGCTTACTTAAAACTGACCTGAATAATTTTTTAAAAACCCAATTCTTGAAAGTACAGAGATGTGGTGATGATAATGATGACGATGATGAACACATTTATCTAGCACTTAACCATGTTCCAAGAACTGATCTACAAGCTGGGTTGATATTAACAGTAAACACCCAGAATGGCACTGACACTGAGAAATCAGAAGGAATGAGGGCTGTAAAAACCATCTAGAGTGAATTAGTGCATATCCTCCAAATACCCACCCTGCAAAGCTAGTGTTCAATCTTCCCATATTATCTTCAATAGTTATCTTCACTTTACATCACTTAGGAAATCTTCTGGCTTAATTTTCCCATCATATGCTTTCCCCTCTCCCAATTTTAAGAAGGGACAACTCTTTTTTCCATGTACAACTTTACCACCTTCGCAGAAGATGAGATGAGGATTTAGAGTATTTTCCATCTGAGTTTCCTGCTCCCCACAATAACTCTCTTTGCTCTCCTTCTAGGCTCTCTCTCCAGTGAAACATAAAAGCCTCTCTGCGCTATATAGTTCCTGAGTACATTCAATAGTCATTTCAAGTTTTCAGTTGTGCATGTTTAATATTGGAGGGAGAATATTTGAATTGCTATGATTGTTAGTTCTCCAGAACCTCCTATCTGGCTTCCACTGGAGGAGGTATCTTGCAGGAGCATGGGGAAGCTACAAAACTGGGTTGACCAGGAAGGGCCAGGAAGGGGACTTCATTCAAACAAAAGAAGTCTATGATACGATGGGACAAGCCCACTTCTAAGTAGCAGACACACCTGAAAGAATCAGGTGAACATACACATGGGACAGGGAGGCACGTGTTTGAGTCTGATGAAGCTATTCAGTGAGTGCTCAGGGTCAAACCACACAAGGTAGGCAGATGAGCCCTCAGGTACAGAAGTGACAGGTAAGGCAGACACTGCAGGTGTGGGTCTATGTGTGTAGGTCTAAGAGGTAGGAAGGATTCAAACAGCATCAGTGAAGAAAGGATGGAAGAAGTTCATTCCATTCTATGGATTGTTGGGTTTAGTGTTTATCATAACCAGAGAAGGAAAAAGAGATGCAGGTGGGCCCTGCCTCTGGTTGGGGAGGGAAGTCAATGCTAGGATCCACTCACATATGGTTTTAATTCCCTCCCAGTTGCTTATAAAGTATCTGAATCATACTCTCCCTTCTTCAAATTACCTACAAAATAGAGGAAAGAAAATATTTAAGTCAACAAAGTACTCATGGTTTCAAAAAGTGTCCCTTCGGGCTTCCCTGGTGGCGCAGTGGTTGGGAGTCCGCCTGCCGATGCAGGGGGACACGGGTTCGTGCCCCGGTCTGGGAAGATCCCACATGCCACGGAGCGGCTGGGCCCGTGAGCCATGGCCGCTGAGCCTGTGCGTCCGGAGCCTGTGCTCTGCAACGGGAGAGGCCACAACAGTGAGAGGCCCACAAACCGCAAAAGAAAAAAAAAAAAAAAAGTGTCCCTTCAAATCATTAATCTGGTTTCAAAATCTTATAATGGATGATTCACTCATTACTTTAATAAGAGGAAATTAGCAGAAAAAAACTATAAAATTCCAGAACTGCCCATGTGGATTTATTTTCTTTAGAATATCATGCAGTACAATAATGTGACAAAATAAAAGAATCCTTCAGATGAATTATTACTAACAGGGCAAGTTAAGAGTAAGTACTAGTGTTAACATATTTCAAAGTTTTTCATGAGAGAAAAGTAATCCTTTCAGAGTGGAAAAAAATAGATTTATTTGCTGACCTCAAAACTGCCAGTCAGTGTTAAAATAAACTCAAAGGAACCAAAGATGATGCTAGTAAATAAGAATCTTATCCTTGATGCTTTCTCTGAAACCATTACATTTGGAAAAGCGCTAAATGATGAAGAATGAAGTCTTGAAAGGAAATGTGGCATTGATGGGTCAGAAATATCCACTCAGCCCAAAGACCTTAGCTTCTCAGCCTGTATACACCACTGATACAGAATGGGGTGAGGCGTATAAACATCACTATGTGTAAAACAGATAATCAACAAGGACCTACTGTATAGCACAGGAAACTCTACTCAGTACTCCGTAGTAACCTAAATGGGAAAAGAAATGGAGATATGTATAACTGAATCACTTCGCTGTACACCTGAAACCAACACAATATTGTAAACCAACTATACTCCAGTATAAAATAAAAATTAAATTAAAAAAAAAAAACAGAACAGGTTGAGGACTTGCCAGAGTGAATCATACACCTAACACGGAAATAACTTGAAACAGCAGCATCTTCTTGTGACCTCTGCTGACCCTCCCTGCGTTCATCTGGTAAAAATCTTTCCCCCGCCCTTTCATTCCTTTTCCCCAGAGTGTGTTGATATTGAATTATTTAAAGGAGTCAATATCAAAATTATTCTGTAAATCCTGTCATAAGTAAATATGTTACTGAATGGATCACAGTTTAAAAGAGTTGTATCCTTGGTGAAAATAATAAAACATTTAGTTAAGGGCTATTAACATAAATGTGTACATTCAAATCATCTTACATATTTATATTCCCCAAGAAAACCTTATGGACAGAATAAGAGTCCCGTGGATATATACAGTACCTATACACATACACATGCACAAGAAAATAGGGCTGTGTCTATTTGTATGTTCGGTATTTCCTGAAGGTCAAAATCAGAATTAAAAAGAGAGAAACCGAGCAAGAAAACACCCAGCCCTGAGTGCTCAAAGTGTTGTATGGGTTAACAGCCCCAAGAGCAGGGGTGGAGGAGCCTTAGTGAAGCAACGGATTGCAAAACAGCAACGTGCACATCGCAACTGGGTGGAATTAACATCTTTTTGTAAGTATGTCATTTCTGAATTCCTTTTGTGTCTTGGGAAGAACAACAAACCGTAGATTTAAAAAATTTGGAGGGACTTCCCTGGTGGTCCAGTGGTAAAGAATCTGCCTTCCAGTGCAGGGGATGTGGGTTCAATCCCTGGTTGGGGAACGAAGACCCCACCTGCCACAGGGCAACTAAAGCTCGCTCGCCACAACCACTGAGCCTGCATGCTGCAAACTACAGAGCCCACGCACTCTGGACCCAGGGTGCCACAACTAGAGAGAGAAAACCTGCATGCCACAACTAGAGAGAAGCCCGTGCTGCAACGAAAGGTCCGCACGCCTCAACGAAGACCCCACATGCCGCCACTAAGGCCTGATGCAGCCAAAAAAAATGAAAGAAAATAAATAAAAATTTAAAAAAATTTTTTAAATAAATAATTTGGAATAGTTCTTTATCAGACAGATTTCACTGCGTTTTTTTTGGAGGGTGTGGAGAGTGGATAGGAGAGGGGTGGGTGGCTGAGGCTGCACATCCAGGCTGAAATTCTGCCTCAGATTCCTTGAATGACGGGGCAATTTTCCTGAATTCTCAGTCTTTCCACAAGGCTCAAGCTTCTAAGCCTCAGCTTTTCTCTTCAGATAGTTTTTCTTCTCCACATATGTAAATTTCATATATAAACTTCAAATACACATATTTTAAAAATCTGTCCATAAGAGAAAACACTGTGACTATGCCAGGTGATGGATATGTCAATTCAACCTGTTGTGGTGATTGTTTCACAATATACACATATGTCACAACATTATGTTGTACGCCTTAAACTTAATATGTCAGTTATATCCCCAGAGAGCAGGAAAAAGGTCTACTCTAAGTACTCTGATATATATATGCTTAACAGGACACCTGTTTCTATCTATGGCCAAGTTAACCTCAACTATTTAACTCAGTTTGGATGCAGGTTTCATTGCCATTTGCACGAGCAATTCCAGCCATGACTTTGGACCTGAGCCAGGGCAGACCTCATTTTATCTGAGTGGCTCGCCTAAAACAGCCCGTTCAATAGTCCACAGTCCTTCCCATCATTCTCCCCCCTCTGGTGCATTCTCCTTCTACATGCCCTAACTTGGCTCTTGGTCATTATTCATTTGTTAGTCTAATTTACAAACCCTGGCATAGTCCCTGACGCTTCCCATTCTTCCACCCAATCAGTCAAAAAAAATCCTGCTGGTTTCCCCTGCAGAGAGCTTCCTTTCCTCCATCCTTACTGTTGAGACCCTCATCAGCTCATCCAGCCTGCAGGCTCCTGGATCCCCCATCAAGCCCCATCACCATCACTTCGAATTTGAAATAGAAATTTGAATGCGCCAGTCTCCTGTTTGAAAATCCTCCGTGACAGATCACGATGAAGTGGGGAGAGTTCAAGTCTCAGTATGTCTTTCTAAGTCCTTCGTACTTTGCCCCAACCTACTTTTCAGGATTCAACTCTTACCCATCAGGGCCCTTGACATTGTCCGAACAGGCTTTTAAACACTCTCTTTGTCTTGGTATATGCTATTCCCTTTCAGTAACATCCTCCTCAGTGCACTTATCCTTCATAAAACCCTACTGATCATTTGGAATCCAGCTTGCATGGATGTCTTCATACCTGGTAGAGAGATGTGCTGTCCATTGTACTTGGTAACCCTATCAGTAAATCCAGTCCCCCAGAAACAACCACCTTGATAAGGCATTTAACCTCCCTGGGTTTGTTTCCTCATCTGCAAAATGAAGAGATTAATATGTAATTCATAGGATTGTTGGGACATTTAAATAAAATAGCATACAGTACTTAGTGTAAGCACTCAATAATGGCATCTATCATACTGGATCACGCTCTTTTTGTTACTGTGTTAGAACTTCCTTCCCAACTGGGAGCTCTTATTAAGGAAGGATTAGCTCTTGCTCATCTTTAGGTTTAAAAGTGCTTTGTTGAAAACACAGAGAGCGTAGGTAACCTCCCCGACTAGTGGGAAGAAGACATTAGTCACTGTCATTCCACCTCCTGTGCCCTAGACGTGGAGTCTGTTGCCCTGCACGCAAAGATGTGACATTCCGGGGCTGGACAGTCCTTGGAGGTCACCAAATCCCACGTTTCCTTTAACTACCAGGGCAAATAAACAGAGAGTCTGTTTCCAAGCTGTAATCCCAGCTACAGGTCTCTGGAACATCACTCACTATAGCAATATTTCACTTTTTTTTAGTGCTTTCCAAGTGAGTAAATACTGGTATTTATACAGATAAATTTTGTTGGCAAACACAGAGGTTCACTGGAATGCACATCTATTTAGGCCTGAATCAGTTTTTGTTGCTTTGAGAAAAATCTAATAGTCACCATGCAACTCAAGTGACATTATCCATGGCTTTCCTTCTTATCTAATTCAACCTGAAGTCACTTAACATTTCAAGGAGTCGGTTAATTTGCCATTATTTAATAAATAAAAAACAAATTATATCTTCTATTTTAAGTATTCCTTTATTCACATCATATATCTAATTCATTTTAGCCCCATAAACAGATTCATACCTCACTTTAGAACAGAAATGGAATAGCTTAATTACACAGTAATAAATCAGGTTACCTATATCACTTTAACACATAATCTATATTATATGTGTTTTGCTATTTATACAGAATTAGCTGTATGCCTCAGGCTTGCACTGGGCTTCAAAACTGAGATAAATTATATGTGCCTGTTTGCATTTGCCAATGTCACATTTTGGTTTTTTACGTGTTTATGTGTAAATCTGCGAATCTGTGAGAACAAAAATGAATACACATATGAACACATTCATATATGCTTCTCATGACACATATGTTATACTTTCTTGTTTGGAACTGAATTTTGAGCATAACAGTATTAAAATAAGGGGTCATACAAGCTTTGTCTGTATAGCTGGACTTTGCTATGTTCTTTGCTATCCTCTCCCTGACCTCTCTTCTATTCCAGTAGTTTCCTTTAACCTCTCACCTATTTAATTTGGTACATCACTGCAATACCTTAAGAGATGACTCTTAGGAAAGAAAAAAGGGGGGGGGGGTTATTTGACACATTTAAAAAGAAAAGATATATTCATAAAAACCCAATTTTGTATATTAAATAAAATAGTTAATAAACATAAGAATTTTTCATAAACTAGAAAACAAAACGACTACTGTTCATACAGGTTTTTAAAAGTGGTTCTGGGACTTCCCTGGTGGTCCAGTGGCTAAGACTCCGCGTTCCCAATGCAGGGGGCCCAGGTTCGATTCCTGGTCAGGGAACTAGATCCCACATACCTCAACTAAAAGATCCCGCATGCCACAACAAAGATCCCGTGTGCCGCAACTAAGACCCAGCACGGCCAAATAAATAAATTAATTAATTAAAAAGTGGTCCTAATAACTTCTGCATAAAAATAAAAAGGTTAAGAGTTTTCCTTTTTGATGATCAATGCTTGGCTTTACTAAAAGATGTATTCAGTGGCAGCCAGCAACAACACAATGAAGAGCCCTGTGTTATTTACATTTTTATAAGGCGCTTATTTGTCAAAAGCCTGCTTTCCTATCGCACCAGATTAAGAGATTATGAATTTGTGGATGGTCTAATTTGGTGGTTGTAAAGCTCTTCTTTTCAGCCGTGTTTTTAGTCATGCATCATCTTTACTTGCATTGAGGTCCTGGTACCAAGAACAGAATGAAAATTTAGAGCAATAAGAATTAAAAGAAAAGATAGAATAGTTGTTAGTAAAAAAATTTTAATGCAACAACAAAGGATGTATAAAATTGACTTTTTGATCATTAAAATGAGTTGGTCAATTAAGTTCAGACAGGTTAGAACTGGTCTTCAAAATTCCACCAGAACAGCCATCTATATACCCAGAAGAAAGTCCCCTGCTCTGTTGCTCCTGTGCGTGGCTGTCGGTTGAGAGAGAGGAATCTACTCAGTCTCTCTACCTGTCTGATGATAATAGAAACAATATCTAATAACTATTAGGTGTTCTCACTCTGTGCCAGGCACTGTTCTTGAGCTTTACAGGTACTGACTGATTAAATCTATCCCCACAATCAACCTAGATAGGCCACTTATTTTCCCCATTTAACAGATGAGGAAACTACGGCACCCAGAGGTTAATTAACTTGCCTGAGGTTACACAATTTAAGTCAGTCAACAAATACTTACTGGGACTTCCCTGGTGGCACAGTGGTTAAGAATCTGCCTGCCAATGCAGGGGACATGGGTTTGAGCCCCGGTCCAGGAAGATCCCACATGCCGTGGAGCAACTAAGCCCATGTGCCACAACTACTGAGCCTTTGTGCCACAACTACTGAAGCCCACGCACCTAGAGCCCGTGCTCCGCAACAAGAGAAGCCACCATGATGAGAAGCCCGCGCACTGCAAGGAAGAGTAGCCCCACTCACCACAACTAGAGAAAGCCCACGGGCAGCAACAAAGACCCAATGCAGCCAAAAATAAAAATAAACAAAACAAAACAACGAAAAACAACAAAAAAACCAGATTGCTCGGTCCCATTCCCAGTGTTTCTGACAAAAACAAACAAAAAAATTTACTGATCCCAGACACTGTTCTAGGCTCAAACAAATCTCTGAAAGATTTTCCTAAAAAATAAATAAACAAATAAAAATAATAATAAAAAAGATTTTCCTCAGTGGGTCTTCTGCAACTGTGTTTCTCTTCATCAATGTATTATGGATTAAATATCTAGACTTCATCTACATACTATATGTCTTTCCATGTTGAAGGCAAAGAAAAATGTTTGCATCCTTGCATTGAGACTTCTTTTTTACCCTCCATTCCATCATTTTTTGGGTAAATTTTAGAAAATTGAAGTAAAATATCCATAACATGAAATTTACCATTTTAATAATTTTTAAGTGCACAGTTCAGTCACATTAAGCACATTCATATTGTTGTGCAACCAGGACCATTCATTTCCAGAACTTTTTCATCTTCCTTAACCGTAACTTCATATCCATTAAATAATAACTCCCCATCTCCGCCCTCCCCCAGCCTCGGACCCTGGTATCTGTCATCCTACTTTCTTTTTTTATGAATCTGGCTACTCTTGTCATCTCACGTAAGTGGAATGAAATATTTGTCCTCAAGATTCATCCATGTTGTAGCACTATCATGTATCAGGGCAAGTGGAGTGGTGTTTTGAGTCTATAGCTAGATTGCCAGAGTTAAAACATAACTAGAATTCATGAGAAAGAAGGTTGAAAAATCTGAGGCTCTGTCAGTATCAATGTGCTTAGGTATTTTTTATTACTTTTAAATTAAAAAAACGGCTGGCTGTGTTTTTTTTTCCTAGGAAAAAAAAATCAGCCCACACATTGCAACTACAGATACAAAAGAGGAGATAATTTTTAAAAGATCTGTTGATGATAGGAACCACACTTGGTATGGAATATGTAGTGCAGAATCCAGGTGATCACAAATGCTGGCGGAAACTATGAAGTAGCTAGCGTACAGTATGATTGGAAAATAACGGACAATATTGCATTTTGCCTGATTCCTTCAATGTAGTTTTTTTCAAAATGCAATGAAAGCACTCCTCAAGAGGAAGTGGTTCACGGAACAACACAGCACGTGGTTAAAGGTTCTTGCAATGTTTGGGGGAGGGGGGAGCTAACATTTCTGTGTAACATAAAACAGGAAACAGAAACATCTCTAAAATTACACACAGTATCAAATAATACTCAAAAAAGAACTAGAAGAAATCTCTTGGGCCAACTTAACTGGCTTTGCACAGTATACTTGAGATCAGTGAAAATTTTAAGAACTAGGCTAACAGTTATTAGGTTAACAGGATAATCACTATGGTCATACGAACAATACAAAACCAACACAACAATCAATCTCAAAGGAAATTCACATGGACAGCATAGACGTGTATATGTACGGTCACCCAAAAGAACAGCCAAGACAATACGATTCTTTGGTAGGCGGTACCGTGATGGCAAAAGTTTGATGGAAAAAACATTTGCAAATGAAAGAGTAATCATGAAATGACATATTTTTTTCGATAATTAAAAAACCCTAAGGGAGCAGCTTGAAAAACCTTGGAATTTGTCAGTGTAGACACACACATACAGAACATGAGATGGACTACCCTATTTTTTAAAAGTATGATTTTAAAATGGACTTATTTCCAAATTGCTTTGCTTTTGAGTGAATGCAAGGTGGAGCGGGGCAGAGTAACAATGCACTCTGCTAAGTCAAACTCCAGAGAGGTGAAAAGTGAGATGGCAGAAGAAGACCCAAAAATGTTCAACAGGATTCAAAAGTAAACCATGTGTGACACAGGGGAAGGTCAGCTCATATGAACACGATTCTCACTTGCATCTGTCCTGATGGCTTTTCTGTATCTTTAGGAGGCAAGATGGAGACTGGTGTCACTTGGATATACTTGGGCTGAAAAGAGAATTTTTAAATCTTGGGATTTTCTTAGGTTCCCTTTTTATTCTATTTTGAGCATCTACATAAAGCATGGGGAACTGCTTTTATATTTAGGATCTACTGTGACAGCAAACAAAAGTGACAACGTAATTTATGGTTTTTTGAAGAGACAAAAATAGAAAAATACATTATTCACTCGTTTGTAAATAAGAATGGGCATTAATTTTCATACACACGTTACTATGAATAGTTATCTGTATTCACTGTTTCCTACTTGTCTCCATTTCCTCTTGAATTTACCCTGCTATGGCTGAATGTCTGTGTCCCACACCCCCTTCCCCCCAAATTCATATGTTGCAACCCCAGTCTCCAATGTGATGGTATTTGTTGATGGAGCCTTTGGGAGGTAATCAGGTCATGAGGGTGGAGCCCTCATGTTGGGATTAGTGCCCCTGTAAGAAGAGACACAAGAGAGCTTGCTTCTTCTCTCTCTCTGCTGTGAGGACGCAGCAAGAAGATGAACACTGCAAACCAGGAAGAGGGCCCTCACTAGACACCGGATCGGCTGGTGCCTTGGTCTTGGACTTCCCAGCTTCCAAAACTGTGAGAAATAAAGGTTTGTGGTTTAAGCTGCCCAGTCTATGGCATTTTTGTTAGAGCAGCTCAAACTGACCAAGACATACCCCAACTGGACTTTTGTTCCCACCATGTCACCAAACTGTGTCAAGATTACCAATGACCTTCATGTCATTCTCAGCAGCTTAAACAGCATTTAACACCATTCATTGATCACCTTTTCTTGGAAATGCTTTCTTCACTTGGCTTCCAAGAAGGCTTTCTTTCCTGCTTTTCCTCCTAACAGAGACCAACTGACCTTGAAGCCAATAAAGCTTAAGTTTCAGGGATCCTCACTTGCAGGCTCCTTCTAAGACCTGCAGTTCTCTTCTGGCACCCCACAACAACATGGAACACCGTTTTCTTGCTGGGCGGTCACCTTGGTAGTGGTCCAAGGGCTTAAAGTGGGGTTGATAGGCTGCCAGCACTACCTTCACTTCACCTGGACTCCAGCAAGAGCTGGACCCAACGTAAATCTCATGGACTGTGGACTGCATCTTCTATTCCAAGGAGAATATCTAAAGGAAATGCTGTTCTGCTCTGCTCCTTGCACGGAATCACCTTGACCCAGGCTTCCACAGCCACCTTACACCACCCCCAGGGCCAGCCTAGCAGTTGGGAGGGGGCAGGAAATGCATGGTCCTAGCTGAGCCGGACCAGCTGCTTCTTGAGCCATTGGGAGCCATGGGTGCCATGTCATATCTAGTGAGAGCAAATGACTCAGTTAGTTCTGTGAGGTCTTGCTCCTGGGCAAGAGGCACCTCCAGCAGTAGAAACCACAGAGGAAATTACAGATAAAGTCTTACCATAGAGAGCTGTAAGACTGAAGTAAAACTTTTTCTAGACTATCAATAACACAATTAATCTTGAGTAACCACGTGGGAGAAAAGACTAAATTAGCTATTTCCACTACAGAAAATTGTATTTCAAATGTATCCTCATATGGAGTGGTGATCAAAGGATATGCAGCCAAAAATGTAGGAAAACATATCAGGCAGTTAGTAATAATAAAAATGTACCTTTTGGATTTTGTGATATGTTTTTTTTAATTGAAATATAGTTGATTTACAATATTTCAGGTATACAGCAAATGATTCCGTTTATACATATATTATATAGTCTTTTTCAGTTCTTTTCCATTAAAGGTTATTACAAGATATTGAATATAGTTCCCCATGTTCTAAAGTAGGTCTCTGTTGCTTATCTGTTTCATATGTAGTAATGTGTATCTGCTCATCCCAAATTCCTAATTCATCCCCTCACCCATTTCCCCTCTGGTAACTGTAAGTCTGGTTTCTATGTCTGTGAGTCTATTTCTGTTTTGTAAATAAGTTCATTTGTATTTTTTTAAGATTTGTCGTATGTGTTTTAAAAAATTAGTAATTTGTTGTGATTCCTTTCTCACTCTAATATTTACTTTTTTAACTTTTATTCATCATTTTGTACTCTTTTTTTTAAAGGGGGTCTCCCCAAAATGTACAAAGTTCAGGTACCTCACTGGTCTCTCCTCTTAGCCTCTTTGATTGGTTCTGCCTCATCTCCCAGATCTCCTGGTTTTCCTTCTGGCCTCTATCTACACTCACTCCCTAGCGGATCTCATGCTGTCTCATGGCTTTAAATACCACACACAAGCTGCCAACCCCCAGTGTGTATCTCTAGCCCAAACTTCTCTCTTATTTCACATATTCAACCATATTTAGCCCCGCCCCATCTTTTGCCTGTCTGATTTTATCTCCTTTAACTCTGCTCCCGGCAGCCTCCCAGCTGTTCCGTGGACCCTGCCAGCGTGCATTTGCACATGCTTTTCTCTTTGGAACACCTGTTCCCCGCTGACCTAAATGGCTTGCTCCCCACTGCCTTTAGGTCTTGGCTTAATTGTTCCCTCATTCCTGAGGTGTTCCCTGACCTATTTCAAAACCAACTCTTTCCCAACAAGTCCACCTCTCCCTGTTTATATTCTCTCCCCACTTACCAACTAGAAGTAAGCCCCATGAGGGCAGGGATTTGACTGTTTTTGTTTCTTGCTGGGTTCTCAGGAAGCAGAGCAATGTAGATACACAATAGACACTGAGTGAGTATTTGTTAAATGAATGAATGAATAAAAAAAATTAAAATGCAATATATTCATTTAAGTTTCACGAGGGCAGGGGTTACTTATGCCTTCCTAGTGCCAAGCATGGTGCCTGCTCTGGTCATGAAGACCCACAAAAGTATTTGCTAAATGGATGAATGACTTCAAGGGAGAGCAGTGGAAGAGCAATGTAGAGGGGGGAGACAGATAAGAAAAGGGAAATGGGGACTTCGCTGGTGGTCCAGTGGTTAAGACTCCTTGCTTGCACTGCGGAGGGCACAGATTCGATCCGTGGCCCAGGAACTAAGATCCTGCATGCCGCGCGGCGCAGCCAAAAAATTAAAAAAAAAAAAAAAAAAAGAAAAGGGAAATGATTCTACAGCCACCATAGTGGGTGGCAAGAATGAACAGCAGGGAATTTCCCGGCAGTCCAGTGATTAGGACTCTGCAATTTCACTGCCAAGGGCCCGGGTTCGGGGAACTAAGATCCCACAAGGCTCGTGGCACAGCCAAAATAAAAAAGAGAAAAGAAAAAAAACCAAAACTTGAGATAAAGAATGAAGAGTGGATGTTGACACCGGTGGGTGAAAGATGATTCTCTGCTAAGTCAAGCTCCAGGTAGGTGAGAGGTGAGATGAGAATGTTCAACAGAACTCAGAAATAGAACAGTAAGTGACACAGAGTATTCCTTAACGCTTTCAAAGGAAAAATCTGGTGGACACACTTTTAACCAAATAATCAAACTTAGGATCGTCATTGATGGGACAATCTGACACTGTTGCCCCTGATGTGATGCCCCCGGGATGTGGCGTCACCTTTGCCACCAAAGTGTTTCGCTTGAGTCTAGTCAGGAGGGATCAATCCGACAAATCTCAACTGAGGGACATTCGGCAAAATAAACAAAATGACTGGTCTGGATTCTTCGAATAAAAAAAAAGACATTATTGGGATAATTTGGAAAATGTGAATATGAACTACATTATCAGATAATGTATTAAATCAATTAAATTTTCTGAGCGTGATAACACTACTGTGGTCGTGTAAGAGAAGGTCTTTGTTCTTAAGAGATAAATGGTGAAGAAAATAAAGCACATGCAGTAAAATGCAGACAATGAGTGAATCGGAGTGAAGGGAACACGGGTGTCTCTTACACTATTCTTACTTTTTTGTTGTTGTTGAAGTGTTGAAACTTTTCAAAAGAAAAAGTTGGGGGAAAAAAGAACCAATCTTTTAAGTCAGAGAGACCCGAGTTTTAAAAAAGCAAAGCAGGGACTTCCCTGGCGGTCCAGTGGTTAAGACTCCATGCTCCCAATGCAGGGGGCCCAGGTTCGATCCCTAGTCAGGGAACTAGATCGCGCATGCCGCAACTAAAGATCCTGCTTGCCGCAACTAAAAAAAGACCCTGCAGGCCGCGACAAAGATCTCGCATGCAGCAACAAACGTCTGTGCCACAACTAAGAGCCAGAGCAGCCAAATAAATTAGGGGGAGAAAAAAGGCAAAGTGAAACAAAACACAAAAAAAGAAAGAAAGAAAGAGGAACAGGGGAGAATGAAATGTTAGATGAAGGCAAAGACAATGTAAAAGAAAAAAGAGGGCTTCCCTGGTGGCACAGTGGTTGAGAGTCCGCCTGCCGATGCAGGGGACACGGGTTCGTGCCCCGGTCCGGGAGGATCCCACATGCCGCGGAGCGGCTGGGCCCGTGAGCCATGGCCGCTGAGCCTGCACGTCCAGAGCCTGTGCTCCGCAACGGGAGAGGCCACAACAGTGAGAGGCCCGTGTACCGCAAAAAAAAAAAAAGAAAAAAGAAATCTATCCTGGGCAGGGTTGATACATTATTTCATCTAATTCTCATAAAAACCATTTGGGGGTAGATCATACTACTCCCATCTTCGTAGATGAGGATCTTGTGGTCCGGAGTTTGAGTGACGGGCCCAAGATCACAAAGGACAAGACTCAAACTCAAGTCCAGTCTCTTTCACTGTACTGCTTCCTCTTGCCTTACGCAGAAAATAAGCCACGTAGATGGAAGTCATAGCAGGAGAGGTGTGTGAAAGAAAAACACAGGTGGAAAATACACTTAGACACTCATAGCACATCTGCCTAGAGATGACACATGTTCAACACAGAGAACAAGTAAAGGAGAAAAAGACACACACAACAAAGAAAGTCAAACAGAAACAGGCTTTCACGTGGTCACATCCCACGTGAGGGAGGATCTTTCACATCACTGCTTCTAGACTCCAGAACTGGGTTGTGTCTTCAAAGACATGATGGTGGGTACTATGTCATACTCCTCCCCGCTCTAGAACAGCTAACATTAAGCTAGGGTTCATATCTGGCCACGACCTTGACATCTACCCCTAGGATAGGCAGAAAAGGAGGGGCCACCTGGGTCTAGAAACCATGCTTAACGAACAGTCTGAAGGAGAAATGAGCTGGTAATCACAAGATTCTGATGGATGATTTTAAAACATTAATCTTCTCTTCTTCCAACTGCAAGCTGAAAGTGGAAAAGGATGAAGGGGAAGAGGTCAAAACACTTTGGCTTCAATTTTTCATTTTGCTTTGGAGTGAAGACCAATGTTGACTAGCCCAAGGAAGATTTCCCTGAGCGATTGCTAAAATTCTCAAATACCCAAGCATGAGAATATTAGTGTCAGATGGCTTTTTAATTTCCAGGACTGCAGAGGAGATATCTGCTAAAGATTCCTAAGAATGAAGAGTCATGATCTTGGCCATCACTGGAGTAAAGAGAACCAGACATGTCCACTGAGGTGTGGGAAACAGTCCGAGGCAGAGCACACATTCCAGGCTTTGCTTAGAAAGCAGGAAACAGCCACCCTGGGGCTGAATCTACCACAACAGCACTCTAAGACTGATGGCCAGCTTTGTGAGTTGTTTCATATTGCAAAATAAATCCACAGGTTGCTGCAGAACTTCAAAAACACTGAAACCAAAAGGAAAACTAAAGGCAGCATATCTCCTCGATTCAAAAGCATATTTTGACATTCTAATACTTCTAAAGTTATGATTTATACAGTCAGATATGAAATCTGACTACCACCAACAGGAATCAGCTATGACGTCGTTTTCCTTAACTATATATGTTCCGAGTGGAACAGAAAAGGTGTCTTTTTATTTAATTGTCAGTTTAGTTAAGTTATCTGCATTGGCAGTAGAACACACAGTTCAACTGTTACATTTGGATCCCAAATCTTCATTTAAAAAGCTTTCAAAAGATTTCACGATGCAGCACTGACATGTAAAGTTAATGTCTGGCGAAGACTGACATTCACAGACCAGGACACACAATTCATGGCAGCAGAAATTGCCAGACCGCTCAGATTATAATTTTCAAACTCAAAAGAGAGTGATGGGGCTTCCCTGGTGGCGTAGTGGTTGAGAGTCTGCCTGCCGATGCAAGGGACACGGGTTCGTGCCCCGGTCCGGGAGGATCCCACGTGCCGCGGAGCGGCTGGGCCCGTGGGCCATGGCCGCTGAGCCTGTGCGTCTGGAGCCTGTGCTCCGCAACGGTAGAGGCCACAACAGTGAGAGGCCCGCGTAACGCAAAAAAAAAAAAAGAGACTGATGGATGCGGCAGATGGATGTATCATGAAGGATTATCCTTTAGGTACCAAACGCCTACCTATCAAACACTTGTAATTGGAATTCCAGAGAAGTTGTTTCAATTCCAACAATACTTAAGACAATAAAGAAAAATAAATCTTTGTATTGAACCCAACAAGAAACATTAAAAAAAATTCATGACTTTCTCTGATAAGCCTAAAAATTATATTGCGAACTCTAAAGGTCGAAAGGAACAGACTTGGGTTATAAACAGCACACTTGGCTAATTGTCCTGGCACGCTCAGCCTGTCTTAGAATCTTTAGATTCTCCATGTGAAGAAGTGAAGACTCACATTTTATAATACTTGTAATACGAAGAAGAAATGATATGTAACTCTATGACAACTGTATAGTTTTATGTCCTAAAATGTCCCTGAACATTCAGTGCAGCATCTCCCACCTCCAGAAAGAAAATGGTAATGAACTGATCAATGCAATGGTATAACAATGTTGAATGTTCTCAAGATAAGAACTGAAAAATGCTCTCTGGCTTTAACCACACAGAAGTCACTGGTTATCTCTGGAGAAGCCTTGAGGGTGGAAACCAAACGGAGCCCCTTCAGAAGTGAGTGGGGAAGAGAGATAATGACACAGCCAACTTATCTGAGAAGGTGAGTCCATTCGGTATGTAGTAATTGTAACATGCGTTCCTCTCTGGCACTCACAGTTCTTCCAATCTCATGGCTCCAAGCATCTTTGATGTGGACGTGCTGTACCATCATTTAACCAGTTCTCTATTGCTGGAAACTGACCGTTTGCCTTTCAAGAAATAATGTTATGAGCCTGATATTTTCATTTGCTGAAAAATTATATGCAGCATGGCCTAAGGATAAAACTGGAAATATCAACCAATTCTTGTTGCCTTTCTGTGGGGTGAGGAAATTTCTGTTTTTTCGTCTTGGTCAATATTCTGCACCTGGCTCCAAAACCCCCAAAGGATTGGGGCTGTTGGTAAAAATACCAGTCAAGGGTGGTAAACTCTGCACTAATGAGCTCAAGCAGTGTGTGTCCCATGGTGCCCCTGCTTTCTCTCTATTTGCAAGGATTTATGGCCATTCCTGTGACCGCTTGTGTCCAAAATATATGTGCCATGGAAAAAGTTTATATCAGAACAATCTGAGGTACGTTTAAGAGTTTCCAGCGGCAACCCAGTTCTAATTCTTTTCCTGAGTCTCTTAGTAAATGTTCTCTCTTCTTCCTCAAAGATGCACTGACAATACTTTCTACTCTCCTGTTTTGAAGCAAGAAAGGAACTGAATTTTTACTCCCCCACATTCAAGATGATTCATCCCTTAAAACAAAAACATCTAATATTTTTCTCCCAACCTTCCATAAGTAGCTGGGGTGCGGTGTTGGGGGGAGGCTTCTATTTTGTTTACATTTCCCTTGTGACATGTGGGCTCACCTAGGCCTGAGACTGGGGGACCACTGAGTCCCTCCCCAGGGACAAGGACAGAATCTAGAACCAGGAGGCCGGGGTTCAAAACCCAGCACTGCTGCTTACTGGCTGGGTACTTGGGCAAGTTACTTAACCGCTCAGGGTTTTAGTTTTCTCATCTTTGAAAGGTGTGATAATCAGCTACCTTGTGGGGTCAAAGTGACTACCATAAATGAATGCATGTAAAGTCCATAGAACAGGCCGGGCTCAGCTCTAAGTGCTCAGTAAATGTAAGCCTTAATATACCACTAAGCAGTTGGAACTGAAGCCTTCTTTTAGCTTCCAGAAGGCCTGGAAGGCTGATGGCATCCTCATAATAATCCTTTGAAGTTAGCATTATTTTTCCTATTTTACAAAGTTTAAGTAACTTATCCTAGATCACAAAATCAATTAGTTGCAATAGTATGGAACCACCAATTACTTTACTTAAAGTAAGTGCCACTTTGAATCACTGCCTTAGGGTCTTAGCATCTTAGGCTTTGAGGAGAGAGATTTTAGGTGAATGCAGCAGCTTAAAAATAGTGCTTGAGATCTCAGCTTAAATGTCACCTTCTCAAAGAAAAGCAGGCCCCTTCAAGATCTCCGCCACATCACACTGGATGCTCCAGTGATCAAGGATACAGGCTGACTGCATATTCCGATCACGGCTGTGGAGAGGAGGGTGATGGTGACCAGCACACATCACGCTGTTCGAGCCAATGGTCTCCTGACCAGGATCTTCCCGCTCAGCCCATCCCTTTCCCACCAACTGGCCCCAAGGGCATTCTTGGTTGTAACGGGTGGAGGTGGGGAGGTCATGAATTGAAAGAAAAGGGAGAGGGTTAAGACCTGGATTCAGCTCTGCCCTCACTGTGGTGTGATGCTGGGAAACTTAGCCTTAATAGTGTCGGTTTCTCAATCTATAAAACGGGGATATTTCACTGGGTTTTTGTAAAGAATTAAATAACATAAGATAACGTATACAAAGTGTTTACAAATGTCTCATACACATGGGATGCTCAGAAACTGGTAAGACTGGTCGTATCACCATTGCCCTTGTTCAGTTAGTAGGTATATCCTACGAGAAGATTGCCAAACTCTGAAAGCACGTGGCGGGTTGATAGAGCTGAGTAATCCAGTGAGGCCGATGTGGTTCTGCGCCTTCTCTGCAACGGTGGTTCTCAAAGTGTGGGTCCTCAGACCTGCCCCACAGCATCTCCCAGACACGTGGGAATGAAAATTCTTCGGCCCCACTCCAAAATTACTGAATCAGAAACTCTGGGGCGAGGACCAATAATCTGTGGGTTTTTTTGTTTTTTGGTTTTTTGGGCTGCGTTGGGTCTTCGTTGCTGCGTGCAGGCTTTCTCTAGTTGCGGCATGTGGGCTTTCTCTAGTTGCGGCGAGCAGGGGCTACTCTTCGTTGAGGAGTATGGGCTTCTCATTGCAGTGGCTTCTCTTATTGCAGAGCACAGGCTCTAGGTGCTTGGGCTTCAGTAGTTGCAGCGTGTGAGCTCAGTAACTGTGGCGCTCGGGCTCTAGGGAACGTGGGCTTCCGTAGTTGTAGTGCACAGGCTTAGTAACTCCACGGCATGTGCGATCCTCCCGGACCAGGGATCAAACCTGTGTCCCCTGCATTGGCAGGTGAATTCTCAACCACTAAGCCACCAGGGAAGTCCCAATAATCTGTGTTTTAACAAGATTTCCATGTGATTTGACTGTACACTAAAGTTTGAGAACCACTGCTCTACATATAGATGGTAAAGTTAAAAAAAAAAGTCACAGGCAAGTACAGGATGTACAAAGATTATGAGAACCAAAAGTTTTAGCCAAGTCAAAAGCGGCTTGTGTTTTATGTCAAACACAAGTGAAGAAGACACTCCCATGCCCTGTATTATTATCTCAGTGTTGAAAATGCATAAGAAATTGTCGCATCTATTTATTGTTTAAAGGTACGGAATGAAAAAGAACCAGGCGTTTAATCTTAGGTGTCGGAGAATACAGCTCAGTTTTTACCACTAATGTTCCTGTCCTGGGCAACATATAACCTCTTGAAGAAAACAGTCACTCAATTCCTGTGGAATTTGGAAGCACTTCCTTTCCTTATTCATATGAAAGAAGCATATTCACAGTATAATGATGATGATGGTTTTAAAGTGGCTTCCCGTTCTTTGATGCCTCTCCCCTCAAGATGTGGGGTCTCTGTCCCCGCCCGTGACTCTGAGCACGCTTGTGACTGCTATGATGGGTGCAGTGTTAAGGAAGTGACGCTCTGTGTGCAGGGCAGGCCATCCCCTGGCCTCTGAGAACTCCCTCCAGACACTCCTTGTAGAAGCCCAGCTGTCACCCTGTAAGAAGCTCAAGCCACCTGGAGGGGCCACAGGAGACACTGTGGTCACCAGTCCCACCCAGTCCAGGGGCCAGGCCGGTGAGTAAAAAACCGTCCAGGTAAGCTCAGTCTCCAGCTGTTTGCATCACCCCCAGCTGTTCAAGTCTCCTCAGCTGAGGTCACGGACATTATGGAGCTGAGGCCAGCTAGCCCTGCCGTGGCCTGTCCAAACTCCTGATGCACAGAATCTGTAACCATAATAAAACTGTCTGTTCGACAGCAGTAAGTTTGGGGTGACTTGTTATGCAGCTGTTGAGAGTGGAACAAATGATCATAGTAGCTACCATTCCATGGTACCTTCTACGTGTCCAGCATGATACTATGCTCTTCTGCTATACCCCTCCTCTTTGCGCCCGCTCTGCAAAATATATTAGTCCCATTTGCAAGTGAAGAAATGGAGGCTCTGAGAAAATAAGTATCGTGCAAAGGCACATGTGGTAAACGACTATTTACGTCAAACTTCAGTGCGTAAAAAAATACCAGAATGTCAGTCGTTAGCTATCTAGAAACGATAATGAGAAAATGGCAAACATTGTGATGGTCATTTCGTAACAGAACAGAAATATCCAATCACTATGTTGTGCACCAGGAAGTAACAGTGGTTGTAGGTCAACTATACTTCAAAAACAAACAAAAACACTCATAGAAAAAGA
Organism: Delphinus delphis; assembly: GCF_949987515.2. Lineage (NCBI taxonomy): Eukaryota > Metazoa > Chordata > Mammalia > Artiodactyla > Delphinidae > Delphinus > Delphinus delphis. The sequence continues at coordinate 159,777,388 of NC_082684.1, forward strand.
GATAAGATTTGTGGTTACTGTGGCATGGGGTAGGGTGGGGACTGGATAAAGATGATCAAAAGGTACAACCTTCCAGTTATAAGATAAATAAGTACTAGGAATGTAATGTACAACATGATGAATATAATGAACACTGCTGTGTGGTATCTATGAAAGCTGTTAAGAAAGTAAATCCTACCAGTTCTCATCACAAGGAAAAGTTTTTTCTATTATTTTAATTTTATGTCTGTATGAGCTGATAGATATTCACTAAATTTATTGTGGTCATTTCATGATATATGTAGTTCAAATGATTGTGTTATACACTTTAAACTTATACAGTGCTGTACATCAATTATATTTCAATAAAACTGAAAGAAAAAAATATATAGTTTCATATGGTAAATATATATATATATATATATACACACCCATATATATATGTTAGTAATACAGTAACACCAGTGAAGTAAATACAATAATTAAAATAATATGTTACTGGTCCAGGATTCACTGACCAATGAAATAGAAGTCTAGAATGGTCCAAAGTAAAGAGATAAGAAATAAAGATTAAGGAAACAACCTTTCAAATACAACAAAAAGTTGAGTTAATTAATAAATAATATTAGGACAATTAAACAAATACATTAACAAATTATATGTTCACGGTTTATAATGGGGAAAAAAAGGGTTTTTAAGGATAAGAGATAAATGACACTAGCTATTCTGAAACTGGCCCATATTAACTGGAAAAAAGAAATATAGGGACTTCCCTGGTGGTCCAGTGGGTAAGACTCCGCATTCCCAATGCAGGGGATCGGGGTTCGATCCCTGGTCAGGGAACTAGATCCCACATGCATGCCACAACTAAGAGTCCTCATGCCGCAACTAAGAAGTCCGCATGCCGCAACTAAGACCCGGCACAGGCAAAATAAATAAATAATAAATAAATAAATATTAAAAAAGAAACATACGCTTCAGTTTCCTCATTTGCAAAATAGGAGAGATGTTATGTATTTCATAAGATTAAAGGGAAAAATGTCCATGGAAATCACTTAGCATAGTTCCCAGCACACACTAAGTACTAAATGAACTTTGTGGCTATGAAAAGAAAATGGGAAACAGTAAAAGTTAGCAATGACACAGTTACAGTGTTTAAAAAAATTTTTTTTAAAGGTTAATTTTTTTTCTGTGGAGAATTTAAGCATTTTATCTACTCATCAGGAGGTCCAAAATCATTATTATTAATTACAATTAGTAATTATTATATCATTACAATATATAACATCTAATATCAGCATTAATCATTTGATTTAATTAATTTTGCCACAATTATGAGATGTTTGTCATGAAAAATACAGAAATTTGTGTCCCTGAATAAACCAACTAGATAGAAATTAACGTGTCTACAGAGCATCACTAACAGCAAACTAGCTGAGATCTGAGCACATTTACGAAGCAAAGAAGGGCGCCTATTGGTTCAGTGGACAGCTGACTCTTGATGAGTTTCTTCACTTTTTTGGGGAAGGATATTTACATACGAGTTCCTATGGGTATTATTTTTATATGTGACAAATGAGAGCCTTTTAATTTAATTACATTTTTCCTCCACACAGTCTACATGGGATCAGACCCATTCTAGAGCTACTGCATTTTAAATTTCTCTCTTACAGCTGTGAGAAGGAACAAGGATAGTATGGAAATAATGTATTTGAAAACAGAGTGCTCCAGAGTTTCCTGTCAGTTTTATTTAGACCACTAAGCCAATTCTCTATTTAATTCACATATCAAGGAAATAAAAACAGTGAATAAGGAACTTGGAATTACCCTTGATCATCATTCAAATGGTCCATGTTGGAGCCCTGCTGTAACACCAGGGCTGTATCACTACATGTGAATGTGATAACTGGATGCGTCACACCTGGGTTCAATGCTAAATGCATGACCCTGAGCACCTTACTTAACCTTGTTGAGCTTCAGTATTTTCATCTGTAAAACGGGGATAAGAAATATAATTCATAAAATTGTCGGGAGGACTAAATTAACACAGTCAGACCCTTGCACAGTAACTGGCACACAGTGATGTTTGCATATAGGCAGGAATATTTAAAATGCACTGATAACTTCTGGTTAGTGGACAGTGAATACACAACCTCTCCTAAAATTCCAATGAAAGGACTCCATAACAGTCCGGAAAGCCAGGAAAGATGGCATTGCTAGACCAAAACCTTTGAGGAATTTCTGGAAGATGTTAAGGAGAAGGGATTGTACAGAGAACCTCTAGAGCTAGGGAGACAGCAGTTCAATATGGGTCTGGAGGAGGGCTGTCAAACATAGAGCCAAGGAAAACATCTACACTCAGGGTCAGCAAAGATGGAAATCCAGGGACAACCTGGAGTAATTAAAGGACTGACGCTATGGGCCATTCGATTTCTCTGTCACAAGGGAGAATGAGAAACCGCAATTGCCCTGGGTCTAAAATCAGCAAGAACCGTTGTCTTATATAATGTGGGAGAACTGTCTTACTGGTTCTTAAGGTGGGACTTGAGCCAAAAAAAACCCAAGTAGAGCAATTTGCGACTCAGAAAGTTTGGGATCCTGTAACAGATACGCAGATCCCAGTCCAATCGCCAACTCTCCATCCATCGTTCCATCCTTTCCTCCATGCATCCATGCATCCAAAGGGCGTGGGAGGAGAAACATCCACGTTCAGTGAAAGGCACTAAGAACTCTCTAGGAGCTCCACCTCTAGCACAAGGCTTTGCTAGCCTCAGCAAACAGCACTCAAGGAGAGCTGAAACTTACATGCCTGACTGTTATCCAAACCAAACAGGAAAGCTACCTGTCAATCCCCACTTCCATCTATAGAACCCTACAGTCAGCCTCCTAGTCAAGAAAGAGGCTTGTTCGGCTACAGGTAAATCATACCACCTTCTTATGTTATTCTAGCCCTTCAATTAAAATTATGAATCAACAATCAAGGCCCATGAAATATTTGAGGAAAAACACAAACATGGGAGCATCAAGACTAAAAACCAAAATACTGACCCCTGAGGAAAAAGAGTTGATGAAAGAAATAGAAGAGAGAATAAAAAAAAATTCCAGTTGATGTCTTCAGAGAGATTTATGATGACACAGTAATAAGAATAATTGATACTTAAAAAGCAGTCAGAGGACTTCCCTGGTGGTGCAGTGGTTAAGAATCCGCCTGCCAATGCAGGGGGCATGGGTTCAATCCCTGGTCCGGGAAGATCCCACATGCCGTGGAGCAACTAAGCCCATGAGCCACAACTACTAAGCCTGAGCTCTAGAGCCCATGAGCCACAATGACTGAAGCCCGTACATCTAGGGCCCACGCTCCACAACAAGAGAAGCCACCGCAACAAGAGAAGCCACCGCAACGAGAAGACCACGCACCACAACAAAGAGTAGTCCCCACTCGCCGCAACTAGAGAAAGCCCGTGCACAGCAACGAAGACCCAACGCAGCCAAAAATAAATAAATAAATTTGTTTAAAAACTAATAAGAAAATAACAAATCAATATTACTTACAAATATGGATACAAAAATTGTAAAAAAAATTTTAGAAAATTGATTCCAGAAGTATATTAAAATATGTAATAACCAGGAATGCAAGAACAGCCCAACAGTAGGAAATATATTAGAGTAATTCACTAAATTAAAATATTAAATGATAGGCCACATGATCATCTCAATGCCTGGTGAAAAGACAGTTGGTAAAATTCAATACCCATTCCTGATAAAAACCTCTTAGTAAGGTTGAAATGGTCGGTGCTTTCCTTAACTCGATAAAGGGTATCTACCAGAAACCAATGGCAACCATTATTCTAATGGTAAAACACAGAAAGTCTTCTTATTAAAGTCAGACACAAGTCAAAGAGTCTCATCATTATTGCTACTATTTCAGTTTGTTTGGGTGATCTTAGACAATAAAAGTTCAGAAAAAGTATCTCAAATTTATAGATACTCTGTGGTAGGATTCAGCAAACTTTTGTTATAAAGAGCCAGCTAGTAAATATTTTAGGTTTTCAAGTCATATGGCCTCTGTCACAACTACTCAAGTCTGCTGTTGTAGGGAAAAAGTTGTTGTAGATGACAGTAAACAAGCAAGCATGACTAGTATCAATACAACTTTATTTACAAAAGCACTGCAGTGGATATAGGACACAGGCAACAGGGAAAAGACAACATTAGCATAAGTAGGTGATATGATTGCTTACATAGAAAATTCAAGAGAATTAGGTGCAAGCAGCCTTAATAAGATGGCCGATGCGAGGTAAATATATACAAAACAATAAGATTTCTATATATCCAGCAATAAATATTAGAAAGTGATGTGGCAAAAGGATCAAATTTACAATAGCAACAAAAGCTATGAAAAATATAGAAATAAATAAAAGGAATTTGTCAATCCTATATAGAGAAAGCCATACAGCATAAGAGAAGACGAACAAATGGAGAGAAATACCAGGTTACCAGAAGGGAACGTTCAATGTGGTTAAGATGTCATTTCTTCCTAAAGAATACAAAATTTTGGGAATTCCAATTAAACCTCCAAATGGATTTAAAATCAAAACAAAATAAAAGCTGACAAGCTGATTCTAAACTTCATCTGAGAAAAAAGGTTATTCTTAAATTGTAACAAAAAATGTATTTTAAAGAAAAAAATTCTTGGTACTTCAGGATCTACACAAATAAACCAGTGTAAAAGAACAAAGACTGCAGAATTCAAATTTAATATATGAAAAAGTTGGCGGTTAATAATCAGCAGAAAATAATATATTATTTAATAAATGGTATAGAAACAATTGGCTACCCATTTGCAAAAAATAAAGTCAGATCCCTACCCATCACCATAAACAAAATAAATTCAAGTTGGATTAAGAATCTAAGTGTAACGGTAAAACTATAAGTCATAGAAGAGAAAAGTTTTTCTTTCCTTCTTTCCTCCTTTCCTTGCTTCTTTATAATTTTGTGACAGATACTACTGACTGGCCCTTTGAACATCCTCTCCAGGTGCCTTGCAGCATGTGTTTCCATTATACTGAAGCTGGAAATCTGAAAATAACATTTCCATGCTCCCTTGCAGCTAGGGTTCTACCTATAATCCAGTCAAGCAGACACAGTGATGGGAGGCCTGCTAGATGGCACTGAGCAACGTGAAGTGAAAGTGACAGATGGTAAAACAGAATCTCCTGGGGGTAGTTGTTCTGTCCCTATCACCTTAGGTAGAGCAGTGGGTCTTGGCTGCAGTGAGGTTTTGCCAGAACAGTCCTGAAGGTAGAGTTGGGCATTTCTCCTGGCTGTGTTATTCTTGACTGTTAACATCAAACTACCTTCCTGACCCTCCCAGTTCTGTACGCAGCCGTATACCTTGTAATAAACTCTTTTCTGTCTAATCTAGGATGAATTCTATTTCCTGATCATTACAAGTAGTGAAGTATCTTCCAAGCATGACCTAAAGTCCAGGAGCTTTAAAGAAGCTCTTTCTTTATATTCATTCATTCATCAACAGATGTCTATTAAATATCTAGATATCATGGAAATGTTCATTGTCTTTGGTTTGTTAATTCAGCCTCTGGGAATTTAATTCAAGGAACTCTTATAAACTTTGAAAGAACTCTACATGCCTGGAGATGAAATGGCAGCATCACTGGAAATTAAAAACAACAAACAATATTTGTTGGATATTTATCCGACAAATATGAGAAGAGTTAATTACTGTACTGCACTCAGTGGGTTTTTGTTGTTGTTACCATGAAAAACGGCTATGAAGACTATAACAACATATTTAAGTAAAATAAATAGGATACAAAATAATTTATTTTCTAAAATTACAATAATGTAAGAAAACCAAGAACACAGGGAAAAAAATACTACAAGATAATAAATCAACATGTGAAAAAGCACTTCTATCAGGATGCTGGTCTATTTTTCTCTATTTTGCACATTTTCTATAATGTATTAATTTCATAACTTAAAATAGAGTTAAGAATCACAATTGGTTTTAAGTCCATAGAAGTGGACTTAAAGGGCATATTAGCAAAACCAGAGGTTAATATGTAATTTTTTAATTGATATATAATTGGCATATAACATTGTGTGAGTTTAAGGTGTACAATGTGTTGGTTTGATATACTTATATATTGCAAATAAGTTCCACTATAATCATATTAGATAATACTTCTATCATGTCCTGTAATCATCATTTCCCTTCTGTAGTGAGAACAAATAAGATCTAGTCTGTTAGCAACTTTGAAGTTTATAATGCAGTATTGTTGACTATATCTCTATGCTATAATTAGATCTGAAGGACTTATTTATCTATGAGTTGCAGTTTGTACCCTTAAACAACATCTCCCCAATTCCCCCACCCCCAGGTAACCACCATTCTACACTGTTTTTTATGAGTTTGGCTTTTTTAGATTCCACATATGAGTGAGACCATAAAGTATTTGTCTTTAGCTGTCTGACTTATCTCACTTAGCATAATGCTCTTAAAGTTTATCTTTGTTGTCACAAACGGCAGAATTTCCTTCTTTCTCATGGCTGAATAATATTCCATTCTCTCTCTTCCCTCTCTCTTTCTCTCTCTCTCTATATAATTATATACATAATATATATATTATATATCAGTTAATAATATATATTATATAAATTATGTATATAATTATATATATATATATATCCATCATTTATCCATTCATCCATTAATGGGCCCTTAGGTTGTTTCCATATCTTGACTATTGTTAATACTGCTGCAATGAACATGGGAGTGCAGATAACTCTTTGGTATCCTATTTCCACTTCCTTTGGATATATACCCAGAAGTAGAATTCCTGGATTATATGGTAGTTCTACCTTTAATTTTTTGAGGAACTTCCAAACCGTTTTCCACAGTGGCTGCATCAATTTACATTCCCGCCAACAGTGAACTAGGGTTCCCTTTTCTCCACATCTTTGCCAAGATTTTTTATCTCTTGTCTTCTTGATAGCTGTTCCAATAGGTGTGACGTGATATCTCACTGTGGTTTTGATTTGTATTTTCCTGATGATTAGTGATGTTGAGCATCTTTTCATGTATCAGATAGCCTTCAGTATGTCTTCTTTGGAAAAATGCCTATTCAGACCCTCTGCCCATTTTTTAACAGGATTGCTGGTTTTTTGTTATTGAGTTGCATGGGTTCTTCATATATTTTGGATATTAACCCTTTATCCAATATATGGTTTGCAAATATTTTCTCCCATTCCATAGGTTGCCTTTTTACTAAATTCCATTTTGAAGGTTGCTCACAAAAAGGAGAAAAGGGACTCTTCTCCACCCCACCCAATTGTGACTTTCTTCTCCTAAACATTGCTGGGATCAATTCAAGGAGGATGATTTCAGGTGGAAAGTACACTGCAACAGTTCCTTGTCTTTCTTGCCTAGATTCTAAAAATTCTTAGTGAAAAGAATTTAAACTAAGTGAAAAGAATTTAGTTTAAATTCTTTAATTTAGCTTAAATTAAAACTAAAATGTATCCTTCATGTGTTGTTTCTGATAGACAAATTTTATGATGACCTTTTTTTTAAAGGGTATTTTATTTGCTTATTTTTTGTAACTAAGCTTAGTAACTTTCCAGGGAGTGTTTTTCTTGTCATTAATTAATTATTTTCTTTATTTCTCTGAAGGCAACAACTAGACTTAAGAATTTAGCATTATTTGTCTTGATTCAGAACTGAGTCATCATTAAACTTCCCAGCCAAGAATATATTCTTTTATTGATACAAATGATTTCGAGGACTAAATCAACGTTTCACAGAAAATAATACTCAAGAGTTGACTTACAAAATTATGACCTTAGAAATTGTAACAAATTTCTTCTCTATATTTGATTAATGGGAAAAAAAGATACAGAGGCTTTGAGTAAAAAGTATGGTTAGCTTATAAGACATTTACTAAAAACTAGTCATATGCTAGAAAATCTAAATTCCCCAAACGAGAAATTGTACAGGCTATATTTTCTGACCAAAATGTAATAAAAATAGAAGTTAACAACACAAGATTTAAATACACTTAAAAACCCTGAAGAAAAATGTGTTTTCCTAACAACTTACGGATCAGAGAAGAAAATCTGAAAAGGACAATCTCAAACTATCTAGAAAACAACCATAGTAAAATCTACACAATTTAACCAGAGTCAAATTCAAAGGAAATTTTGGAGAAAAAAAAATAATAAAAGACTTCCACAATGACAATAATTAAAGCAGAACAGTAATGGTGTAGGAATAAAATAGATATTATTGTCATATAACAACACAGAAATATATTTAAGAACATCAGAGAATTTGGCGCTTCATAATCTTACCAGAATCTAAACTATCAAATGAAATATATATGAATAAATTTTTGGCGGGCATATTACAGACTCTTTGTTTTGTACCTACTTTACCCCTAATAACTTATTTCAGATCAATGCAACTGCCTGATGATGCCCTGGTATAAAAGACAGATGATAAATTAAGATACAACTTAGGTTCGTTTTGATATGGACACTGAGAGAAAATGGGATACCGTGCTTGGTTAACTTCTTTGGTAGGTGTTTGTGGACCTTTCCAGACAAGGTCTAAGTAAAACTTCCAAGAATCCATCCGTTAGCTTCCTGCACTTTCCACCTCATTCACTTTCCTATTGTCCAAGGGGGCTATCCTGACAAAGGTATTAGTCAGACACTCAAAATATCCAGATTTCATAAATATGAATAAAGATGCAGCTTTACTTTCTGAAGCAAAGGTGGCAACAAATTTGCCCTTATATTTTCTTATATGGAATTTTATAATTTTAGCGCTAACATTTAGCTTTGTGATCCACTTTGAGTTAGTTTTTGTGTATAGCGTGTGAGTCTTTATTTTTTAATAGATGTTATTGAGAGCAGAGGGTTTTTTTATACCTAAAGGACCAAACAGACAAACAAAAAAAGCTCTTTCTCTTTCTGTGATGTGATAACTTTTACAATTCTCTGCACATTCAATCAAAACATACTCATGGAGTCATTTTTGCAAATGTATGTAGCAAACACTATATGCTAAAAGAATAAAAAGAAAAAAACCAGCAGCAGTAAGTACTATACTACTATAATCCAGGACCAATCCAAATGGATTTAGGGTAAATTTATGATTGCTCCTGCAAAGAACTGGATTCCAGCAAAACTAATTTAAATCAAGTCCATCCATAGAAAGACCACTGATTAACCGGGCATGAAAATTAATTCTTGACTTAAAACACACAGACACCAACAAAACAAACAAACCCCCCCCAATCTCAAGAACCCCAAACAGCTGAATCGGTAGACATAGAGGGAATTCAACTTCTAGAACTGTACGTATTTCATATGTATTTCACATAACAGTTTCCACGTAACTTGACAAAGTTAAGCTGAAAATCCCCAAACACTTTTTAAAAATGATAACATATTCACAGTACTTAATTCATGGCTTGCATTTATATTTCAATCAGCTAAGCAATATATTGTTTTTCTCAGCATCTTTCATTTATTTGCCTCTTGGTGAAGAATCTGAACCCCTCCACCATTTGCCTTATCCTCCCAGCAGTTCTGCAGCAGAGACAACCAGTCAAAAATGCAATTATTGGGCTTCCCTGGTGGCGCAGTGGTTTAGAATCTGCCTGCTAATGCAGGGGACACTGGTTCCAGCCCTGGTCCGGGAAGGTCCCACATGACGTGGAGCAACTAAGCCCGTGCGCCACAACTACTGAGCCTGCGCACTTAGAGCCTGTGCTCTGCAACAAGAGAAGCCACCGCAATGAGAAGCCCGCGCACCACAACGAAGAGTAGTCCCCGCTCGCAGCAACTAGAGAAAGCCCGCGCGCAGCAACGAAGACCCAATGCAGCCAAAAATAAATAAATAAATTTTTTTAAAAAATGCAATTATTCTCTCATTGCTTCATAATGTAGTGTCAAATTGGGGGGGGGGCGGTCATTCAAGGTCCCTCCTGTCAATATCCACCAGGGACAACGGCCCCTCGAGGCCTTTTTCAGGAGTGATCAGGGTCTGTCCTGCAGCCCAGAGGAAGGTTAGCAGTCTCCAGGGCCAGGTCAGCAGGCTTTTCAAAGGGCACAAACACCAAATGTGGAAAGTCCATGTCAATCAAAGGCAGGCAGAAGGTGAAGGTGTGGGTGGCAGGGAGGCCAGTGCGTCTAGTCAAGGAGCAGAGGCTTGATGACCAAACCAGGGCCCTCACTGTCCCAGTGGGCACAGGTCATCCTGGCATCTCCCCAGCTTGCTGGAAGAGTTTTTCAGGGCACACATCTCCTGGGATGAGTTTCTCCATGATGCACGCCACATACCTCTCCAAATCCATCAGCATCTTTCTCTTACTAAACCTTTGCTTACAGTGAAAGTAGGTGATTTTTCTTCCCCTGTGCACGCCGTCTGTAATACCTCTGCATCCCATTTTCTCCACTCACATTAGTCCTACCCACCACCCAAGGCCAGCTCAGGGCTCCCTTCTGCATCCTGGTGATCTACCCTCCTCTAAATCCTGTGGCGGCAGAGTTAGGATCACTAATTTGACAGTTCACAAGGTGCCTTATGGCTTATCTGTCTCTTTATGTGCATTTAAAAAATCTTCTCAACTATGCTGAAGGGGCAGAATGTACACCTCAACTCTCCTAGCAGCCGGCACAGCGCCACGGTTGGCATTAGGGTGGCCAAAAACATCTTACGGAAAAACCCAGACGAACTTTTTGGCCAACCCAATACTCAGAACTCAATGTAAGCTCATATTAATATGTATTAGCACCTACTTTAAAATAAGAATAGTAGGAATTATAAATACGGAAAAACTACTACAGATCAGGCACCTACAGTGCCTGATTTAATTCTCAAAGCAATCTTATGAGGTAGTGACATTATTCTAATTTTATAGATTCTAAAATTCAGAGAAATAATAATTTCCTGCCTGGAGAAATAATAATTTGTGCAAGTTCATGTGAGGGGAGGACTGGACCGTGCCTAAGTCTAACTCAAAACTCATGTTCACAGTCAAGCCACGTGGCCTTCTGAAGACACAGGCTGATTAAGAGGTAGAACGTGGCAGCCACTCTGCTAACGCTGCTGTTACAATATCTACACGTCCAGTTCGAATACAACTGACTTCGTGTCTGTCTTTCACACCACACTGAGGTTAGGCAGGGAATCTTGTATTTTCATCCAAGCATGTGACACACACCACTCACTAAATACACTCAGCTGCTGGGTGATCTTGAACAAGCAATTTAACCTCTTTGTTGGTTTAGTTCCCTCATTTGTAAAATAGCAACGAAAACAGTCCCTATGTCGTAGGGATGAGATGACGCCTATAAAGGGCATAACATAGCATCTGATGCATATAAAGTGATATTAGTGATACTAATATAGCTATTATTATTATCACCATTATCATAATCATTTTTGTTACTATATCTCCCTCTAAAACCACCAGTGGAAATAAATGTCAGTCACTTATTCACACACCACATACATGTTCCCAAGTCCCAAGTACTAACTGATGGTTACTTCTGCCTGTTGCATTTCTGTGTACCTGGACTGCCATTTTTCCATAGGCCAGGGACATTTTTAAAAGACTAAGCTACTGGGAAGGACATCTGTAAGTAGTGTTTCTAGGACAGAGGTTTTCGTTTTTTTGGCCGTGCCATGTGACATTTGGGATCTTAGTTCCCCAACCAGTGATCGAACCCGTGCCCCCTGCAGTGGAAGCGCAGAGTCTTAACCACAGGACAGCCAGGGAAGTCCCTAGGACACAGCTTCTTAACCATTCTGAACAAGACAGGAACTGTATCAGAATCTCCCTGAGACTTTTTCAAACTGTACCCATGACACCTCCAACTCCACAATCCAAATCTTATCATTACCTCCTGCCCTGAAAGGGAGGTGTACTTCTGGAGTTGAGGGCCACCACAAAGAGAGCTGCTGTTGATGAGGGTACGTTACGCCCGAGAGCTAGCAGGTGGAAGTTAAAGAGAAAAAAAAAGAGTTGACAACCACCGTTGCCTAGGGCAACCGATCACATTTTGCCGGATGTGGGTTTAGGGCATCCTGCTCTACCTTTTACTTCCACTCTTTTTCAGCTCCTGTTACTTTTAGGAAGAATCCAAAAAATAAGGGCAGTGTGGGTGGGGGGGCAGCAGAGGGAAGAGAAAGAATAAAAAGAAAAGTAGGCAATGGCAATTTGATGCTGTTTGTTTTTGTTGCTAGAGGGCTTACAAAGCATTCTGGGTATAGGTTTAATTATGCATTAGAACCTGGTTCCAGGGAGAGACCCCAGAGTAAGAGAAAATGCTTTTCCTGTCTTTTTTCCTTTAGCTTACTTCATAGTACACCTAATATCCTCCATGCAGCTGAAGGGTTAACACGGAGTTAGGATACAGTGTTTATGCAATTACCTAGAGCTGCACTGTCCAATTCAGTAGCCACTAGCCACAGGTGGCCGTTGAGCCCTTGAATTGTGGCTAGTCCGAAATGAGATGTACCGTAAGTGTAAAATATGCTGGCTTTGGAAAACTTAGGATGAAAAAAGAAAGAGTAAAAGAGTTCATCCACCATTTTAATACGACTTTAATGCCATTTAGTATAATTAATATTAATTAAATAGTCATTTTGGATAAATATATTAAATAAAATAGATTACTAAAATTAACATCCCTCGTTTCTCTTTTACTGTTCCTAGTGTGGTTTCCTGAAAATGTAAAGTTATCTATGTGGGGACTTCCCAGGTGGTCCAACGGTTAAGACTCCATGCTTCCACTGCAGGGGGCGTGCATTTGATCCCTGGTTGGGGAACTAAGATTCTGCATGCCGTGCAGCACGGCCAAAAAATAAGTAAAATTAAAAAAAAATAAAGTTATCAACGTGGCTTGCATTCTGTTTGGACCGGACAGGGTAGGTCTAAAGTAGAACAGTTCCGTTATTACAAGTGCCTAAACGTTTGACTCGAAGATGGTAGGTTGTGGTGACTGCACCATATGAATGTAATCTGAATATTACTCACTAAGAGTTAAATCAGAATCTCCCCATTTCCTTTCCCACTGTACTGTATGCTCCAGCCCTGCTGAACAATTTCATACATGTGGTGCCTGGAGGAAACTCCACTGGGCCTCCTGGAAATAACTTTAGCCTTGAAAGTGCCTCTTGGTCACCCCTCTACAATGTCTTCTCTAGAATCACTCCCGTCACCATCTTATGCACATCACACCCTGGAATGTGTTTATTTGCAGGCCTGTGTCTCCCACTGGACCAGAAGCTTCTTGAGGTTCAGCACCATATCTTATTCTGTTTTACACCTTCTACTCTGGCATGTGGTTGGCCCTCAACAGGTATGTGATGAAACTGAAAAAAAGTTCCAATGACAGCACGTTGAGCAGAGTTTCCTTCAACTCAAGTGTCTGTGTAAGCACAGAAGCCCCCTCTGCGAGTCTCGAGGATGCTCCTCCGCTCTGAGGGTCAGTGCAGTGAGCTCCCTGGGCGTTTCAGCTTTTCTCTTCTACACTGGTCTTAAGAGATCTGCTCACAGCATCACGCTGCATTGACCCACGTTCCTGGCCCAAGCCACTTCATCTCTGTTTGCCGCGTACAATGGGGGAAATTTAATGCACCGCGTTAGTCAACAGTCTTGAATTGCTAAGAAACAGTCTTGATTTGCTAAGTTATATCATTTACGGAATTTAACTAGAAGGAAGTCATTCCCCTTAAAAAAACAAAACAGGGCTTCCCTGGTGGCGCAGTGGTTGAGAGTCCGCCTGCTGATGCAGGGGACATGGGTTCGTGCCCCGGTCCGGGAAGATCCCACAGGCCGCGGAGCGGCTGGGCCCGCGAGCCATGGCCACAGAGCCTGTGCGTCCGGAGCCTGTGCTACACAACGGGAGGGGCCACAACAGTGAGAGGCCCGCGTACCGCAAAAACAAAACAAAACAAAACAAAACAAATAAACAAATGCTACATCCCAAACCTCATCAGTTCACTGACCCAGCTGTGAGTTTTATGTCAGCAGCAGAGATGAAAAAGTTCATCAATACTATAAACACAGCAGCCTTAGACAAATTCATTTAATGTCACTGAATTGAGATCATTCTGTAAATCACCTGAAAAAGATTTTGTGGTATTTTTTCTGCCACGTAACTAATTTGTTCGTTCTTTTCTTTTTAACAGTCTATTTCATGGACTATGGTGTAGACAATGATATAAGTAGCATTCTACTAAGCGCTACTATTTCATAATGACACTGCCCTGACACCTATTATAACCAAAACAAATAAAATGTCAGTTACCTCCATCTCAGTAGCTACTTCCTAAAATTCACTTTCAGCTTTCCAAATGTCATAACAGCGTCATCTATCATTCTTCAAGAGCTACTAGTGACCCTTTAGACCTGCTCTAACGCTCGCGTCCATTTGAATCCAGCTGTGCAACGAGGAAGCTTCCTTCTCTTCCGAATCTGGTCTTAGATTTTGAAAATATAAATATCTTAGCCTCGGGGCACGAAAAGCTCCTTTGTGGAAAAGGCCATTGTCTTCCCTCCCTCAGAATCCTGCTGTTAAACTCACAATCATAGAAACCTGGTATTGCATAATGCACATAACTGGTTATGAATTTATGTATAAATATGGGGCTTTTTAGTATTCATCTCTCCCTCTCCCATTTATTAGAAAGAATATTCACTGTCTTGATTCTCATGGGCATGAAATATTACTGATTAGCTGACTCTACCCTTATTTTATTTATTTGATAAAGATTGCTGCTCAGGGCTTCCCTGGTGGCGCAGTGGTTAAGAATCCGCCTGCCAATGCAGGGGACATGGGTTCAAGCCCTGGTCCGGGAAGATCCCACATGCTGTGGAGCAACTAAGCCCGTGCACCACAACTACGGAGCCTGCGCTCTAGAGCCCATGAGCCACAACTACTGAGCCCGTGCGCCACAACTACTAAAGCCTGTGAGTCTAGAGCCCGTGCTCTGGAACAAGAGAAGCCACTGCAATGAGAAGCTCACGCACCACAATGAAGAGTAGCCCCCGCTTGCCACAACTAGAGAAAGCCTGTGCGCAGCAGCGAAGACCCAACGCAGCCAAGAATAAAATAAATAAATTTAAAAAAAAAAAGATTGCTGGTCAATCCTTTCAGCAAGTTTGTTTGTTTGTTTTAGCTTTTGGCCACACCCCACAGCATGTGGGATCTTAGTTCCTGACCAGGGATTCCACCCCACCCCCCACCCCCCCCCCCCCCCCCCCCCCCCCCGACCAGGGATCAAACCCACACCCTCTGCACTGGAAGGCACAGTCTTAACTACTGGACTGCCGGGGAAGTCCCACTTTCAGCAAGTTTTGAAAGAAGAGTTAAAGCATTGGGATCCCAAAGATCTGGTTTTATGTCCCATTTCTTAAACTGTAATCTCAGGTAAAATTCTTAAAACTCTCTAAATTGTCATTTCTAATTTGTACAATGAGAATTAGTAACTGTATCTTTCCAAGTAGTTACTTAGGCTGAACGACTGTAGTCTTTTATATAATAAGCACATAGTCATTACCAGTTGACACTTCATATCCACGTCCAAAACTCAACTTCCGATGGTCTCCCCTCTAACCTCTCCGTGTTGGTTGATGATATTCCATCCTTCCTATTGTTTGCGTCAAAAACGTTGGAGTCATCTTTGGTTCCTCTTTCTCTCACACCCCATATCCACTTTGCCAGGAAACCCTATTGGCTCTACCTTTAAAATATATGCCGATTCCCAGAGCTTCCTAATAGGCTCCTTACTCTGTCCAACCTTTTCTCAAGCAATCAGAGTGGGCCTTTCACATGTAAGTCAGATCACATTACTCCTCTTCTCAGAATCCTGTAATGGGCCCTCAATTTAACTCAGGTAAAAGCCCACGTTTTCACGGTGGCTTACAAGACCCTTCACCCCCACTCTTACCTCTCCAACTACATCTCCTACTACTCTCTCCCTGCTCACTTACCTCTAGGCCACATGGGCGTCTTGTTCCTTAAACACACCAGGCTGACCCCTTCCTTACAGCCTTGGCACTGGCCGTTCCCTCTGCCTGGAACACTGCTCCCTCAGATAGTTAACTCCTGCAAACCTCTGCTCAGATCTTACCTTCTCAACGAGGCCAAGCCTGACCACCTTATTTAATACTGCAATTTTACTACGTTCAACTTTGCCCTTTTTAATAGGACTTTTCACTCACGAATACCTACATTATTTACTTATTTATTATGCTTACTGATGATTGTCTACATCTCCCCATTGGAATAGAAACTCCACAAATGCAGAGACCTTTGCCTCTTCTGTTCACCTAGAAGAGTGCTTGGTAAATATTTTTTTTTGAATGACTGGATTGTATTTAAAGCAGAAATCTAAGTAATATGGAAATTAGCAGTTCGCAAGTTACATATGCTTTATTGCACTTAAAAGTTATAGTTATCCCCTGATGAATCTTGGTCACTTCATTAATGACTAAGATACCACTCCTTCCACGGTACTTACTCTTAACCATTTGTAATCCACTATGTTTTAATGCTATTTAAGTTAAGTTGTCTTTACTTAATAGGACACCCTATTTATGACCATGCTTCAAGTCAGTGGAGATTCTAATTTGTTTCCCAAGTGCCGATATACTCTAATTCTCAGTTTGACACTTCTGCAAATGCTTTCTAAATGCTTTTTAAAAAATCAGCACATTCAGCATAATGATTACCTCTATCAAGAAAAAAGGGTCATTCTATTGGGAGGAAGTCAGAAGACGTATTGATAATATCTTACTTCTTAAGCTGGGTGATAGGTATCCAGATGTTGGCTTTATGATTATTTGCTGTAATTTACGTATATATCTTACACCTTCTCTTGTATGTATGAAATAATTAATAAAATCTAGTGTTTGCTTGTTCTCCTACCACTCTTTATTTTCCCTCCAGTTTGATATGATAGTTATCTATGGATGTAAATCTTCCAGCCAGTCTGTGAGGTAAATCACAGCTGCTGTGTGATTTAGCATTTATCCCCTCCCCCAGCCCACAGTCATCTCACTGATGAGTCTGTGATATGAGATCAAACCAGAAGGCTCTCCAGCAGAAATAGAAAAAAAGCTACTTACTACTTCATTGATTTAATCAACGTAGCCAGCTATCAAGAGGGACTGGAATATAATGAAGATAAAAATGAAATCACGATTGCTGCTAAAGCAGATTATTTTTTCAAAAGACATATATAAAGATAATAACTTCACAAGTGATTATAGCTTGTCTTCCCACTATTAACAAGGCACGTTCTTTGCTTGCCTACCTTCATTTCATCTTCCCTGACCCCAGGGTGGTGTAGGAATCTGATGGGTGCTCCCACAGCACACGATCTTGGTCACGTGTGGAACTGTAACTGCCCATTTATATCTCCCCTATTAAACCAGAACTTCACTGAGGAAAGGCCTCATTGTTTTTTCACCGTTTAAGCCCTTGTCCTTGGTACAGCGCTTCAAGTGCTGGTGTCATACTGGCTCAGTTCAAAGGTCAGCTCTGCTTCTCACTCCTTAGGTAAAAGCTTCTTAATCTCTCTGTGCTATCATTTCCTCAACCATAAAAGCTGATAATAGTATAAGCCCAGGATGTGAGGCTTAACGAAACAACACGTCTAAATTAGCTACACAGGGTGTGGTACAAAATATAAGCTGAATAAATATAATTATTATTTACTACTACCATTTGGTGATAAAGAGGAAACTGAATTGACAGAGAAGAAAGACAATAGCTCTTATAATATGATTCTTAGTGATTCAAGAGCATAGATGATGTTCAGGAAATGTCTGGAAATGGAGTCATGAATTCAGGCTCTAGAGTATGTGCTGAGAAGGCGTGGTGCCTTGGAGTGGTGCTACGTTTCTGCCTGCACAAGCCTAAGGGTTGGTAGCCTAAGGGTGTGGCCCGTGCCTAAGCGTTGGGCCTGCTGGGTCTCAGGGTCTTATGACAGATTGATGGTACGATCCAGAAGTGGAACTCATATATCTGCACGTTTAGTAAATGTTATTTGAGTCCCAACTATGGTGCCAGGAACTTGGCTAGGTGATGGCGATGCGGTGCAATTGTAAATATCTTGGTGTGACAGACTATGAAACACAAACTTAATTTATTATAAGATTCTGCACTCACGGAAAGGTATGGGGTATAAAAATAACTAAAATAGAATTGAAGAGGATTCGAAGTAAGTGAAAATAGTCACGCTTTTTGAAAGTGGGATGGTTTGAAGAAATTCAAAGTGGCATATCAAATGCAGACACTCATGGTAATGCATTCTATAGGTAGTTCATTCTAACAGTAATATGAAAATATCTAGAACTTTTAATTTGTTATTGAAAAAAGGCAAAAAAATAGTGGGTGATTGGTATACATTCTCAGGACATGAAAATACAAAAGATTTAATGGACACTACATAACCCAGTAAGTATTGCGCTTAAGATTTAAAGTAACTAAGTCATAAAGTAATCCATACTACAAAGTTATATTTCTTGAGAAGTAACACGTGAAGAATTTTGAAATCTAATATGGACCTGCCCAAGCTTGGGCATATCAACTCCCTACTGAAGTTTTTCAAAAGAATGGAAATTTGCCGTCTTACCTATAGGCCAAAAATTGACTGTTTTTAGAGGAACTTCTAAGGAACAAAGGCCTCGAAATATTTCAGAATCTAACAACACCTGTTATCATTATTTTCTCCATTCTTTCTTGTTAGTGATCAGCAATTCTAACTCTGTCAGCATTCCAGATAGGACAAATTCAAAGAATTATGGCAATTCCTCAATTGCTATTTTCATGACAGACATTTGGTAGGCCAATAATCATTATGGGTAAGTTATCTCAGGTCTAGAGAGATCAAAGCAACTTAATCAACGTCACTCTTTTCTAGTTAAAGGCAGATATGGAACAGAACCCAAGTCTTCCAAATACCCAGAAAAGACACAGATATTAGTAATAATGTGAACATTACTAAATGCTAAAAGTCTGAAGATGATATTAAATTTCTTAGACCTTTCACAACACATTGAGCAGACAGGAAATACCACCCGGAAGACATTACAGAAGTTTCGTAGCAGATCCTCTGTTAATTTTGCTAGCCCGCGTTCCTGTAAGACCGCCCATGTGCCGTCCCAGTATTTCAGTGAGGCCAGAGGGAAAACTGCCACTGGAGGTTTATTCAAAGGGACAAAGGCTCCCAAACACCCATTCAGAGGCCCTAGACTTTAAAATTAGTAGTAGCTGGTACCTTGGCCTTTATTTAAATCACATTATACCTGAGGAGTAATAAACTCATGAGCTTTTTCTTTATGTTACTTCCTCCGATACTCCATTTCTTTCTATAACGATCACATTAAAAGTTATTTTTGAACCGCTTTGCCATGAGTGGCACTAGGAAAAAACACGTTTAGCGTTCCACAATGGTCTGAACGATAAGAAATGCCTTCCCAGAAGGAAAATAAGAGGTGCACTGGGCAAGGTCTTCAGGGGGACCCCTGCTCCGAGGTCCTCCTGGGTATAACGATCTCCTGGTTAGTTTGCTTCGTGCTCTAAAAGGATGCTCTGGATACTCATTCCGAGCCAAATTACAAAGCTTCTGCCTGGTGTCCACATCCTTCCTCTACCTTATTTTAAAACGAAAAGGACAATAATTCGGAGGAAAAGTTATTTTTAAAAAGGAGAAACAGCCGTCTGAAAGTTTTCAAAGAGGAAACACTCTAAGACGCATCAGACTGCGATCGTCACTCAAATTCTCACACTACTTGCACTCAATGCATAGCGCCCTGAAATACCCCCTGAAATGCGCCCCCCCGTGAAATACCCCCCGGGATTCCTTCAGCGTCGGTCAGCCCGGGGCTCCCGGACCCGCTGGACAGGCGAGGGTGTACCGGTTCCCCGTCTGACCTTGGAGCAATTTTCTGGGCAGGAAATCAGTCAAATATGACAAATCCGAACGCGGGGAAGACAAGCCCCAGCCCCAACCCCCCGCGGAGCTGGGTCAAGTGCAGGGGTCGGCGGAGGGGACTCCGGGGACCCGCTGCCCTGGAGGGCCCAGCGGGGGCCGCGCGTTCACCCGGCCGGCGCCGCGAGCTGGGTCGGGCCTCGGACCCTACAGGCCAGACTCCTGGTCGGGTGACCGCCCGGCGGGTCCCGGTGCAGCTCCCAGGGCCCCTGGGCGGGCCGGCGGCACCGCTTACCTCGACGGCTGCGCGGGGCCTCGAGCGCGCGGGGCTGGGCCGGGAGGGCGACGCGGCGCTCTGGGCTGCGCTCCGGTTCAGGTCGGCAGCCTCTGGAGGAAGTGGTGTCAGCCCGCCCCTTCCCACGCAGCGCGCAGACGTGGAGCGCTCGGCGCGCGGCTCCGCATCGAGGTGCGAGGAGGGCGCCTGTCTGGAGACACACCCACAGATGTGGATAAAGACGCCTAAAGCTCGGGGGCTGCTCTTTTCGACTCCACGGGTTTGTGCCTCCTTTCGTCTTACCCCTCCCCACTACCCCACCCCCGAAGAAAACAACTTGGTTTTAATTCTGGGGAAAGTTGCGCCTTCCTCTCAGCCGTCCCCTACCTGCGCCGCGGGCCCTCCTCTCTCGGGAGCGACCCCCTGGGTTGTCGCCTCGATATATCAGTGGCTAAGGGATTGGGGGCCGGATGGCGGTTCCACAAAGGCCCAAGAAGCCGATTTCTTTTGCAACGGTCTTCCGAAGTGTTGACTTCAGCCCTTTCTGAGCTTCCTCTTTCGGGCCAGTTGTGCAAGGCCCGGCTTCCCTGCCGCGCGCAGCCCGCCCGCAGCGCACGCGGGAGCCGGAGAGAAGCGGTTCCCCCCACCCCCACCCCCCGCGCCTGGCCGCAGGGGAGGCGTGGGACCGGGGTTAGGCGGTCTCCGCTGGAGCCGGGGCGGGGAAGGGCGCGCTTCGCAGCGGCGGTTTCTCAGCTCTCCGGTTGGCAACCGCCCCCCAAAGCTTAGCGGCACTCAGTTGGCCGGCGAGGCTGTGGCTTCTCCCATAACGCTGGTGGAAGTCCAAAATGGTCTGAATCCTGTAGACAGGGATTGGGCAACAGCGACTTAATCTACATCTGCAGTGACCCTTTGACCCAGCGATCCCACTTCTAAGAATGTATTACAGAGATACAGTGATGCAAATGAAATAATGCGTACGCACCAGGCCACTCTTGGCCACACAATTTGTCATCGCAAAGGACTAAGTGGAAATAACGCCGTGACTTTTGAAAGTGGCGTGTCCAGAGAGAAAGTGGGTGAGATCTGAAAACATAGCAGTTAAAGTCAGTTAGATTTGGAAATGTGGTTGAATTCACCTGTCCTTCCTCTCTACAGCTGGGTTGTCAAGGACTTATATGTGGGGAAGGGGGTGATGAAAGAGTAGGACAGTGGTAGAGGATGGGGACCAAGAGGTAGGCAGGCGCCAGACCAAGCAGGGCCTGGGGCTCAGCCTTGAGGACTTTGGGTTTTATTCTAATTGCAACGGGGAGCTATGGGAAGGCGTTTAGCAAGTGATTTGATTTCTTCTGTGTGCCATCCTACTGGCTTGTGATTGGAAAATCAGTCGGACGGGGCAAGAGGAAAAGCAGTAAGAGAGCACTCAGGAGGCTGTGGTAACAGTCCAGATGAAAGGTGATGGTAGCTTTGGTGAAGATTCTACTGCGGGGATGGTGAGAAGAGTTTGGATCCAAGACACATTATGAAACCAGAACCAACAACATTTGCTGATGGGCTGGGGTGGGAGTGGGAGAGTGGCAGAAGGGATTAGAAATCGAATGCAAACCAGTGGGACTGGTGTCCTGGGAGCTCTGGTGTGAGGCACGGCTAGATGGAGAAAGGTCAGTAGGGACAAACTGTATAGGACCACGTGGACCACGTCCAGGATTGTTTTTTCATCCTAAAAGCAATGAGATTGTGTAAAATAATATCTCAAGCCTCTATTTTCTTTGTAAAGTAAGAAAAGAAGCAGGGTCATCAGCTGGGGGTGAGATAGGAGGTTAGCGGGTCACAGATTTAGGGAGCTGGAGAAAGTTGTTTTTTTGTTAATGTTTATTTCCTTATTTGGCAGCGCTGGTTCTTAGTGGCATACAGGATCTTTAGTTGTGGCATGTGGACTCTTAGTTGCGGCATGTGAGATCTAATTCCCTGACCAGGGATGGAACCCGGGCCCCCTGCATTGGGAATGCGGAGTCTTAACCACTGGACCACCAGGGAAGTCCCAAGAAAGTTTAACGAGGTCATTGCAGAGAATCCGAGAGTGTGTTGCTCAGAAAAATATAATGGGATTTCCAGGCAACCTGAAAGCCTGAAATTGGTGATGGTGGTGGAAGCAGTCTGCTTAGTCGTGTGGCTCTCCTGCAGGGCTAGGTTACCTGGGTTTGGAGAAAGTTTAGTTGTAATGGGAGTGGCCAAAAACAAGCCAGCTGGAAGGATGGGTCATTGTGGTCAGAAGGTAAGCAGATTGAATTTTGCTCCTGGAGGCAGTGAGATTAGTTGATAATGTCCAGGGTGTGACCAAGGGCCCGGGTGTCCGAGTTGATCAAGGAAATGAGGCCAAAGGGTAGCTAACTGTTAAGTCACCCAGGATTAGGGTGGCCACATAAAATTGTTGAGGCTGGGACACTTTTGAGGGTACCAAAGTGCTAACTGGATGAGAAATCAGGAAACAGGTGTAATGCATGACTCTTCCAGGCAAACAGAATGATAAGATTTAAGCCCATCTTAAAGGAAGATTGGGAGTCAGGTGTCAGGGATTTGAAGTGAGAGAGCAGGAGTGGCTGGGATTTGGGAAGATGACAGTCTGAAGAGGTGAACAGAATAGTTTACTCAAATGGCGTGAGCCTCGAGAAAAATGTGTTTGGTCTTTGTTTTGTTTTGAAAAAAAAGCCGAGCCACTAAAATGTCTGCAGGTAGCAATGGGGAGCACAGGGAACAGCAAACCCACCTTCTGAACTTAAGGTGCACGGAGTGTGAGAGAATAAACTACTTTCCCTTAAGAAAGTTGTAGTGGAAAGTCTGCAAGGGCAAAGTTAAAGCCCCAGGTAGAGGAACGCTCCAGAAAGAGCTTCAAGACACAGGAGTGGCAGTGAACGAGTTTGGGAGATGGCTGATTGAATCACAGGCAAGGAAGAACCGAATATCCTGGAATGATGATGTGGGAGAAAATTCTCCAGGTGGCACCCTCTTTGGGTAGGGACTCTCTGGAATATCTCTGCAGAGGGTGGCTAGTGGCTAGAGAATGCAGGGGAACTCAGTTTACTTAATTGAACTGGATTTTTACTGTGTTTCTTACAGCCTCACTCTTTTGGCATGTCTACCAAGTCCAACATGTATTTTTGCCCATTTCCTCCAGGCTAAAGAGCGCTTTCACCTTTTTGCAGGGACCTGGGTTGACGTGAAGTAAGAATCCTGCTACTTTTTTTTTTGGAGTGGAGAGGGATTTTTTTTCCTTTGGTTGAGCACTTTGTAAAGTTTTGCCCATTTATTTTATTCGGCTTGCTCTTAATAGTAAGGAATGTTTGTTTCTGATATAAATATCT
The DNA here is from genome assembly GCF_949987515.2 of Delphinus delphis. Lineage (NCBI taxonomy): Eukaryota > Metazoa > Chordata > Mammalia > Artiodactyla > Delphinidae > Delphinus > Delphinus delphis. Next base: position 159,800,978 of record NC_082684.1, read on the forward strand.
AACTTTTATGCTGTCTGCAGCAGACTGTATTTTCCAAAGATGGCCAGGACCATCTCTCCCTTCCCCATCAAGAGCTGGAATCTGTTCCTTTCCATCCCCCTTGAATCCAAGCAGGCTCTGTGACTGCTTTGACCAAAAGAAGGCAGCAGAAATGGTGGTGGACTTTGCACTTAACTGGCTCTTTCCGCCCTGAGGTGAGAGAGGCCACATGGGGCAACATTGAAGCATCAGATGTGAGGTGAAGGCGCCGTCTTGGGCACCCAGCCCCTGTCCGGGACTCCCGCCCCAACTCTTATCTAAATGCAGCTGCATGAGAGACCAGGGGGAAGAACCACCCAGCTGAGTCCAATCAACCCACAGATCCCTGAGAGATTATGATAAATAGCTGTGTGAACCTCTAGGTTTTGGCTTGTTCACAGCTGGAGATACTCAAGATACCATCTTCGGTACCTCTGCTTCTCATTTTTCTGTCCTGGTAAAGTTCCTGTGCTTTACTTTATAAAATATAAATTGGTAATAAAAAATAACTCTGCTCATGATTTCTATTTTAACCATAACATGCATATGTAATTAGTATATTACTAATTATATGTTTTCCATATAGTATATATTTTTCCTCTTGCCTGTTAACCAGACTCTCCCTCTGCCTGACCCACTCAGTCCTCTGGCCTTTGTTCATCTCCCTCAGCCAACCCCTTCCTGCTCCACCCCAGTGACAGTCAGTGGGAGGAGAACAGAAAGGAAAGGATGGAAGAATAGCCCCAGGAGGAGAAGGCTGGGGAAGAAGAGAGAGCCCGAGAAGGCTTGGGAGAGAATTTTTGGTGGGGAGCTGAGAGCAAAGCAAGGAGAAAGATGTTTGGGGACACTTCAGGGTATGAGAGAGGCAGAGAGTGAGAAGAAGGGGTAGAAGGGGGTTTTAAGAATGGTGGGCTTGGTTTAAAATTAAATGTGGCTGTTAGTTTTTTTGCACTGACACTGCACAGAGGCTATGCCGGTGGAAGCCCAGTGTTAGGTTACTTAATAAGCATTAACATCTGTGACATATTGAGATACATATGCATACACTGTCTCCCCAGAACTTGTGTCTCTAAAGCAGTTATCATTGCTACCTAGTATCATTGGCTGAAAGTATGAAACAGATAGGGATTGATTTATAAGGAACCAAATCCATTCAAAGTGGCTCAGGCACAAAGGAGAAGTTCTTGGAGAAAAACTCTGACAGCTCATTGAACTCAGGAAGTATATCTGGGTCTCTTGAGAGACTATGCTAAGAACCAGAGGATCACTAGGAATTCTCTCCATCTCTTGTTTTCTTTTCTTGTTTTTTTTTTTTTCAATTTAAAAAATTGTGGTAAAAATATATACGTAAAATTTATCATCTTAACCATTTTAAGTGTACAGTTCAGTGGTATTAAATACATTCATACTGTTGTGCGACCATCACCACCATCCCTCTCCATAGCTCTTTTCATCTTGCAAAACCAAAACTCTGTACTTACTGAACCCTAATTCCCCAGTCTCCCCTCCTGCAGCCCCTGGTAACCACCTTTCTGCTTTCTGTCTCTATGAGTTTGACTAAGTGTCTCATATAAATAGAATCATACAGTGTTTGTCTTTTTGAAACTAGCTTGTTTCACTTACATGTTGTCCTTAAACTTCATCCATGTTGTAGCATAAATCAGAATGTCCTTCCTTTTTAAGGCCGAATAATATTCCACTTCTTGTGTATATACATTTTGCTTATCCATTCTTTCATCCGTGGACACTTGTTTTACTTCCACGTTTTAGCTTTTGTGAATAAAGCTGCCATGAACATGGGTATGCAAATATCTCTTTGAATCCTTGCTTTTAATCATTTTGAGTATATATCCAGAAGTGGAATTGCTGGATCATATGGTAATTCTATTTTTAATTTTTGAGGAGCTGTCATGCCGTTATCCACAGTGACTGTACAATTTTATGTTCCCACCAACAGTGCACAAGTGTTCTGATTTCTCCACATCCTGTTTGTTTCTAGTAGCTATGTTAATAGGTGTGAGGTGGTATCTCATAGTAGTTTTAATTTGCATTTCTCTAATGATTAGTGACATTGAATATTATTTCATGTGCTTGTTGACCATTTGTATATCTTCTTTGAAGAAATGTCTATTCAAGTCCTTTGCCCATTTTTGAATTGGTTTGTTTTTGTTGTTGAATTTTAGGAGTTCTCTATATATTCTGGATATTAATCTCTTATTATATATGTGAATTGCAAATATTTTCTCCCATTCTATGGGTTGTCTTTTTACTCTGTGACTTGTTTTTTGATGAACAAAAGTTTTCAATTTTCATGAAGTTAAATATGTCTATTTTTCCTTTGGTTGCCTGTGCCTTTGGTGTCATAGCTAAGAAATCACTACCAAATCCAATGTCATGATTTTTGCCCTATGTTTTCTTCTAAAGTTTCATAGTTTTACATCTTATATTTAAGTCTTTGATCCATTTGGAGTTGGCTTTTGTGTATGTTGTTAGGTAAGGGTCCAGCTTCATTCTTTTGTATGTGGATATCCAGTTTTCCCAACACTATTTTTTTTAAAAGACTGTCTTTTTCCCCATTGTATGGTCTTGACACCCTTGTCCAGAATCATTTGGCCATATATGTGAGGGTTTGTTTCTGGGCTTTCTCTTCTATTCCATTTGTCTATATGTTTATCTTTATGCCAGTACCACACTGTTTTAATTACTATAGCTTTGTAGAAAGTTTTGAAACCAGGAAGTGTGGGTCCTCCAGATTTTTTCTTCTTTTTTCAAGATTGTTTTGGCTATCCAGAGCCCCTTGGGATTCCATATGGGCTTTAGGATGGGGTTTTATATTTATGGGAAAATGTCATTAGGATTTTGATAGAGTTTACATTGAATCTGTAGATTATATTGGGTAGTGTTGACATCTTAACAATACTAAGTCTTCCAATTCATGAACATGAGTTGCATTTCCCTTTATTTATTTCTTTAATTTCTTTCAACAATGTTTTCCTTGTAGTTTTCCTTGTACAAGTCTTTCACCTCCCTGGTTAAATTAATTCCTAAGTACTTTATTCTTTTTGATGTTATTGTAAATTAAATTGTTTTCATAATTTCCTTTTCAGATTGTTCATTTTTAGTGTATAGAAATGCAGCTGGTTTTTTCATGTTGACTTTGTATCCTGCTACTTTGCTGAATTCATTTATTAGTTCTAACAGTGTGAGTGTATGTGTGTGTGTGTGTGTGTAATCTTTAGGATTTTCTACATACTATTAGGAAATCTTTAGGATTTTCTACTATTAGAAAATCCAGGATTTTCTAATAGTATAATGTAGATCATGTACATCCTAAAGATCATTTAGGATTTCTACATATAAGATCATGTCATCTGCAAACAGATAATTTCACTTCTTCTTTTCCAATTTGAATGTCTTTTATTTCTTTTTCTTGCCTAATTGTTCCGGCTAGAACTTCTAGTACGATGTTGAGTAAAAGTGGTGAGAGTACACATCCTTGTCTTGTCCTTGATCTTAGAAGAAAAGCTTTGAGACTTTCACCACTGAGGATGATGTTTGCTGTGGGATTTTTGAAAGGGATTTCATTGAATCCATAGATTGTTTTGGATAGTAGGGACATTTTTACAACATTAATTCTTCCAATCCATGAGCATGGAATATCTTTCCATTTATTTGTGTCTTCTTCAACTTCTTTCCTCAACGTCTTATAGATTTTGGTGTATAGATCTTTAACTTTTTTGGTTAAAATGTTTCCTGAGTAGTTTTGATACTATTGTAAATGGGGATGTTTTCTTTATTTCTTTTTCAGGTAGTTCATTGTTAGTGTGTAGAAATGCAGCTGATTTTTGCATGTTGATTTTGTGTTCTGAAACTTTACTGAATTCTTTGTTTATATCTAACAGTTCTTAGTGGCATCGTTAGGGTTTTCTATATACATCATGTCATCAGCAAAGAGAGACAATTTTACCTGTTCCTTTCTGAGTTGGATGCCTTTTATTTCTTTGCTTGTCTAATTTTTCTAGCTAGGAATTCCAGTACTATGTTGAATAGACGTGGTGAAAGTGGGCACCTTTGTCTTGTTCTTGATATTAAAGGAGAAGCTTTCAACCTTTCACTATTGAGTATAATGTTAGTTGCAGGCTTGTTTTATACGGACTTTATTATGTTGAGGTTTGTACCTTCTTTACCCAATTTGTTGAGTTTATCATGAAAGGATGTTGAATTTTGTTAAATGCTTTTTCTGCGTCTATTGAGATGATCATATGATTTTTGTCTTCATTCTACTAGTGTGGTGTATCACACTGATTGATTTGCATATGTTAAACCATACTTGCATCCCAGGAATAAAACCCAGTTGATCATGGTGTATGATTCTTTTAATGTGCTGTTGGATTCAGTTTGCTAATATTTTGTTGAGGATTTTTACATCTATGTTCATCAGGAATATAAACCTGTAAATTTCTTTTCTTGTAGTGTCCTTATTTGGTTTTGGTATGAGGGTAATGCTGGCCTCATAAAATGAGTTTGGGAGTGTTGCCTCATTTTCAATTTTTTTGAAGAGTTTGAGTAGAATTAGCATCAATCTCTCTTTAAATGTTTGGTAGAATTCATCCATGAATCCATTTGGTCCTGGGCTTTCCTTTTTTGGGAGATTTTTGATTACTGATTGATTCACCTTATTTGTTATTGGTCTGTTCAGATTTTCTATGTCTTCATGATTTAGTCTTGATAGATTGTATATTTCCAGGAATTTACCCATTTCTTCTAAGTCGTCCGATTATTTGGCATATAATTGTTCATCGTAGTCTCTTATGATCCTGTGTATTTATGTAGTATCATTTACATGTATCCTTTTTCATTTATAATTTTAATTATTTGAGTCCTCTCTCTTTTTTTGGTAAGTCTAGCTAAAATTTGTCAATTTTGTTTATGTTTTCAAAAAAACCAACCAACTCTTTAGTTTCATTGATCTTTTTATTATTTTTCTCTTGTCTGTTTAATGTATTTCTGCTCCAATGTTTGTTATCTCCTTTCTGCTGATGCTAACTTTGGACTTAGTTTGTCTTGTTTTTCAAGTTACTAGAGGTGTAAAGTTAGGTTTTTATTTGAGGTCTTTTTTCTTAAGATAGACATTTACTGCTATAAAATTCCCTTTTAGAACTGTTTTTGCTGCATACCATAAGTTTTGGTATGTTGTGTTTCCATTTTCCTTTTCTCAGGATATACTTTGGTTTCCCTTTTGATTTCTTCTTTTACCCAATAGTTCTTCAGAAGCATGTTGTTTCATTTCCACATATTTGTGAATTTTCTAGTTTTCCTCTTGTTATTGATTTCTAGTTTCATACCATTGTGGTCAAAAAAGATACTTGGTATAATTACAATCTCTCTGGTAAGGGAAGACTTTCACCGTGGAGGTGCAGACACTGACTGGTGCATGCTGTGACCCCAGGTCTAGTGGTGCAGGTTGCCAAGTGCAGGGGCACGTGGTGGCACCCAGTCTGGGGGAACGTGATGGCTCACTGACTCGGGCTGTTGGGTTCCACAGCATCATGTGTGGTCCTTGGTGAGCACTGCATGAGGAGCAGGGAAAGGTCTGCAAAGGCTGCAAGAGCTATTGGGGTCCTCAGCAGTGTCTCCAGGTTCAGTGGATAGGGACTGGGGCAAGCAGCGGCAGGGACTGGCACTGGTGGTGTGCACATGCCTAGCTGTGGTGGCCAGCTGCAGGTGCCTGTGGAATGGAAGCCGGTGAAATCTGCGAGGGGTCTCTGGCGGCTCTGGTGGATGTTGGTTTCTTCGGTAGTGAAGGCTGCTGGGTCTGTGTCTAGAGCAGGTCCCTGAGAAACCATGATCCTTCCTGCTGTATGGCTACTCTCAGTAGCCTCTGATTTTCTTTATCATTCCTAGTCATTTGTATATATCTCAGCTTTGCTGGTCTCTGGTTGGGGTGAAACTGAAGTGGGACCTTTTTTGGGGGCCCAGAAAGACTGGGAAGCTGGTTTCTCTCCCTGCTCTTCCTCTTCCTGTGAGGGGAACTGTTTCTAACGGAGTTCTCTCTTGATGCTTAGCAATGCTGTCCTGGGGGATGGGATGGTGCAGGCAAAATGAGGCTGTCTTCCTTCCCGTTTTGTGTGGTTATTCTCAAGTTTTTTTGTTCCACTGTGTTAAATTTCGTCAGTGAACTCCAGAGCTCTCCCAGTGCTGTTTTTGTTTGTCGATAGCTGTCTAATTATTGATCTTTGTTGGGCTGTGGAGACTAGAGTCCCCATACTCTGCCATCTTGGTTACTTCATTCTCCCTGATAGACATTAAAATATATGTAACATATACACACGTATTAGATACATGAAAACAAAGCTAGCCCCCTCTTTCATACTATATACAGAAAGAGTAAAGAAATTAGTATTAGAAAATGTTAGCACAAGTTCGTGTGCCTGATGCCTAGTGAGGCCAAACAAACTGAAACGTTGGAGTTTGGAGCAGAGAAAGGTTTATTGCAGGGCTATGCAAAGAGATTGGCGGCTCATTTCTCTGAATTAGTAAGAAATAGAAAACACATAAGGAAAGAAAGGGCAAAGGTGATTCATTGAAGATAAAATTTAAATAACTAATAAATATATGAAGAGATACTCACACTGGCTAGAAGTCAGGTTGGTGAAAGTTAAACAAGGAGTTTATTTTATTTTATTTTATTTTTGCGGTACGCAGGCCTCTCACTGTTGTGGCCTGTCCCGCTGCAGAGCACAGGCTCCGGACGCGCAGGCTCAGCGGCCATGGCTCACGGGCCCAGCCGCTCCGCGGCATGATGGGATCTTCCCAGACCGAGGCGCGAACCCGTGTCCCCTGCATTGGCGGGCGGACTCTCAACCACTGCGCCACCAGGGAAGTCCGGGAGTTTATATTTTTAAATCATGTAACTGGCAGGGAAAAAAAAAGAAACAAAGGGGAGGGATCACACTGTATGCTGTCAGGGTTGCAGGAAAGCAGATATTCTCTTACTTTGCTTCTGGAAGTAGTGAATTGCTGTGCCTTTTCTGAATGTAATCTGACCACATCTACCAAAATAAAAAAACTCATTCTCTTTGGCAGAGGGATTCCAGTTTGGAAATCTGTCTTATGGAGATAGTGGTATGTAAAGCCATATGTTCCTGGATATTTGTTACAGCTTTGTTTATAGTGGCAGGAAAACTGAAAATGATTATGTTGGCAGTTACTAAATGACTAATTTAGGAGGATGTTAAAAAACCAAAGATTCATTCACGAGAAGATTCTGACATGGAGCCATGTCTTGTGACCTTGTTCCTGTAGCAAAAACTGTGCCAGGGGAGGAAGTGCCTTGACCTTGATTTCAATATTTTACAAGAATGACTTTTTATCTTGGAGGCTTCTCTACGTGAAGTTTAGGTATTTGTGTTCATCATTATCTGTTCTGCTTTGCTTAGGTGTGGAGTTTGGAAATTCTTTCCGATAGAGGGAGGATTGCCTAGATGTACAACTAAATAATTCTGGGGCCTTGTACATGCTAAACAGAGTGTGGTTTATCTCTACAACATATTTATGTGTATAGATATATAATTTTTATATCTTGGTATATCAATATATATGATATTAGATATAGATATGATATGGATGTGATATGCATTGACAGAGCTGGGGCATGTCCATGATTGTTATCAAATGAGAAAGGCAACGTGCTGAGAAATATCCATGATATGCTCTCAGTGTTGTGAGATCAGATACATTCCCTGTATATTAGCATTTATTCACATTAATTTGGGGAAATTTGTTGAGGAAATAACCTCAGCTTATTAAAATCAAGTTTTTTAGCACATAGTATGTCTTTCACTTTACAAATCTCAGATAGTTTCTTCTGTTGCAATGAGCATGTATTACTTTAATTAATTTTTGTAAAACACACAGACTTTAATCTTTGCTGAACTGCAAATGGATTAGTAAGTTTCTGGACTTTTGGGGGGGAATTCTAGCTCTAACCTTGCCTTCCTTTTACCCATCAGTATTCTTTTGGGAATTCCTCAACATCTGCCTGTGAGTTCTTAGGAAACACAAAGATATTTTAATAGTTACAAGGCAGAATGTAATTTAGAAGGTCAATTGGATGCAAAGGAATTAAACAATGCATTTAAAAGCCAAAATGACTTGTTAGGTTCATTGGATTTTCTGGATGCTTCCTTTAATTAATACAGGTAACTGACCCAGCTCAAAAAATGTTAAAGCTAGTTCTCTGATTAAGCAGAAACTCCCTCAGGGTTGATGGCAGGAATTCATTATCAGGGTTAAATTCTATTTTATTTTCTCCCTGAGGCAGAGTTCATTTCTCAGTGGTAGAAAAGAGGAATGAAAGAGTGTGGTACACAGCACCTCCCTTTGTGGGTATGAGCTCACTGGGCAGAGAGACAGGGAGCTTCTGGTTCCCCCTCTTACTTCAGAGCCTAGAGCAAGGGCTTCTGCTTTTTCATCATTCCTCCCCATCATTAGTTACTAGGAAGAAAGGAGATGATTCAGGGTGAAAAACTGCAAATGTGGAGGGAGGAGTGTATTTTGATTAGAGATGAGAAGGCTAGTAGAAGACTTGATTACTCTCTTTAAGTTTTTGAGAATTTTTAATGAGATATGTATTGGAAAAGTTGTTGATTGAAGATAAAAGCCTGAACAGGTGAGTCTAGACTGATTGATGCCTTGAGTTTCCTGTGGTACTTTTCTATTTATCAACAAGCAACCTGGGAGTTACCTGACCGTGCAAGTCCTTTTTGGAGAGGACAGCTGTTATCATTTAAGTCTGTTGCCCGATTAGGTTAGATTGTCCTTTGGGACATGTCTGCAATTTTTGGAGTCCTTCCTGAACTTGGAATTGTATTTAGTTTGAATTTAATACATTTAGGAGAGCTGATTGGAATTTACAGTATGGTTAGTTTACAAACTATTGCATTAAAAAATTGGCATTTGTGGTTCAGAAGTTTCTTGTTTTTGATTTTGCTTTTTTTTTTCTCCTCTCCTTGGGCTAGTAAATTTTTTTAGACTGGATAATAGCTTTAGAATTTTGGGTTAAAAAATAGCAACAACAACAAAAGAATGAAAAAGAGTGAAGATAGCTGAAGGGACACTGATCTCAGAAGGATGCAAGAGAAAGAGGCAGAAAGTTTTTTTGAAGAAATAATGACTAAAACCTTCCCTAACCGGGGGAAAGAAACAGATATTAGATCCAGGAAACCCAAAGAGGACCAAAGAAGATGAATCTAAAGAGACCCAGACTGAGACATATTATAATTAAGTTATCAAAAGTTAAAGACAAGAAGAGAATCTTAATAGCAGTAAGAGAAAACCACCTGTTATGTACAATATATCCCCATAAGTCTATCACCAGACTTTTCAGCAGAAACCTTGAAAGCCAGAAGGGCATGGGGAGATATATTCTAAGTACTGAAAGGATAAAACTGGCAATTAAGAATATCTGACAAAGTTGTCTTTCAGAATTGAAGGAGAGACAGTTTCCAAATAAACAAAAGATGGAGGAGTTCATCACCACTAGACCAGTCTAACAAGAAATCTTAAAGGGATTTCTTCAAGTTGAAATGAAAGGACGCTAATTAGTAACATGAAAACACATAAAAGTATAAAACTCACTGGTAAAGGTAAATATATAGTTAAATTCACAATAACCTAACATCATAATGGTAGTGGGTAAATCACTTCCAGCTCTAGTATAAAAGTTAAAAGACCACTGGAAATCTTTATCAGGGCAATTAGGCAAGAAAAAGACATAAAAGGCATCCGAATTAGAGAAGGAGTAGAGCTATCCCTATTTGCAGAAGACATGATATTATATATTTAAAACCCCCTAAAGAGGCCACCAGGAACTGTTAAAACTAGTAAATAAATTCAGTAAAGTTTTAGGATACAAAATCAATACACAAAAATCAGTTGTGTTTTTATATAGTAATAACAAGCTATCAGAAAGAGCAATTAAGAAAACCATCCCATTTACAGTTTCATCAAAAAGAATAAAATCCCTAGAAATAAATTTTAACCAAGGAGGTGAAAGACTTATACACTGCAAATGATAAGACATTAGGGACAGAAACTGACAGACACAAATAAATGGAAAGATATTTTATGCTCATGAATAGGAAGAATGAATATTATTAAAAAGATAATACTACCCAAAGTAATCTACAGATTTGCTGCAGTCCCTATCAAAATTCCAATGGCATTTTTCACAGAAATAGAATAAATAATTCAAAAATTTGTGTGGAACCACAAAAGACCCCCAATAGCCAAGCAATCTTGAAAGAAGAACAAATCTGGAGTCATCATACTTCCTGATTTAAAACTATATTACAAAGGTATAGTAATCAGAAGAGTATGATATTGGCATAAAAATAGACACTTAGATCAGTGGATCAGAATAGGGAACCTAGAAATAAACCCACAAATACACGGTCAGTTAATTTATGACAAAGAAGCTGAGAACATACAATGAGGAATGGATTGTCTTTTCAATACATGGTTTTGGGAAAACTGAACATGCAAAAGAATGAAACTGGATCCCTGTCTTACATGATACACAACTCAAAATGGATTAAAGACTTGAATGTAATACCTGAAACCATAAAACTCCTAGAAGAAAACATAGGGGCTAACCTTCTTGACATCAGTCTTACGATGACTTTTTGGATTTGACACCAAAAGCAAAGGCAACAAGAGCAAAAGTAAACAAGTGAGACTACGTCAAACTAAAAATTTCTGCACAGAAAAATAAACCATTAACAAAATTAAAAGGCCACTTACCAAATGAGAGAAAATATTTGCTAATCATATATTTGAAAAGGGGTTAATATCCAAAATATAAAGAGAACTCATATAACTCAATAGCAGAAAACCAAACAGTCTGATTTAAAAATGGGTAGAGAAACTAAATAGACATTTCCAAAGAAGACATACAGATACCCAACAGGTACATGAAAAGGTGTTCAACTTCACTAATAATCGGGGAAATACAAATCAAACCACAATGAGATATCACTTCACAGCTGTTAGAATGGCTATTATCAAAAAGGTGAGAGATAACAAGTATTGGAGAGTATGTGAGGACAACAAGTGTACCTTCGTGCACTGTTGGTGGGAATGTAAATTGATGCAGCCACTACAGAAAACAGTATGGAGGTTCCTCAAAAACTTACAAATAGAACTACTGTATGATCCAGCAATTCTACTTCTGGGTATTTTTCCAAAGAAAACAAAAACACCAACTTAAAAAGAAATATGCACCCCCATGTTCATTGCAGCATTATTTACAATAGCCTAGATATGGAAACAACCTAAGTGTCCATTGATAGATGAATGGATAAAGAAAATGTGGTGTGGAGTGGGGTGTGTGTGTGTTTGTGTGTGTGTGTGTGTGTGTGTGTGTGTGTGTGTGTGTCTAGGTTTAGATTATTTGAACAATCGATCATCGTGACTTTATTACTGATGTCTTTTGCTGTTGTTAGGGAGCATTCCTGTTGGCACCTACAGAATCTGACTTGTTTACTGTTGCATCAGTAAACAAGTCAGCAAAACTTGTTAGATCAGCAAAGTGTCTTTTCTAGCCTCTAACTCAGCTAATGAGCACAGAAAGGCAGACTTCATGTCCAGAGGATAATCAAAGGAGCTTTATATGACAGACTGAAACGTTCAGTTCCAAAGCCAAGTTAAAAATTCTTTATTGTTTCAGCCATGAATAACAAAAATCTTAAGACTATTCAGTGACCCCGGGCTGAATAACCAGGACATATAAGAGGGAACCTTGTGCTGTTGATGGGGCTGTGAAATCAAGTCTTTGAGATGGAGTTGAAGGGCTGATGAATAAAAGTCTCCAATCTATGAGGCTGTGATTCTTAAGCCTGCCACAGGTGATGCACTTGGCTCTGTGCGTGGCTTATTTTCAGACACATTAAGTGGCAGTGTGCCCGCCAGTCACATTGACATCAGCAGCAGTGTAGGAGCAGATGCAAGTCATGAATATTTTTTTAAATTATTTATTTATTTTGGCTGCACCAGGTCTCCCTTTTTTTTTTTTTCAGTTGCAGCATGCAGGCTTCTTAGTTGCAGCATGCATGCGGGATCTAGTTCCCAGACCAGGAATCAAACCCGGGCCCCCAGCACTGGGAGCGCAGAGTCTTACCCACTGGACCACCACCAAGTCCCTCAAGCCAGGAATATTAAAGTCACCAAAACTATACATTTTTTAAAATATCAAAGATAAGAACAGAGGATGTGTCTGAGGTAGTCCACCCTCAGGGAATTTTCATTCAAGAAACATGATCATTATCTTTATATAAATTTAAGTAAATCCTACATTCAAATATTTCTTAGTGCTTTGAATGCAGTGTTTCTTATTCATATATTTAATCCTGTCAAAGCTAGTTTGCTATAAAGAGATTTCTTGACTGAATGCATTTCAGTATTCCTAGGCTTTTACTGCTGGGAGGCATCTATTGGGGGTACAAACTATAATTGCTTATACAGTAAATGATTTGTTGAAACATCAGGGATGCTAAACTATGCATGTTATGCACTTAAGTGAACTCAGCTGCCATACATAAGAATTAAAGCTACTCAGGAAATAAATAATTTTTCTCTGAGGTTTACAGTTCTTTCAAGTCAGCACTTCAGTAGTTGACTGGTATCTTAGCTTGGACTGTCATAAATTATCAAAGGCTAGGTGGATCAAACAACAGAAATTTATTTTTTAACAGTTTTGGAGACTGGAAGTCCAAGATCAAGGTCTTGGCTGATTTGGTTTCTAGTGAGAACTATCTTCCTGGCTTTCTTGCTATGTTCTCAGATGTATGCACACAGGGTATGGAGTGTTGAGGGAGTGGGAAGGGGGTTGGTGGGGAAAGCGAGAGCCCTCTGGTGTCTCTACTTATAAGGACACTAATCCTATCAGATCAGGGCCCCACCCTTTTGACCTCATTTAACCTTATTACTTCCTTAAAGGCACCGCCTCACTGGAGGTTAGGGCTTCAACATATGAGTTTGGGGGGAACACAGAAGGCAAGCTACCCTTAACTTTATGGCAGCTGGATGGAACTTTCACATATAATTGGGAGAATTGACTTGATATTGTCATAATTGATATTTAAAAGATGGGAGTAGACATATCACAGATTAATGTGAGGTTGCTTTCATATACCTAATTGAGTAATATCAATAGCATTCTTTTGTGTGTGAGCTAATTAACTTTAAAAACACTACTATGTCATTTATTCCCACCACACTCCTAGTAACCATTTGTTGAACATTTAGCATACGACAGATGTTGGCTAAAATGTTTGTATTCATTAATCTGCATGATAACTGTGTTAGGTAGGTAGTATTTTACCCTCTTTATGGTGGTCTAGAGAAGTAAATGACTTGCCAAGTTCTCAGGGATTGTTATGGCAGAGGCCTTGTTTTAACTCTGTTTGGCTATCTCAGAGCTTGTGCCCTTTCCTTACATCACCTTATCTGATAAAGAGGAACTGCCCTGGGATTCCTCTACCTTGGGATTCTGGGCTGTTTCACTTTCTTCCTATTAACTGGGCATTTATAGCCATAAGACCACGCTATTCACCATATGCTTAGTACTGAAAACACTATCTACTGAAATTCAAGAGAAGTTTTGAAAAGAAATATGTTCAAGGAACCACTTTGAGAGCTGTAGCTGTGTATAACTGAAATGTTAGTATCAAAGTAACTTGGGTCAGGCTGTAGGGCAATCAAGCTGAGCCTGAATGCCCTGATAGTCACATTCAAGTAGACCTGATTGTAAAGTTTTGGTGCTTTATTTTTCACTTGTGGAGTTTGAGTTAATGCCATCTTAAAAATTTACATTAGTTCTTTCCAGTATATGGAGGTGTTTCAGGGCCATAATGCTGGGGCATGGGAATTCACATCAGAGTTTACCAACAGCTATCTGTTGAGCAGGAAGTGTCAAATGAACTTCATACAAACATGAAGTTGGCAGGTGCCAGAGCAGATGCTAGCCATGGGCATGAATATGGACTTCTACATGATTTAGGACAGGAAGTGGCAAGATAAAAATATATTAGAGGGCTTCACTGGTGGTGCAGTGGTTGAGAGTCCGCCTGCCGATGCAGGGGACATGGGTTTGTGCCCCGCTCCAGGAGGATCCCACATGCCACGGAGTGGCTGGGCCCGTGAGCCATGGCCGCTGAGCCTGCACGTCCGGAGCCTTGCTCCACAACGGGAGAGGCCACAACAGTGAGAGGCCCACATACCACAAAAAAAAAAAAAAAATTAGGCTGCTTTGTAGTCTTGTCATTTGAGTTGTTTTTTGATCAGGAGAGTTATGTTATAAAAGGCAGCTCCTAGATTTGGCAGAAGAGTGATGAAGAGGATGGCCAGAGTCTTCATTCACATAACTTGAGGCCAACACCATATCCTTCAACCAGAGCATAAGCTCCTTCAGGGCAGGACTGGGTCAAATGCTATAATGGTGGATGTAGTGAGAGACACAGGAATAATTTTCCTGAATTGAATGGTAGAGTCCAGTTAATAAATTCTTTCAGATCTTTGGAAAATCTGGCAGAAAGCCCTCTCATCAATATTTGATGAGAAAACCTTGCAGCTAGTTCTACAAAGATTACCAGAAAGGTGAAGTTCACAAAAAGAAAGGAAATCAAAAGCTTGAAACATTTTCTTTCACATCCACTGTGCTGTTGTTGGCATTTCTTTGCTTCCCTGGTTGAAGCAGAGTGGACTTATCCTGTGTTACTGGCACCACCTGGGAAGTGAAATGGTTCTGAGGACTGTTTACTTGTAGGTTGCAGATGGAAAGGGAAGGACCTGAAAGAATAACTTTACCTGTGCTATTACACCAGAAGTGAGAGGCCAGTAGATGTCAGCATAAAGACACAATCCTCCTGATTTCTGTTTCACCCAGATGAAAAGATTGGGTCCTGTTGCTCATATAAACAAGAGCAGGGGGAGCTTCCTCCCTCTCCAGATGCCTGATTCTCCCTCTAGGGATGTGCCAGCCCTTACGACTATTTGCGGAAGAATCATCTCATGCCCTTGGAAATCACCTGTCCACCCTCCCATACACATGACAAGCCCCCACTCTTAGGATTCTTATTCTGCATTTCTGGAGTAGCGTCTTGGATTTTGCATTTTAAATAATCTCTAAAGGTCATTCTGATGCACAGCCAGGGTTGAGAACTAATGTCTGAAGGAGTAGTAACAAATACATGACTTTGCTTCCAAGCATGCTTGTTGTATCTAAATGTGTCCTTGGATTTTACTCTGTCTTATGAAATCTATTTGTTGATTTATTGTCATTGTTTCATTTATTAGTTCATCTATAACTTGCAGAGTCTGCTATGCCCCAGGAATTGTGCTAAGTGCAGCTAAGGAGGCTACCCCTAAGTGTGGCAGGGGAGATAATAAGAAACAAGTAATTTCAGTATAAAGGGACAGCTCTGATAGAGATAAACTCAGCAGTGAAGAGGAGCTCTTAACCTAGGGAACACAGGCATGGCACAACTAAAATGTGGGGACGAGAGGGCAGGGAGGAAAGCCCAGGCAGGCATGGGTGCCCTTGTCCTTGGTGCTGAACCATCTCTTCCCTGGCTGAGGTAAAGAAGTTTTCCCTAATATCTGGTTTCTGATGATTTCTCTACTACCTCTGCCACTAATTCTGAACCAGATGAGGAAAGGGGTAGAAAAAATGAAGGAACCCAGATGTAAGCAGATTAAAGAGGTTATTGAAGAAGAGACAGCCACTGAGTTATTGAGTTGGTGATGTGGAGTTTGGGGGAGAAGGGAGCAGAGATTTCAAATAATTAATTCCCAAGAAGAAAGTTTCTTCTCTGGAGAGGTAAGATCTCCAGTACTTTCTACAATGCTATACTTAAGAAAGCACAGGCTTTCCGGAAGTGATCATGATCTGAAATGAGTCCTGAAATTCGCCTCTAGGTGGAGAGGACCTGAGAGGCATTCGGGGAGAGAAAGCAATAGTAACAAAAAAAGAAAAAAACTTGTTTAAGGACCCACACATAACTTAAAATAGCAAGAACATATAGTGTGATAGCACGATATAATGGTGAAGATGTAGCTAAGAGTTATGTCATGGATAGTCTTGTATGTGTATATTATTTCATTTGATAGTGTCCCAGAAGTCTCTAAATTATGGCTAATTTAGAAAATGTACAGAAGTATTAGGAAAAAAAGTCATCCATGATCTCCAATGTAAAGAGGACCAAGTTTAGCCTTTGGTATATTTTCTTCCACTCTCTCCTTCTAGTCTCTCTATTATATATATATATATATATATATATATATATATATATATATGTATATATCATATATACTATATACACTATACATTAAACTATATATGTGTGTGTGTGTAGAGAGAGACTAGAAGAAAAATATATATACTCACATATACCCACAGTATCTATATATTCCTATAATGTATATATGGAGATAAACGAATATAAAAAGTTGTGGTATTCATCTGCTGAAATAAAGACTGAGAATGAGATTTAAGAAATGTTCCTAAGACATGTGCACATTAGTTACCATTGTGAGACTTAACCGGAATTTCCACACTGCTGCTGACCAATGTTGTCCTACATGAAATGCTGTCTGTCTGTGTGGACCTGTCTTGGAGCTGGACGATTGCTTCTAATTGTTCTTCACCCCAAAGAGTCTTCATGGTTTTGAGCTGACTTGGCCATTCTGAATCTACAGGGATCTTAGGAAGTTTCAGGAGCCTTGTGAGAGTCTGTTGTGTGAAGGGCTATAAATTGGAGAGAACTGAATACAGTATAGTTATGTATATGCTGGAATACTGCCACCACTAAAAGTCATGTTTCCAAATGATATTTAATGACACGGGCATGGCTCACACTCACTTCCCCTTCCTCGGCACACAGGAAGGCCAAATTTCCTAGACTCCGCTTACATTATACTGAGATCATGTGTTTGGATTCTGATCAATATTGGTAAAAGCAGTATTGCCCTTAGATCTGAATGGGACAAGCCTCTACCTATCTCTGAGCATAGAGAGCCCTGCATATTATAAACACGTGGAAAATAAATATTAAAGGATACATACAAGGTCAGCCAGCTAGTAAATGGAAGAATTGGGATTAGAATCTAGGCAGTCTGGCTCTAGGATCTGTGCTTTGAACCATTCCTCTTTCCACCTTTGCTACATGTATAATTATGCCTTAAAAATACCCCTATTATGAATGGTTATATTTGTGGGGTGAAAGAATAGGGATTTTGTATTTTTTTCTTTATGTGTTTCTCTACGTTTTAATCCTCTACAATGAGAAAACATTTATAAGAAAAAGTAATACATGTATCACTATTTTAAAAAAGGAAGATTTCTCTCCATCCCACCCCCCCGGCATTTGAATAAGCAAATGTCAAGCACATTTTTTTCACTAAGGACTTCATTTTGGATTGATTCAGCCATCCAGCCCCTAGGTTCTTACCCCTAGGTTCTTCATGACATTTTTCTTGTAAAGTCCATATATGTGTGTTAGCATACGGTATTTGTCTTTCTCTTTCTGACTTACTTCACTCTATATGACAGACTCTAGGTCTATCCACCTCATTACAAATAGCTCAATTTCATTTCTTTTTATGGCTGAGTAATATTCCATTGTATATATGTGCCACATCTTCTTTATCCATTCATCCAATAATGGACACTTAGGTTTGTCTCCATCTCCGGGCTATTGTAAATAGAGCTGCAATGAACATTTTGGTACATGACTATTTTTGAATTATGGTTTTCTCAGGGTATATGCCCAATAGTGGGACTGCTGGGTCATATGGTAGTTCTATTTGTAGTTTTTTAAGGAACCTCCATACTGTTCTCCACAGTGGCTGTATCAATTTACACTCCCACAAACAGTGCAAGAGGGTTCCCTTTTCTTCACAGCCTCTCCAGCATTTATTGTTTGTAGATTTTTTGATGTTGGCCATTCTGACTGGTGTGAGATAATATCTCATTGTAGTTTTGATTTGCATTTCTCTAATGATTAATGAAGTTGAGCATTCTTTCATGTGTTTGTTGGCAATCTGTATATCTTCTTTGGAGAAACGTCTGTTTAGGTCTTCTGCCCATTGTTGGATTGGGTTATTTGTTTTTTTGTTATTGAGCTGCATGAGCTGCTTATAAATTTTGGAGATTAATCCTTTGTCAGTTGCTTCATTTGCAAATATTTTCTCCCATTCTGAGGGTTTTCCTTTGGTCTTGTTTATGGTTTCCTTTGCTGTGCAAAAGCTTTGAAGTTTCATTAGGTACCATTTGTTTATTTTTGGTTTTATTTCCATTTCTCTAGGAGGTGGGTCAAAAAGGATCTTGCTGTGATTTATGTCACAGAGTGTTCTGCCTATGTTTTCCTCTAAGAGTTTGATAGTTTCTGGCCTTACATTTAGGTCTTTAATCCATTTTGAGCTTATTTTTGTGTATGGTGTTAGGGAGTGATCTAATCTCATACTTTTACATGTACCTGTCCAGTTTTCCCAGCACCACTTATTGAAGAGGCTGTCCTTTTTCCTCTGTACATTCCTAGCTCCTTTATCAAAGATAAGGTGACCATATGTGTGTGGGTTTATCTCTGGGCTTTCTATCCTGTTCCTTTGATCTTTCTGTTTTTGTGCCAGTACCAGACTGTCTTCATTACTGAAGCTTTGTAGTATAGTCTGAAGTCAGGGAGCCTGATTCCTCCAGCTCCGTTTTTTGTTCTCAACATTGCTTTGGCTCTTCGGGGTCTTTTGTGTTTCCATACAAATTGTGAAATTTTTTGTTCTAGTTCTGTGAAAAATACCAGTGGTAGTTTGATAGGGATTCCATTGAATCTGTAGATTGCTTTGGGTAGTAGAGTCATTTTCACAATGTTGATTCTTCCAATCCAAGAACATGGTATATCTCTCCATCTATTTGTATCATCTTTAATTTCTTTCATCAGTGTCTTATAATTTTCTGCATACAGGTCTTTTGTCTTCTTAGGTAGGTTTATTCCTAGATATTTTTGTTGCAGTGGTAAATGGGAGTGTTTTCTTGATTTCACTTTCAGATTTTTCATCATTAGTGTATAGGAATGCCAGAGATTGCTGTGCATTAATTTTGTATCCTGCTACTTTACCAAATTCATTGATTAGCTCTAGTAGTTTTCTGGTAGCTTCTTTAGGATTCTCTATGTATAGTATCATGTCATCTGCAAACAGTGACAGCTTTACTTCTTCTTTTCCCATTTGGATTCCTTTTATTTCCTTTTCTTCTTTAATTGCTGTGGCTAAAACTTCCAAAACTATGTTGAATAAGAGTGGTGAGAGTGAGCAACCTTGTCTTGTTCCTGATCTTAGTGGAAATGCTTTCAGTTTTTCACCATTGAGGACGATGTTGGCTGTGGGTTTGTCATAAACTGCCTTTATTATGTTGAGGAAAGTTCCCTCTATGCCTACTTTCTGCAGGGTTTTTATCATAAATCGGTGTTGAATTTTGTCAAAAGCTTCCTCTGCATCTATTGAGATGATCATATGGATTTTCTCTTTCAATTTGTTAATGTGGTATATCACATTGTTTTGCGTATATTGAACAGTCCTTGCATTCCTGGAATAAACCCCACTTGATCATGGTGTATGATCCTTTTAATGTGCTGTTGGATTCTGTTTGCTAGTATTTTGTTGAGGATTTTTGCATCTGTGTTCATCAGTGATATTGGCCTGTAGTTTTCTTTCTTTGTGACATCCTTGCCTGGTTTTGGTATCAAGGTGACAGTGGCCTCGTAGAATGAGTTTGGGAGTGTTCCTCCCTCTGCTATATTTTGAAAGAGTTTGAGGATAGGTGTTAGCTCTTCTCTAAATGTTTGATAGAAGTCGCCTGTGAAGCCATCTGGTCCTGGGCTTTTGTTTGTTGGAAGATTTTAAATCACAGTTTCAATTTCAGTACTTGTGACTGGTCTGTTCATATTTTCTATTTCTTCCTGGTTCAGTCTGGGCAGGTTGTGCATTTCTAAGAATTTGTCCATTTCTTCCAGGTTGTCCATTTTATTGGCATAGAGTTGCTTGTAGTAATCTCTCATGATCTTTTGTATTTCTGCAGTGTCAGTTGTTACTTCCCCTTTTTCATTTCTAATTCTATTGATTTGAGTCTTCTCCCTTTTTTTCTTGATGAGTCTGGCTAATGGTTTATCAATTTTGTTTATCTTCTCAAAGAACCAGCTTTTAGTTTTATTGATCTTTGCTATCGTTACCTTCATTTCTTCTTCATTTATTTCTGATATTTATGATTTCTTTCCTTCTGCTAACTTTGGGTTTTTTTGTTCTTCTTTCTCTAATTGCTTTAGGTGCAAGGTTGGGTTGTTTATTCGAGATGTTTCCTGTTTCTTAAAGTAGGATTCTATTGCTATAAACTTCCCTCTTAGAACTGCTTTTGCTGCATCCCATAGATTTTGGGTTGTCGTGTCTCCATTGTCATTTGTTTCTAGGAATTTTTTGATTTCCTCTTTGATTTCTTCAGTGATCACTTCGTTATTAAGTAGTGTATTGTTTAGCCTCCATGTGTTTGTATTTTTTACAGATCTTTTCCTGTAATTGATATCTAGTCTCATAGTGCTGTGGTCAGAAAAGATACTTGAAACAATTTCAATTTTCTTAAATTTACCAAGGCTTGACTTGTGACCCAAGATATGATCTATGCTGGAGAATGTTCCATGAACACTTGAGAAAAATGTGTATTCTGTTGTTTTTGGATGGAATGTCCTATAAATATCAATTAAGTCCATCTTGTTTAATGTATCATTTAAAGCTTGTGTTTCCTTATTTATTTTCTTTTTGGATGATCTGTCCATTGGTGAAAGTGGGGTGTTAAAGTCCCCTACTATGAATGTGTTACTGTCGATTTCCCCTTTTATGGCTGTTACTATTTGCCTTATGTATTGAGGTGCTCCTGTGTTGGGTATATAAATATTTACAATTGTTATATCTTCTTCTTGGATCGATCTCTTGATCATTATGTAGTGTCCTTCTTTGTCTCTTCTAATAGTCTTTATTTTAAAGTCTATTTTGTCTGATATGAGAATTGCTACTCCAGTTTTCTTTTGGTTTCCATTGGCATGAAATATCTTTTTCCATCCCCTTACTTTCAGTCTGTATGTGTCTCTAGGTCTGAAGTGGGTCTCTTGTAGACAGCAAATATATGGGTCTTGTTTTTGTATCCATTCAGCCAATCTGTGTCTTTTGGTGGGAGCATTTAATCCATTTACATTTAAGGTAATTATCGATATGTATGTTCCTGTTCCCATTTTCTTAATTGTTTTGGGTTCGTTATTGTAGGTCTTTTCCTTCTCTTGTGTTTCTTGCCTAGAGAAGTTCCTTTAGCAGTTGTTGTAGAGCTGGTTTGGTGGTGCTGAACTCTCTCAGCTTTTGCTTGTCTGTAAAGGTTTTAATTTCTCCATCAAATCTGAATGAGATCCTTGCTGGGTAGAGTAATCTTGGTTGCAGGTTTTTCTCCTTCATCACTTTAAATATGTCCTGCCAGTCCCTTCTGCCTTGCAGAGTTTCTGCTGAACGATCAGCTGTTAATCTTATGGGGATTCCCTTGTGTGTTATTTGTTGATTTTCCCTTGCTGCTTTTAATATGTTTTCTTTGTATTTAATTTTTGACAGTTTGATTAATATGTGTCTTGGCATATTTCTCCTTGGATTTATCCTGTATGGGACTCTCTGTGCTTCCTGGACTTGATTAACTGTTTCCCATATTAGGGAAGTTTTCAACTATCATCTCTTCAAATATTTTCTCAGTCCCTTTCTTCTTCTCTTCTTCTTCTGGAACCCCTATAATTTGAATGTTGGTGCGTTTAATGTTGTCCCAGAGGTCTCTGAGACTGTCCTCAGTTCTTTTCATTCTTTTTTCTTTATTCTGCTCTGCAGTAGTTATTTCCACTATTTTATCTTCCAGGTCACTTATCCGTTCTCTGCCTCAGTTATTCTGCTATTGATCCCATCTAGAGTATTTTTCATTTCATTTATTGTGTTGTTCATCGTTGTTTGTTTCATCTTTAGTTCTTCTAGGTCCTTGTTAAATGTTTCTTGCATTTTGTCCATTCTATTTCCAAGATTTTGGATCATCTTTACTATCATTATTCTGAATTCTTTTTCAGGTAGACTGCCTATTTCCTCTTCATTTGTTCGGTCTGGTGGGTTTTTATCTTGCTCCTTCATCTGCTGTGTTTTTTTTTGTCTTCTCATTTTGCTTATATTACTGTGTTTGGGGTCTCCTTTTTGCAGGCTGCAGGTTCGTAGTTCCCGTTGTTTTTGGTGTCTGTCCTCCAGTGGCTAAGGTTGGTTCAGTGGGTTGTGTAGGCTTCTTGGTGGAGGGGACTAGTGCCTGTGTTCTGGTGGATGAGGCTGGATCTTGTCTTTCTGGTGGGCAGGTCCACGTCTGGTGGTGTGTTTTGGGGTGTCTGTGGACTTATTATGATTTTAGGCAGTCTCTCTGCTAATGGTTGGGGTTATGTTCCTGTCTTGCTAGTTGTTTGGCATAGGGTGTCCAGCACTGTAGCTTGCTGGTCGTTGAGTGAAGCTGGGTGCTGGTGTTGAGATGGAGATCTCTGGGAGATTTTCGCCGTTTGGTATTATGTGGAGCTGGGAGGTCTCTTGTGGACCAGTGTCCTGAATTTGGCTCTCCCACCTCAGAGGCACAGCACTGACTCCTGGCTGCAGCACCAAGAGCCTTTCATCCACACGGAAAAAGAGGAAAGGGGGAAAAAATCATAAATCTTGCCCTCAAAGTCCACCTCCGCAGTTTGGGATGATTCGTTGTCTATTCATGTATTCCACAGATGCAGGGTACATTCTGTTGATTGTGGAGCTTTAATCCGCTGCTCCTGAGGCTGCTGGGAGAGATTTCCCTTTCTCTTCTTTGTTCTCATATCTCTCAGGGGCTCAGTTCTGGATTTGGCCCCGCCTCTGCGTGTAGGTCGCAGGAGGGCGTCTGTTCTTTACTCAGACAGGACGGGGTTAAAGGAACCGCTGATTCGGGGGCTCTGACTCAGGCCGCAGGGAGGGAGGGGCACCCCAGTGGATGTTTTGTTTAAACAAAGAAACCCCAAATCAGAACCCCTTTGGTTTATATGAAGAGCTACCCAGGGTAGCAAACAATCACATTTACAACGAATGTGTGGATCTGGTTGACTTGCCCGTGGCAATTCCATCAGGAGGTGATTCTAATACCACAGGCAGGAAGGGCAGTCACAGCACAGAGTTGGCCTATTGCCATGGGCCTTACAGATATTTTCTCATTGAATCCTTTCAATCCCCTGCAATAAGCATCACTAACCCAATTTTACAGATGAGGAAAAGACATTCAGAATTTATCAAGAGAAGGGACAATGTATTACTGAGGAATAGGGAGTTTTGTCATTAGTCAGGAAGAATGGAAGGGGCTTGTGGCATTTTGGAATATCTGCCTCAGAGTCAGGGTGAGGATAAGACAAAAGAATTAAGCCAGGCCTGGCCCGTTCCTCCATCCCTGGATTCCCTCAGTGATCACTGCTCTAATTATCAGATTAATGGTGTCAGTGAATTGGAGACCTTCACACAGTGGATTTACTCCCAGACTGAATCATAATAAATATAATAAATTATATATATTATATTATTATATATTAATATATTATATTATTATATAATTATATACATAATAATTTATATAATAAATTATTATAGCTTATTGTGACAGGAGCAGAGAGAATCAATCAATACCAGAATTTAATTTCCCACCCATGCCTAACTAGAGATGTTCATTCTGGGTAGATATTTTACCGGAAACTCCATCCACACTTTCAAAAAAGTGAAGTGAAGGGATGTTTTGTTTCTGCAGCTTTAACAAGCACATACACAGCAAGAAGGAAACGCTTTCTTTACTTCTTGGCTGCTCTTTCCTGAACGCACACCAGCCTGAGCCCAGCCAGCTGTGGAGACACAAGCAAGGGGTGGTCTCTCCCTCTAGAATATGTCTCAACAGTATGGAGGGAACAGAGACCTTATGAAACAATGTAAATAAAAATGAACACTAAAGAAAATCCCTCTTCTTTACGCTCTTGATCTCCACTGTCCTAAAGCAGACATATAAGGAGATCAAGAGAAGGCATTAGCCTTAGCAGCAAGATTTCCTTTGAACTGACTAAAATCTGAATTGAAAGAAACTCTTGGAATCGCTCCTGTTTTTGAGTTTGTGTAATTGAGTTTGCTTGGAATTCACAAAGTTACCGCGTTTAAATAACTTAAAATTCCTCTAGAAAAAAAAAAGGTGTTTGGGACTTCCCTGGTGGTCCAGTGGTTAAGACTCCAAGCTTCCATTGCAGGAGGACCAGGTTCGATCCCTGGTTGGGGAACTAAGATCCTGCATGCTGTGCAGTGCAGCCACAAATAGAATACAAAGAAGAGATAGAATAAAATAACATAGAAAATTCCTCTTGAACATCATTTCCCTGGCAACTGTAATAAGCTTTTAATTACTTTTCCGTAGCCAGAAGCCTCAGTTCTGACACTGTAACCGAGAACACTTTTTCCAGAAGTGGGACAGGATTCCAAGTAGAGAATCCCACTCGCGAGTGTAGTTTGTGTTTTTTCTGTGCACGTGCTACAAGGCCAGGACTATTGGCAGCAGCTCCCGGGCAGAGGTGACCTTCAATGCAGATCTTTTAGTGCTTGTTTACTAGTTGCGTTTTGAGGCATGGAAACTCTTTAATGGCCTGGGGAGACCAAGTCACTCTTCCTTCTCGTGGTGTGTGGCCAAGGGTTCATTCTCCATGTATAAATGGCAGCTGGGAGGGCTTGGGGATGTGAGCATGTTAGCCATTCCAGTGAAGCCAAAGCTGATGCCCATGTCATTGGCTCTAACTCTGCTGGGTTCCTGTCTGAGGCAAGGATGCTCCCTGGGGAAACGGGTTCAAATAGCTACTGGATGATTCATCCCCACTGAGAAAACTTACTTCCTCTTGTGCTTCCTTTCTCCTCAGCTACCCTGCCCAGCCCTTCTGGGTCTCTTGACTCTGCAAAAGCGAAGGCTGAGTCTGTGGCCTAGGCTGCCTCAGTCCCCAGCCTGCGGTCCTCGGGGATGACTCAGAGAATGGCTTTCTACAGGATGCTGCTGCTGCCACATCCTCTCTGCGTTCAGAATGATCTTCTCTAGGTGAGCAAAGTAGGATGAAGGGCTTGCCTAGGAAGCCTGGTCCTTACAGGCAGCAGGCCAGAATCAAAATATATCGAACACATACTGAACATTCACTGTGTTCCAGGCACGGGTTCTCTTCTCATCTGAATCTTCATTCGTCCTAGGAGGTAAGTACTATTTTGGTCCTCGCTTTACAGATGCGAGAATGGAGGTTCAGAAAGGTTAAGTGATTTGCTTGGGGTCGCAGAGCTAACCCATAGCAGAACTCATCTGAGGCCAGGCAGTTATCTCCAGCAGCTGCCTTGTTGGAGGAATGAAAATGTGAGCACACAGATCCGATCTCTCCTGGCAGAAGCCCAGGTTTCCAGGTCCGACAAACCCAGCCCTGCTTACTCAGTATCCCTTGGATGTACTGCACATATTTTTATCCTTTCACACTGGTCCTCAGCCTCACCATGCCACACTTGTTATCTTTGCTTAGAATCCCTTTTCTCTTCCAGTTTGTATCCTACAAAGATTCCAGGGCTCCGCCACAGTCCCACATCTGCTAGGAAGCCTTTCCTGACTTCTGTAGTCCATTAGCCTATTTTCACTAAGCTATAAGTATATGATCCTTAGATCCATAGATTCTGTCTATATTCTAATTCCATTCTGTCTATATTCTAATTTCCTATTGTCCCCTCATTTATGAGAAAAAAACACTTCATCTTTGTACTTCAACTGTAAGCTCCAGAAGGGCAGGGACAGTGTCTTTCCCTTCTTTTATCAGCACAGCACTGTGTGCACATGGAGGGCTCCCTGAGTCCTTACTGACTGTAAAGAGTGGCATAAAAGGAACACCTCCAAGGACGAGGCATACATTTTAAATTATGTCCAACTGTATGCAGGATCTGTCCACATATTTTACCACTGGAGTTTGTAAATATAACATTGATCTTTTAGGTTCATTGCTGCAAATATGTAATCAGGAATGTAGATGTCAGGGAAGCTTTAGACTTATTAGCTTCATAGTCAGCAACTCAGTTCAACATGGGACCCATAACTTCCATCAGTTGTGTTCATCTTAAATGAAGGATAGATTCAAATGGAACGGAGTTATGAACATGTGACTTTTGAATATCAACACTTACATAATTATTGGTTTGCAATGAGGTTTTAATCCTCAAGGTACTCAAGGTGAAAAATCAACATGGTTCCCATCAGGACCAATTATTTGTTAGCTACCAAAGCCAAAGCCAGACTTGACCTTCATGTTCATTTCACATCCTGAACCTAATTTCCTCATCTGAAAATGAATGTGGATGATGATTCCAACACTGAGATTTTCTGATTCTAGATGAACAAGTTCTTACATCCCTTTCTGCTCCTTCCTTATTCCACAAGGAGGTAATGTAAAGAGGAATGTTTCTGTTGGGTTGATCCTCTTTCACCCAAAGGATTAACAATGTATGCAAGGCATCAGGCTCATGCCGGGGAATAAATATAAAAAAGAATTTAAATATTTCAAGACTGGGATTAAGTTCTGAAAATGGATCTACTAGAATATTTTAGCCTAAGGACATGAAATGTATCACTTTGTGCTGTGAGGCGTGGTAAGCCAGTGTGTTCCTGGGAAGAAAAATCACAAATTAGAAAAGGAATTCCAAATCCATGTGTCTGCAGGAATTTAAGGAAAAAAATCACATACTATTCGTTTTATTTGTGCAATAAATTATGCTTGCTCTTTAGCACTTATAAAATAAGGCTAATGCTTTACTCAGTGAATTAAACTCTGATTTTTGTTTTCATGGGCTATCCAAGTAAGAATACATAGGAATGGGATTATTTATTAAGGACAATCAACTCAAATTTTTCAAATAAATGCAAATCAGAGGTCAAAAGACCAATGGTAACAGCCATCATCCCAAACAGATTTCGGCATAAAGTAAGAATGAACCACCCCCCCCCCCAGTTCCTGAAGCCAGCTGGGTTGGCAGAAATCATAGCTGTCTAAATACATATGACTTTTGGTTGCTTCCAGAAAATGCTGACAAACTAAAATTAGCAGCAACATGGAACATCTACTTCACTGCATGATCACTACTTGTAAGTTAAGAAGGAAAATAAGATTCTGA
Source organism: Delphinus delphis (assembly GCF_949987515.2). Taxonomy (NCBI): domain Eukaryota; kingdom Metazoa; phylum Chordata; class Mammalia; order Artiodactyla; family Delphinidae; genus Delphinus; species Delphinus delphis. The sequence continues at coordinate 159,828,314 of NC_082684.1, forward strand.
CTATTCTGATGAGTACATAGCATTTTAATTTTGTGTAAAAAATTTGGGGGGGGTCACATTCTTGGCTTTGCTGAATAAACAAAGTCGGGAAAAGAGGGGCTGCATGTTGAAGAATTCACTAAGGCTTAATGAACAAGAGCTCTTTGGGGATGCCTTAAGAGTTTTAGTGTACCATTTTCTCCCTTGTACCATTAACTTTTTCAATCCTTCAGAAATCAATAATCAGGGAACTCTTCCGTAATTTAAATCCACGTTTCTTCCAAAGAGGGCTCAGATTACAGCACCGTGAAATGATCTTACAAAGATGTCACAGAAATGTATTTTTCACTATGTGTTAACAAAACCTTTTTGTTTTTAAATCTTGGAAGCCTGAGAGAAATTCTGAAAAATGAAAAAGCAGAATAGCCATAAATATTTGAAGACATTAAAATCTCACCAATTAAATTCCCCATTACATTTAATAACATAAGCTTTAAAAGAGTCACTTTATCTATAGGCCAATCTACTTTACCAATGTACTTTTTTAATACTTTCTGTAAGCTTTTATTATTGTTTATTACTATATTTTATTGAGGTATAGTTGATTTATAATATTATATAAATTTCAGTGATTCACAATTTTTAAAGGTTATACTCCATTTATAGTTATTATAAAACATCGGCTCTATTCCCTGTGCTATACAATATATCCTTGTAGCTTATTCATTTTATACATAGTAGTTAGTACTTCTTACTCCCCCTACCCCTATCTTGTCTTTCCTTACCAATGTACTTTTAAATCCACTGTTGACCTTCTGAAAGGCCATCAGTCAGTATAGGACTATAAAAGCTGATAGAAGAGATGCAGATAACGATCAAATATAATAAAAATGAAAATACAAGATGATGATGAAGAAGAAAAAGAACCAGAAACACAAGAGGGTGATCAGTTACCGCCTGGGACTCTCGTCAGATGAACATCTGTATGAAGTCTCCTTGCCTCCTGCCTTGGTCGAACCCGTTTGTACGTGGTCCCGTCGCCCTGGTGGTCCCATCCCCATGGTGCCCCAGGCCTTCTGTGTCCACTTTGCCTCAGTGACAGTGGGCCACCTGCACACTCACGGTCCTGACTGGAAGCAGAAAATGCACCAACCAGATTCGTCTTTCCCTCCCCGGTGAGACCTTGGAACGCTTCACGGTAGGCTTTCCCAAATTCTGTGTTTGTTTTCTTAATATTGCAGGGGTGAGTAAATCTCTTGTGAGTCCCAACAGTGCTCCTGGAAATCTCAGAATAACTAAGTGATTCGTAGGATAACTGAGTATTAGGAGTGGAAGGATCTTAGGGTGACCCAGGGGGTGACACATTTCTTTGCTTTAAAGAAAGATGAAGCTCTGGGAATCCAGCCAAGCTCTGAGACTTGCCAGACCGTGTGCCCTGACCCTGCACAGTCACTGCTTTACCTTATGCTGCCCCCAAATGCGGCTCTTCTCTTTGGAGTGGACCCCCAACTCCTTTGATCCCCCCAAATGCAAGTCCTTTGCAGAAGATCCAGGAGCTGGTGAGCCGAGGCAGATCTGGGGAGCCTGCAAGTGGCCAAGTTCCACGGAAGTGCCACAGGGTGGGAGTGAAGGCCTCCTCCTCCAGGGTGGCCCCCAGAGCTTTGGGTCTGCAGGTCTAAGAAGGAGAAGCATCACCTGGGGGCTAACACAAAGATGTCTTCTCAAGACATTTGTCAGGGGAGGATTCCAACGCCCAACTTCACTGTTGCAAGATTTTCATTGTCCATCAACATGGACAAGAACCACAAGGTACAGTAAGACCCAACTGGACAAGCTGCAGATTGAGGTGCATTAGGGCAGACCCAGGAAGGACAGACAGCAGCTCAATTCTGGATACCACATCCTCCTCTTAAGAACAGCTGTATCTGCCGACGGCCACCCTTCTTTGGGAGGGCGCCCTGGAAGAGACAACCGATTTCCCCGGGGAAACTCACAGATAAGCTCGGACTTGTCTTTCAGTGGGTCCAGCCTTCCTACATCCATGCAGAGCAGCATCCACCAATCGTGATGCAAGAATGGCTGAGCAGAGTGTGTTTAGAAACAGTAAGACAGGTGGTGAAAATGTGAGCAAGTGTATCTCTGCCAGTCAAATTCACTGAGTGATCCAGAGAGGTGAAGTAACTTGTCCAAGGTGGCAAAGCAAGTTAACTTTGGTCTGAGACTGAAACCCAAGGTTCCATTACAATACAAATCAATACCAATGTTTGTTACTATAAATGTTATGCCTAAGTTCTAGTTACATTTAATATTTTTGTTCAAAGTGGCAGTTACTTTGGAATGCCGTACTTTTATCCTGCATTCTGTTGAAACAAAGTTCTTTAAGGAATAAAGCTCCCTACCCAGACCGAGTCCCTAAAGGACACAGGTTCCTCCAGGGTGCTTCCTACAAGACCTACGATGGACAACGTGGGTACCAGGACCTCCCGGGCATTGACCTACAGCCCACACTCACAGCGATGCAGACACACAGAGGCCTCCTGTGACCCTTTCAAGTCAGAGATGAACGCTTCTAATGGAAGTGACACTGTTGACCTTGAGCAGCTCCAGACATGCAAACTTAGTAAGAAAACCTACTAGGAAGAAGTGGAAGGAAGCCCCTGCCCCAGGCCGGTCCGAGTCCAGCAGCCCTGGCAACTGCGAGCCCCTGCACGCCTCCCTTCCCCTGATGGGGTCTGCTGGCACCTGTGGGATGATCTGTTTTCGGTGCAGAAGTGCTGGGAAGGCTCGGTGTTCGGGGGCTGCCAGTCATGACCTGCATGCACTTGTGTGCAGGGGCCTTCCTTGCAACCCACAGAGCTTAAAATACGAATCCCAAATTAGTCCTTCAGTGTCCTTTTCCCATTTCACTCGAGGGTATGTTCCCTACTTCCTTCTCTTTTTCAACAAGGTTAGGGGCTCCCTGGTTGGCCTTTCAGGAGACAATCCATGTCTCCATGATCCATCCAATGGGAGTCTTGAGACGCTGACTCCACTGAAGCCAAGGGGGCTGAAGGGATCACAGATGAAACAGGGCATTGCTACACAAGTGGAGAGCTCTGCTAGGCCTCCAGGAGGCCCCAGTCCTTCTGAGGATCACTCAGCACCTACCGAACACATAGCAACACTTCTCCACTGCTCTTGAAAAGAACTGGTTCACTCAGCATCCATAAAACCTGTTCAATTTTATCTCAGTGTCATATTCAAAAAATGCAGCAGGAAGGTAGGCACTATTTGCTCTCTGTATCCATTTATCTAACAATAAGTACCTACAATGAACTAGGAATTATATTTTATTATTTAAAAAATTCAAAGCTGTAAAATACAGCCCCAGGTGAGAGGTTACCAAAAGCAGCCTGAAAGGATCAGAGTCGCTCACTCCCAAAATTCTGCTCTGCAGCTCAGCTGAGGATCAAAACCCCCAGACCCAAGGGAAAGCCCAAGATGGAGATGGTCTTGCCAAAGGCCAAAAGGAGAGGCTCGGGAAGCCAGCCAGCCCGGGAGAGGAGCCAGACGATGGCCTCAGGCAGCGCATAAGGCACAGGGCACGTTGGGGATCTTGGTAGGACCTCCCACCTTGCCCTCCAATTTGGTTTTAAATCCCTGACTTCTTTCTCTTCTCCCAGTTTAAAAAGAAAAAAAAGCCAAAAAGGAAAAATTCATTGAGATACTTTCATTTGTTAAGTCAAATCTAAACTTAAAGTCAGTAAATTGTGTGGTTTTCTTCATCCTTCATTAATGATGAAAACTGTCCATTCAAAAACTACACTAAGACAATGTGTTCCTAAATAGCAATACAGCTTTAATTGTAGGGCATGAATCACCTTGCAAACAAATTACATCACGATGATTTATCAATAGGTACTGTACTGGTTGTTGTCGGGTGTTTTTTTGGCAAACTTAGAACAAACCAGAGAACAAAATGTAAGTCTCCATCATCATGTAGAAAAATAAAACAAACCTAAAGTATCTACCTTTGTGTCAAGTGATTCACACTGCAAAAGTAAAACTGAAATCTACACTTACAGCAGAGTTTTAAAAATCCTTAGTGTAAGAAACATAACCAATTAATACAGATCAATGCTCATTTATATGGAAAATTTTCCTATACAGAGGTAGAGTCCAGTGCACAGGGCTAAAACAATATTCATAGTCTAAACAAGACTGAGTCAGGTTTTACGGAACCCACTTTCAGTTACCAGACTGTATGTACATACATACAATAAATAGACTATACAATTTTTTTAAGTAGTTTAATAAACTCCATAAAATAATAGCAGATGCATTGAAATATTTACATAATTCAATTTTCAAATCTCTCTCATTCAAATAAAAGGGATAAAAATAAGATGTCTGCTTTAAAGGCAGCAGAACCTCTTTCCTGAAATGGATGTTGGGTAAAATACGATACTTTACATGGGAGGAACTAATTTGAGAGGTATTCGTATTCAGTTAAGAAAATATGTCCCTTTTTAAGCTATATAGATTAGGGAATATAAAATGATATTTTCTATATGTTTAGGTCTCTATTTCAAATTCTAAATCCAACTCTTACTTGACGAGAGAAGCTGATTCTGGAACCCATACAGAGTGTATCAACACAATTATAATGGAAAGATAATTAACTTTTCATATTCTGCTTGTTTGCTTTTGAAAGTTTAAGCCAGAAAGAATCTGACAGTATTTCTGGCCCAAACAGTTCCATTTACACATGATACAAATTTCACAGAACCTGACTAGTACTTGGCTTGGTGTTCTTGGGATGCTGGGTGTTTCCGAGTCCCTCCCATTAAGCAAAGCATGTCTCATCTGGAGCAGGCATGTCTGGGGAGCAGGTGGATGAGTTTAGGGCACAGACTAATAACCTAAGATTCCAAAGTCTTCCAAGCTCACACAGGAGGAAGGTGAAACACAGATTTCTGCTGCCATTTGCCTCAAAGACCTGATGAAGGAGAAACTTAGAAACCTCTGTCATTTGTGACCCAAGAAAATGTGCAAACCCCAAAGCATTGTATGCTTCACTGACCCAGATTCTTAAGACTGACGTGGTATTCTATCGTTAACCCTTTAATTTTACTTGCTGTAACAGATTTTTATCCAGCCCATAAGGAAATGAGGGATAGTCAGAAACGAAAAGAGGTGGTCATAATTAATGACGCATAAACCTTCACAGTTTAATTTTGTATAACTTCACTAAGCACCCACAATGAAAATGCAAGTTGAGTTTTTTATTCAATCATTCTGTGAAAAATACCTCAGTAAATAGGAACATTTTGCCCTTCAATGATCTTCCACGGGAATACCCACCCCCACCCCCGTTTTTTTAAATTTTAGATTTTTAAAAAATTTTATACAAATAGACTAACTTTGATTTAAAGTAAACATATAAAAATTGAGAGGAATATTGCTTGCACAATGGACGTGGAAGTAGAGGAGGGGGTGGGCAGGGGGAGGAAGGGCTCCCACGCGGGCCGCGGGGGAGCAGCCTCCACCAGGACGTCAGGGCAGAGAGAAACCACCGCAGGACCAGAAGGCACAAGCACCCATGTGATCTAGAATGTTCCCGGGGGGAGGAGTCGGGGGAAAGGGCTACGTTTGGTTCAGCACTACAGTCAAGTTGATTCTGCCACTGTGGAGAAAACCGGCTAAAATAAAGGTGCACAGAAACGTGACAAGTGCTCCCCCTGGAGAGGAAGAAAGCTCAGAAGACAGCTCGCAGGAGTTGTGCAGAGAGAAACAGCCAGTACTATTTATTTGGATGTCTGTGCCATGGTGGGTACAAACTATATTCTCTGCTCTGTGGGACCAAAACCAAAACAGAAGAAAACAAACAAAAATCCCCCCCCCCCAAACCCCCGAGAAGCAGCAAGAAGGAATGCAAGAAGTCTTACGGGACATACTGATCCAGGTGGGGCGGTGAACGCGGCGTGTGACTTGAATGCACATCCAACTTCGTCACCTACGCCGGGCTTTCCTGTCGGTTCCGGCTACTGACCGACGGTGGGGGGCTTAGGAAGTGGCCAAGCCGCTTTCCGTGCCTCTAGCCGACTTCCTTTCCCTTCCCTTCCTCCTCCAGGGTTAGAGTCTTTCCTCCACGAAGGAAGCGCTGTTCCGGGGCTGGGGAAGGCTGGACTGGATCCCACGGTACCGACTTCGCGTCCTCGGAGCCCTGCTGCGCGTGCGCGTGGCACGGAGGCGCTCATCAAGGCAGCCTGGCGGAGCTATGAATTTTAAAAAAAGGAAGAGAGAAACAAAACCAAACCACCCCAAGACTGTCTTTTCTCGAACTAAAGGAGAAACTGAGGGATGGCACGGCCTCCAGCGGGGACGCCCACGGTTAGGAGATGATGGCCGGGGACCACCTGGGCAGAGTCAGATTGTCAGCACTCGCTGACCGCTTCCTCGTGGGTCTTCGCAGGTCCTTGTACTTATCCTCGCAGAGGCGGGAGATGGCCTGGGGGCAGAGGGGAAGTAATCAGGTCAGCCGGGAGCCAGCGCCCTCGCCCTGGCCGGCCCTCGGCACTGAGGACACTCGGGATGAAGGTGCAGAGGGCCTCTGCGCCTCCTCTGAAGGAGGGCTCTAACCCATGAGCCTCCTTGTCCCCACACTTTCAGCCGTCAAAGTCGGATGGGAAGAGCTGGGTGCACGTGCAAAGCTGAGCTACACACAAGTGCAAGACACAAGAGTCACACAGCTTATCAGTGATGGCCCAGAACCCAGGCCAAGACCACAGGGGCTGGCCCTGGCTCTAACTGGGCTGTGGAGAAAATACTTTGAAAAAATGAAAAATAAAAAGGCAGAATCAAACTTTTTTGGATTCCCAATCGGTAGGGTCATCTGGTAACTTTTTCCTTATAAAAGTGCATGCTGGGAACACTCTTTTTGTGGGTACAGTTTTTAAAAAACGGGTTTTTAAAAAACTTCTTTGACTTAAAAAACAATCAGTGCACATTAAGTAAAAACCGCCATTAATAAGGTTATTAAAATATTAGGTTGTACAAATTAAATCCAGGGCACCTCGTCCTTATTTTACGACACGCAGTATCAGGAACTGCCGCGAGTACACAGCTCAGTCGGCAGCAGTGCACCCGCCGGGCACCAACACCTCTTACCTCCAGCTTATGGGCCCTCTCCCTGCTAAGGGGCTCCAAGGGGAAGCTCAGGTTGTTGGCTTCCGCCAGAGAACGAAGATCAAAATAATACTTGGCATAAACACTGGAGGGCACGTTGATGTTGAACTGGAGCAATTCGAGGAACTGTCGCTCCAGCTCGTTCCTGCAGAGAAAGCCACAAACGGACAGCTCAGCCATTGTCCCCACCTGTGGCCGCCTGGGCAGGCTGCTGGACACAGCCAAGTCCACCTGGTCCAGTGACCGGAAGGATGAGTCCTGATTAACTGGGATGATCACCAGAAAGTGCTTAAGGGCGACCCTGACACTGAGACTGAGTACATCTGTGCACGCGCGCGCGCGCACACACACGGCAGGCTCTGGCCTCACCTTTCCGCGTGAGCCATTGGCTCAAACAGGGCAGAAGATGCAGTCGAGAGCTGTCAAGTGGAGTCCAGTGAGGGCGGACAGCAGCCTGGAGGACAGGCCTCCCCAAGACCCAGAGGACTGCCCTTCCCGGGAGGAGAGGTGAGGACGCGCTGACCGGCCTTCCTCCGGACCACGGGAGGAGGAGCGGTTCCCCAGCCCCAGCGCACACCCATCACCTGCAGGGCATGTGAGGACCCCCTGCTGGGCCCACCCATCTGATCCGGCAGGTCTGGGTGGGCCCGAGAACGTGCATCTCTAACTCTCCTGCGAGCTGCCGCTGCTGGTCCTGTCCGCCCCCTCAGAACTACTCAGCGACAGCCCCTGGTCCACAAGGGAGCCAACCAGCTGTATGAAGACGAACCAGGGCGGCCAGAATGCATCTGAAAACTTCCCTGTCATCAGGCCTACTTCTCGGTAGTTACTGCCGGGGGAGAAGCGTCCTCAGCGACAGGTCTGTCTGGGAGCACTGCTCCAGGGCCACCTCTCCAGGCAGCACCTCGGGATCACTTCTGTCCTTTATCACAGTCTCCCCTCCTTGTCTCCTCGGAGCCAGAAACCGTGACAGCTGATGGTGCAGCCTGGCCCCAGCTCAGCACCTGACATGAGGTTGGTGCTCCATAATTCCTGTTACTGAAAGGAGCGCACCAAGCTCAGCCTGGGCGGAGGGATCCAGGGAAGGCTTCCGGGAAGTGAGAGCTGAACTGAGCCCAGGAAGCGACCAGCTCCGGCGGGGAGGAGCCAGGTGGGGGCGGGCAGCTCGTCTGCTCCCGGCCAGGGGCCCCATCTAGCCATCCGAGCCCGTCTAGCGCTGCTATGACAACGGGGGCGGGAGCACTGAGGCGGCAGGTTCCCCGACGGAAGCTCCCAGGCAGATCAGAAGCGAGAAACCTCAGCAAGTCGTTATCGAAGGCCTGAGCGCCTCAGAGGGGGAGGAACCAAGACGTCGCATTCAGGTCATTTAATCGGAGGGGCTGCTTCGATGCAGCTTCGAGAAAGGAGTAAAGCCCCAAATGTGTGTGTTGTGCTAAACTTTACACTTTTCATGACTTGTATTTATGGCTCCTTTCAGTGAGATTTAATAAGAAGTCATCCTGTGAAATACTGGAACCCAGGTAAAATCTTAAGTGTCAAAAATACGCTAAGGCGGAAGTGTTCTCCTGGGCAACCTGGGAGCTGCCTGTGGACAGACTGCCACCCGGTGGCTAAGAGGTGCCACTGCAGATCCCATTCTCCAATGCCAGCAAGTTTTTAGTATAAATGTTAAGAGAACTAGTCAGCTAGCTATTCCTGCCCCAAATGGTATCTAGACACCACTGCCTCTTGTTGAGGGTATAACTAGGATTAAAGTCAAGAGGAATCTTGTTTTGAACAAGGTGGCAGTTTCCCAGGGTTCCTTAGGGAAAAAACAGCCTTCCTGAATACTGAGTGTTTTCTTGAACAGAATGTTTAAGTTTGGGGGAAATAAAGATTTTAGAGCTTCTGTGTTTTCCAACTAAGGCAAGATTTAGAAAATAAAAATAATTCCCCAAATCTGAATTTCCAAACGGCAGAAGTACATCCTCCAGGGACATCTGACAGCTTGTTATGTGATAAATCATCAAAAAACTAAGTGATGCAGAGAGAACGGGCTTGATGGATTTACTGCCCCGAAGGGGATAATTATAAGGAAATAGTTCTGATGTAAAACTTTATAATAAATAAATTCAAGTCAATAAACAAAAAAATTTAAGAAATATTTGTTACGTTAGATCAACGCTGTAAAGAAACCCAACTGAACTGATGCCATTTAGCAACTTGCAAATGGGGTTCTAAAATGGAGTAAAGAGAGTTGTTTTCATCACCTAATGGCCTGTCGGCTTTTGTAGAAAACTGGGCTCACTTTAAAGACCAGCCAACAAGCAGCAATCCCATTTCTGGGCATAGATCCCAACGAACGGAGAGCAGGGCCTCTGGGAGGTATCTGCACACCCGTGTTCATATTCACGACAGTGTTATTCACAGCAGCTCAAAGGTGGAAGCAACCTACTTACGGTCTGGATGACAGTTATCTTAGTAACTGTTTTCACCTTGAAATGTAATCAGGAACTTTTTAAAACTATGCTCATTTTATTTTTCTTGCTGTCAAAAACTTCATATTTGTCTTACTTTTTATGATAAAGAATGACATGTAGGAAGGAGTCATACAGGTATGCAGCAGGAAAAGGCTCTGGCAAAAGACCGAAAACACAAACAGGAGCTCCCAGGGCAGCACAAAAATGGGGTGCCCAGCGAACCAGCAACCGGAAGAGGGGGGGTAGGGTGGGGAGGAGCCCACACTGGTCACTGGGTCCAGGGACCTGTATGTGGACCGGGACACAGTGGAACCTGCTCCAGCTCAGAGCTTCCTCAAGGAAGCCAAACAAGACGAGAAAAATATTAGCAAGAATCATGTCAGAAATGCCTGTAAACCATAAGGAACTGTAAGAAATTCATCTGATTGAGTGTTTCCAAAACAGCTCATTGCTCCTGGGAGGTTCTGACTCCACTTCTTGTACGCCCAGCCCCTGGGACCCCAGCCCCTGGGCCGCAGCTAAGTGTGAGCTCAGGATGGTGCCCTGAGAACACACAGCCCGACCAGGACAGCACAGGGGGACTTCGAGGACACAACGCTCATTTTAAGCAACTGAACTTGCAAAACGTGACAAAAGCAGTGAAAGTCTTCTCTCTGAACAGAAACAGGTAACATTTTAGCCCATCTGCTGCCAGTCATCAGTCTGCAGTAGATACAGAGCTGGGATGAGCCCCAATGCAGACAGGGAGCAGGAAGGTAAAGGAAGGTTCGCCTAGAATAAGGCTTTCAGCAACTGTGTCCTTGCTCGGCCAGCCCACAACAGACGTGCAATCACATCCACTCATAACCACACTGAGCAGGTCCACAAAGGGGAGGGTTTCCTCTGCAGACACCCCCGCCCACACTTACATGTCCTCCACCGTGATGTCCTTCAGGATCTGGCAGTAGTCCACGTTCCACACGGCCTGGTCGTCCCATACCTTGGAGGCCAGCAGGATGGCCCCCAGAACAATCCGCTTCCAGTTGGCCGGACAGATGTCAATCTCTGCATATGTTAGAAGCCTTTCGAGGTACACCTGGAAGACACGAGCACGCCGGCGCCCGGTGACCTGCCTTGTTACTGCTCCACACCCGCCAACACACGCGAACCAACTCCCAGCTGTTCACTGCACTCCCCCAGCTCAGCTTTAAACAGGAGCTGACAGCCTGATCACATGTATTTTAAAAAGTCAAAGGGCTCAACGAGTCTGAGGCAAAATGGGCTGAGAGGCACACTCCGTAACTGGATGTGTGAATGAGGCCGGCCCTTAAGACTCCGGGGCAGGAAAGTGTTCTAGGAGCTGTGGGTTAATTTCTCACTCTACCAACTATGACATCAACACACATTCAACAAACCACTGGGCTTCCCTGGTAGCGCAGTGGTTAAGAATCCGCCTGCCAATGCAGGGGACACGGGCTCAACCCCTGGTCCGGGAAGATCCCACTTGCTGCGGAGCAACTAAGCCCGTGCGCCACAACTACTGAGCCTGCGCTCTAGAACCCGCGAGCCACAACTACTGAAGCCCGTGCTCCTAGAGCCCGTGCTCCGCAACAAGAAGCCACTACAATGAGAAGCGCGCGCACCACAACAAAGCGTAGCCCCTGCTCGCCGCAACTAGAGAAAGCCTGCATGCAGCAACGAAGACCCAACACAGCCAAAAAAAAAAAAAAGTTCCGTTTAAAAAAAACAAAACAAAACCACCAATGTGCCAAGAAGGAGAACAAAGGATGTGAAAGGAAGAAACCTATTTTTTTCTATCTGTAGTTGTTTCTAAATTAAACTCTTTATTTTGAGGTAATTGTAGATTTACAGGCAGTGTTGATAAACGTATTTTTTTAATTATTATGGTAAAATACACATAAGATTTACCACTTAATCATTTCTGTGGCATTAAGAACAGTCACAGTGTTGTGAAATCGCCACCATCTGTCTCTATTTCCACAACTTTTTCATCTTCCCAAATTGAAACTCTGTACCTATTACAACTCCCCACTTCCCCTCCCCTGGCCCCTGGCACCCACCTTTGTACTTTCCGCCTACGTGACTGTGACTACTCTAGGTACCTTACATAGGTGGAATCGCAGTGTATTTCTCCTTTTGTGATTGGCTTCTTTCATTGAGCATAATGTTCCACATTGTAGCATGTGTCAACATGTCCTCCCTTTTCAAGGCTGAATAATGATCCATTTTATGTATGGACCACATTTTGTTTATCTATCATCCACTGACAGACATTTGAGTGGTTTCCTCTTTCAGCTACTGTGAATAATGTTGCTGTGAACACTGGTGTACAAGTATCTGTTCGAGTCTCTGCTTTTGATTCTTTCGGGTATACACCCAGAAGTGGAACTGCTGGATCATATCATAATCTATGTTTAATTTTTTGAAGAACCACCATACTATCTTCCACGGCAGCTGAACCATTTACATCCCCACCGGTAATGCACAAGGGTTACAGTGTTTCCACATCCTTGCCAACACTTGTTGTTTTCTGTATTTTTTTTTTAATTATTGTCATCCTAATGGGTGTGAAGTATCTTATTTTTTTTAATATTTATGTATGTATGTATGTATGTATGCATGTATTTGGCTTCGCCGGGTCTTAGTTGCAGTACATCAGAGCTTCGTTGCTGCGTGAGGGATCTTCAGTTGAGGCATGCAGGCTGAGTTGCGGCATGCGGGATCTAGTTCCCTGACCAGGGATCGAACCCAGACCCCCTGCATTGGGAGCATGGAGTCTTAACCACTGGACCACCAGGGAAGTCCCTGAAGTGATTGTTTTTAAATGAAATAATTCCAGCTGAAGTTGTAAAATGAAACCAATTGTAATATAGGATTTATAAACTGCCATAATTTAGTTTGAAGACAAACATCAGAAATATCCACAAAGCCCACTGCTTAAGCTGGATCACAAGGTACGAATGCCTTTTAAAGTCCCCCTTCATAAAAATCTGTTTATTGGTATGTTTTACATTTTTCTGAACTGTGGAATGATTACTTCCATAGTTTTTACAAAGGTTGATGACTAATTCTTCTCATTCTACCAAGGAGAGAATCAAAAAGATGTATGATAGGGAATTCCCTGGTGGTCCAGTGGTTAGGACTCCACACTTCCACTGCCGAGGGCGCGAGTTCAATCCCTGGTCGGGGAACTAAGATCCCACAAGCTATGTGGTGCGGCCAAAAAATAAATAAAATAAAATATTTCTTAAAAAAAAAAACAAGCAGAAAACTGAAGCTGGACCTAACTCCAGATTTTTTAAAGCAATTGTTATGAACAGTCTTCATCCAGATCCCTAAGACTCTATTCCTTTATACAGACGAGCTATGTAAACCTCTCCAAGCTCCCCAACGAAACAGCTCCTCATTGACTCAGTACAGAAAGAAGGCTACTCAATTTTCTTCTTACTTTACCATAGTAGATAGATATTAACAGGTACACTAGATAATATTTAAGATAACATTTAGAAAAAAATAACGGGCATCTACCATGTCTGATATTCCACTAGGGCTAACTAGAGGAATCAGACATGAAAATACAGTCCATTACTGAGGGAAGGCAGTTGTTATGTTGGGAGATAAGGCATTCATAATAAGCGCCACTTAACAGCATGTAATTTAGCAGAACTTGCCAGTAAAGCTATACTCAAGGGTCAGCTGCAATTTCTTTAGTAAATTCCCACTTGGGTGTTTTAATTCTCTGCCAAGTAAAATAACAGACAATTGATTCTTTCTCAACACCATTCCCTAGACCGTTGCTAACAGGACACTCTTGCTCAATTAAATTTGCAGATTTACTTTCATAAGAAGGACCGTCCTTGGGAGTCTCTAGAAAATACAGGCCAGTGAGCACTTACTGAGCTACAAAGAGCATTCGGTTGACTGTACAAAATAAAACTGTTAAAGGCACGGGGGAGGAAGAAAATGCAAGCTCATGGAATCCAGGATATGTGACCAAACTTCCGACGATGCTGGAACTTTTCCATGGATTTTAAAGAGCAGCACTGGGTCCATTCATCTTAAGACTCTCGTACCCAGAGCTTAGCCAACTGGGACCTCAACAGCGCTTCCTATTTGCTAGTATTTGAAGGAGCACAAGAATGAGATATTTGGATTCGTCACTGGACACCATCTGAACAACAGCTTTTGACTTCCTTAGAAACCACTAACGTGACCTAAAAAGGGAGTCTTCGGGGTCAGAATGGATAGATTCCACAGGTCGCCTCAACATCAGAGCACCAGCCTCTGCGAGGCACTTTGGGGCTGCAGTCCAGGGGCTGAATGGCAGCCCTCATGGCCATGCAGCAATGGCTGGACCTGCCAGGCCACTCGAGGGGGACCCAGCTGGGCTGGCATGACTGGTGCTCCCTGATACAGCCAGGAGCAAGTGGCTGAAGGTCCTGGAAGCTCCTTGCACAGGCAGGCTGCAGTCTGGTTCCTTGTGTGCAGCAGTGCAGAGCTAACTGTGGGCCCCCCCGCCTCCCCCCGGGCATGCCGCCAAGAGAAGGCCCAGGAGAAAGGCCGAGAGAGATGCAGTTCTGCCAGCTCTAGACCGGGCCTGTTGTGAACGGCTGCTTCTACCTCTAGAGACTGGAGAGAAGGGCAGGATCATCATACATGGGGCTCGCTCAGAGCTCGCAGCTGTCTGCCCTCTGCCCACAGGCCCCAGGCTGACTCGGCCAACCAAGCAGGCCCCAGAGAATCCGTCTGCAGAGCTGGGCCTGCTGTGCGGGCCCCAAAGCTGCTCACCTTTAGGCTGTAGCCAGCAAGACCGCCATATATGTATGCTAATCCCCTGCTAAGCCACCAGCTGATGTCACAGGACAAGAGAAGATTTCAGCAGTTCCAATGACTGACAAATACACATCACTCTCGTAGTACTCCCAAGACAAACTAGCCACCCCTCCCAGCCATCCTCGGAGACAGGGAAACACACTTTACATGTTCTCCATGTCTCTGCAGAAACTGTGTCCTCCACAGGACGCTAACCTTCTCCTTCATGCTAATAAATCCAAACTCTAAGGCACTACAGGGCACGGTCAGGTCACAGTTTTCTTAGGAATGGAAGGTAAAAAAAACCCCACCACATTCCATCTGCAGAAGCTTCAAAATGAATCTTTCATCATGGTGTGGATTTTAGTACTAATCTTATCCACAGTGTCATCTGATTTTCTCACCCTTCCCTCCCCTTTATCACAATCTCCTTTCATTAAAATATCAATCCTGCTGCCCAAGGTGTGTTTTGTTAAGGACGTGACATCCTTTGGAGGAACAAAGCTGAGCAATAAATATGCTTCCCAATCATGACCTAAGGACCTATCATCACTCCAGATCACCAGAGGAAGACTTGTTGAATGTCTGTTAACCTACCAGGCGGCAAGTTCCATGAGAGAAGAAATGAACAAACAAACAGGTTACCGTCCAATCATCCGAGAGTACAGGGCTCTTAGTGTGGCAGAGACACAAAGGGTCCTGTACACTTTCTGTCACACACCAATCTCTTCTCAGGAACTGCAGGGATGACTTTCTGGTCCCTCGGGGCAGCCCGTGCACTGGCAGAGCTTACTTCTTATCTGAGTTGCACACAATGTCAGTGACGAAAGGTCAGTGACAATGGGCTACACAGCCAAATCTATTTCCCAAATGAGATCTGACCTAAAGAGTCCGTCCCTAAGGTTTTCAGAGTCTAAGTAAGGTTACAGATTTTTATCTCAAGTCTTAAAGTGCAGATTTATGTCCATGCTGTCTCTGAGTATCTTACAGACACATATTTACATGAAAATCACAGAAGAGAAGGCAGCAACTACAGCAGTCCTTCCGATATATGAACTTATCACATCTGATCAATGGTATTAAACCTCTGCAGGGAACCAACACCACAAACCTGGACGTTAATGAGGAGGCGCTGGTCCTTCTCAGGCCCTTGGGCTCCGTGCTTCACTTACCTGCACGCAGCATTTCAGCTTTCCTGATTCTGAGTGCGATCTGACAATGGGCTTTAGGTGGGCACTGTGGAGCAGACCACACACGCACCCTCTTTTAGGAGATCCCGTCGCTACCCTCGCAGATAAAAGACAACCCTGAAGTGGTGCTGTGCTTCCCAGGTCCGTGACGGACATTCCTGCCTGCGCCCCACTCCACGACTGCATCACCCTGTGGGCACTCACCAGGGTGACAATGGCACATTCCGCAGTCAGCTGAGCAGCACTGAACAGTGTCCGAACAAACCGGTAAATCTGCTTCTGCTCTGGGTTGTGTTTGTCATAATCTGGTGGCACTTCGCATTTCTGGGAAAGGAGAGATTCTCAATGACTGGCCGCCCAACAAGAATAACAGAGACACGACTGGACAACACCCTGAGACCCCGGGGGAGGGTTACCGAAAGAGGGTGAAGGTTCTCATCGAAAATATCCAAGAGCATCCTTCCATCTGGGTCCCTGGTTGGGGGGGCGGGCCGGGGGGAGAAATAACAGAAAACGGAGTTTACCTTCTGCAAGAATGAATGCCAGTCAAAAGGAAACAAAAATGTATTTTGATTCAGCTGTTATTTCAAGAAACAGAAGCAGTGCTGTTAAGAGATGCTACTGATTATTCATGAATTATAATTTGTTTTTCTTGGGGACAACACTTAGTCATTTTTGAATAGTCCAAGAAATAAAGGTTATGAATCACATTTAGTTTAATTAAGTGAAAATCTAGATTTTCATTTCCTGAGTTTTCAAATGAACCAAATCTAAATTTCTTTAACCTCTTGTTTCTGAGCAAAGGCTGACAGATCTGTTTAAACCATCCTTAGGTTGTGGTCGACAAGAAAGAAGTCTGAGGGTAACAATGAACACTCATAGTGTGTCCTGGAGATTAGTTTGAAAGTTTCACAGCATGCAACTTAACCACTTCGCTAATGAGGAGTTTCATGATTGTATATTGAAAAACAAGAGGGAACATGTAGAAAAGTGTAACTGGTTGTTACCAAGCCGGTAACTGCACAGACCCATTTAAAGTGGCAGTGTTCACTGTGAGCTCAGCGGGGCCGCTGGGCTCTGGGGGGGTCGTCCACACTCCACTAGTGATGGGTCTACCTCCATCTGTTTTATGTCATTTGAGTTTTGTCTAAAATTATTTCTTTAAAAACCAAATTTGGAAACCACTGCTTTGGTTAACAGCACACAATTTTCCAACGTCAACTAGGCTCGCAAGTATCAGAAGGCTGCAGATCTGTCCCTAACACGCACGCCCCGTGGCAAACACTACAGTTTCTGTTCTATGAACTTACTGTCTGCATCAAAATAAAAGCGAAAGAAAGAGCTTGGCAGACCAGCTCAATTTTCATCCCTGTCTTTGCACAGTGGGAACTGTTTTTAAAGCTCTGGGCATTCATACCTGTGCTGCTTTTCACTAGCCTGCAGGACAGACAGCAAAGATTTAGATGAACCCGAATAAAAGCACGGCTCAAGCAGTCAGGACTGGAGAGTGGGGTGAAAACAAAGTGCACCTGGCGCTGAGGAATCGTGATCCCCCTCGACTGCCAACCACCTCTGCCAGGTACTCAAGGAGGAAGGTGAGGGACGCCCCCAACTCCTCAGGCTCTTCAGCCCTGTTCAGTTCTCCTGAGGAGTGAGAGCCCCTGAAACACCATTCAGCACTCTCGAGAAACTTTCACAAGTGATTTTAAAAATCAAAATGTAGGTTCAGAAATATAAATAAGGATTCAAAATTTAAGCTAAAATGACTCCTCTGAGAAGTGGATTTTGCTTTCACTTCCATTAAAAGCTATGAATCTCAGCACAGTCTCTATCAAAGCTAAGGGATCTATCACCAGCCCCTGAGGCTGGGTCAGTATGACTTATCAAAGAGGGAGTCTGCAGACACCTCTTCTCAAGACACTTTCAGGCTACAATCTGTAAATTAATCATGCTTGTTTCCACAGGCTGACTTTTCTGTTGGACTCTCTCCACTTCCTCTCGGCCCAATGTATCACCATTAACCCAGCAGAGCATATCATTTAAAGTCTCAGTGGTATATTGCTTGGGTTCAATTCCCAATTCCCCACTTTACTAGTTGTGTAATCTCAGGCAAATTATTTAAAAAAATCTCTCTATGCCTCAGTTTCTTTATCTGTAAAATGGAGATAATGTCAGAATCACCTCATGGAGCTGTTATAAAAAATTAAATGAGATAAGGCATGCAAAGAGCTGACCAGGGCGGTCAGAGTAAGCATTTAATGGAGTTGGGTCTTATTATTAATAGCTATGGCTACAGATTAGCTTTGAGGCCCATAGAGTCTAAGAACTGAGAAATCGGAGACGCTAATGCAAAACTGTTTTGAGAACACATCTGAGTTTCACCAATGGTATTACATTGCTAGTTAAGACCTAAGTGTTTAAAAAGTGTGAACTACTATCATAGAAATAAGCAGCAAGACGAATCTACACTGTCACTAAGTTATTCTGGTCAAGGTTCGAAGTTCCAGTATCCTACATTTTGTAAGTTCGTAAATCCAAACTTCTCAAGCACCATAATGAACCATGAATCACAGTTACACTACAGAGAAAGGTCATTACAGAGAATACCTTTCCAGGTATTTGCTTCCAATGGCTGTGTTTTCCCATAACCTGTCCATCACAAGCTCTGTCATCTACCCTCCACGTCACTGCTTGTCACAACTCTCCCTTGTCCCCTTCCTAAAATAGACTCCAGGGCTGTGGCCCCCGCCACGGAGACCCACGCTAGCCAAAAGGTGACCTTGCTGGTTCCCGGAACTGTTACTACACTCATATAACACATGTAAATGTCACACCCATCAGTGGAAGAGGACTGCAGTGAGAGTGGCTTTGTTCTCATGAAAACGAAGAAGGATGCTTCATAAAGACCCAATAAAAGGAAATCACTAAAAACAAGTTTGCTGTAGATCAGGTGTGGTCAAAGCCTAAAAGATTCTATAGTCATTGTTTAGCAAATGTCACAAGTTTTCTCGCTATTGATTACAAAAACAAACCAAAAAACACACACAAAACAGGTGTGGCTTATAAAAGGACAGCACTTCAGTAATCAATGCCCCACGCTCAAAGCAGAAGCCTCAGTGCTGCATAAAACTGGCAGATGAGTGTACTTTTACATGTTTTATGTTGAATTAAAATGCTTAAGGTAAATGTTTAAATGATTCTTCTGTGAGTCCCTGTTTTAACTGACTTTTAAAATTAACTGAACTATCTCCAGACATCTATCAGAGAGAGAATTTCTACTACATTAAAATAGTTTATGACTAAATTTACAACAAAACTTTTTCTACTGAATTGAAACTATAAACTAAACATTTTTTCATGTTAAAGCTGCACACAGAAAATTGTTAAAATATTTTATAACAGACAGAATGTTTAAGCAAATTATACAGAAAATAAAGTCAAGAGGAGGCTGAACATTGTCAAGAAACTTTGTTTTGCTGGCTTCGTTTCGTGTCCTCTGACTCAGAAGCAGTTCAGCATTTACCTAGGAAGTGTGGGTAAATTGTACTAACTTTAGAGATTCTATGAAAATGAAATAAGAATATAAAACTCAAAGGCTAAGGAACTAGAACGTAATAGGAAAAACATCACAGTAGATGATGTGTGATGTTTTTAGCACAAAATTAATCAAAATCCACCTACCTGTTTTTGATGTGGTAATATATTGCGAGAGCTACACTGTAAAATAAAATGCAGAAGTTCAGTGTTTCATAAGCACATTCAAGATGTCATATATTATCTGGCATCAGTCTGACCATAAATATTTAAAATTTAAGTAAAAAATGACCCATCTGAACAGCCCCACTTAATTCACAATGCTGATTAAGAAAATGCATTCTTCAAAGTAAATCAATCAGGTACTTATTTTGAGCAATTATTAAATCTTTTCCAGAAACACCAAAACTTCAAGTGATATTCAGAAACAAGTTTCTCTTTCTAGCTGAAACCTTAAGCTTTCTTCACTTTAAAATACAGGCACTATGTAAAAAATAGGTGGTGAAATTAAACACCTCTAGAAGTCTCCAACTCAGCACCTGCTGTTTTAGAAAATTAGTGGTTTCTTTATAACTACCATCAAAATGTGAATATTACCCACAGTGGTTTGCCATTTTTTCTTTTAAATCAATAACCTCTTGGAAATCTGCCTAATTTATTCATTCATTTGCTGAAATGGTAGTGTAACTCTTATTTGTAATACCTTAAAATTTTATTTTACATTTTAAAAGATCTGGATTTAATGAAGACATTCCTATCCCCTGAATTTTCTTCAAATAATGTTTTTCTGATTATAAAATGTGTTACATTCAGATTGAAGAAATTTTTGGAAAATAAAAAAAGTATACAGAAAAATAATTCCTCTGCCCAGATTATTACTATCAGCTTAAGATATAGAGGTATTTATTCGTATCTACCTAAAGCAAACAGGTTTGCATCCCACTTTTATCCTCATTAACATTTTTCTTACCATTAAAGTGTTATTCAAAAACGTGACTTTAAATGGCTGACTATATTCCATTACATTGTTGAATAATTTATTAACCATCCCCCTACTATTGAACATTTAAGTTATTTTTAATATTTTTGCAATTATGATTAACACCATAATGATAAATATTTGTGTGACCTATGACTATATTATTTCCATAAGAAAACATCCTGTACTTGGAATTACTTGCTCTAAGGTCATTAATAACTGTAAGGCTCCCCACATATACATCCCAGTATCTTTGCAGAAAAGCTGTACCAGTGTACTTCCCCACCAGTGTCTGTCTCACCTCCCCTTCACCAACACTCACCTTGAATGTTTTGAAAAAATGTTCTCCAACTGGACAGGTTAAAAGTGTAACCGTTTTCAATTTGAGTTTCTTTGATCACCTGTCAAGTTGGCAGGGTTATTCGTGTTGACTGCCCAATTTTTTTTTATTATTTCCTCTTTTGCAACCTGTCTAGATCCTTCCACAATTTTTGTTTTACTTTAAAATGTACTGAGGAGGCCAAAAATTTATTTTTTAAGCTTCTAAGAACATAGCTAACTGGCTGCATCAGATTGTGTTCTCAGAGCACAGAAACTGCCATCCAGGGCACCAACATGGAGGTAGAGGGCTGGGTCCCAAACACCTCAGCTCACTCGGCGGCGGCACTCACTCAGAGACCTGGGCATGCACGCTGGACTCTGAGTAGCTCAGATGTTCACCCACGACTCAACATGACTATAGCTCATCTCACTCTATCAAAGAAAGCATCTCCTTCTAAATCTCTCTTTCCAGATCTATTAATTCAAATGATTTCAGCTAAGTGTTAAAAGTATCCCTGAGCAAATGTAATATATTCTCTTCCTCCTAACATCTTGAAAAGCATCTAAGCTGATGAAGGAAAGTGGGGTGAAGGGACTTCAGAAGTTTAAAAAATAATGGTACAGTTTTCAAAGTGCCTTCACGTACCTTAAAAGCCCTGCAATGGGAAATAATAAATGTTACTGATTCTATTTTATAAATAAGAAAATCAGGTAGAGACACTAGACGTCGGGATTTCCGACTTGTATCATGGTTTTATGCCCTTTCATTCTATAATGCTGCCTCTAGGAAAAAGGAAGAAAGTACTGTTTTATTCATTTAACAGTCCTGCTGTGATGATTAAATTGAATGTTTCATATGATTGGGTTTGGTATAGTGATTACTTTAATTGCTTTGATTGATTGAGAAAAATATGGTCCCTGCTTCCCCTGTGAGGGAGCACATCACAGGAAAATCACCACTGCACTGAAGTCAGACCAGCTGGGTTTAAAAACTGGCTCCTTCATCAATTAGAGTTTATCCACCTCTCAGAGCCTTCAATTCCTCAACTAAAAAATTACAATTCAACCCACATCACAGAGTGGTTATTACAATCAAATGAAGTGTATAAAAGCATGATCTCAAATATAAAGTTCTAAAGCAAAGTTATTATTATTATTGTTGTTGCCCTATGAATAATTCCACCTCAAGAGGTCTTCCGGCTTCTGTAGATGGACTGAAGGTCTTCGGGGCCCCAAGGTTACTGTCTCCCAGATCTCCAGAGCTGAAAGCAAGCTTGGACGTTATCATGACTCAGGCCTCCATAAAACACAGTGCCAGTCTGTAGGCCAATGTCCACTCAAGATCATACCCCGGAAAGTGAGAAAACCAAGCTGAGGATGCACGTGTTGGGCCCAGCTCCACAGGCCAGTTCAGTCGGTCATTGTGCAAGAAGTGACTGCCGGGGGCAAAGGACAGTCAGCTGAAAACAGAATCAATTCCAGGCTTCAGGCTTTACTCCAAATGTCCAGCTTTGGAGGCCTGCTTAGTCTGCCATGTCCTCAGAAAATGGTGAGGTCACCCAGGACAGGCTGACCAGAGGGTTAGCTCAACTGCCCTTGCTGCAGAGCCAGGAGGGAAGGGGAGCTGGGAATGAAGAAATGCTATTTTCTTGATCAGGAAAACAAAACATGTTTCTGACCGCGGGCACTACCCTCGCTGTACTTCTCACCTAGAGCTAAGTCAGAGGTGCCGGGTTCTGGCGGGTGTACGAAGCTGCTCTCGACCCTTAGGCCCGGGGCCGCGGATGGTGTGGGCAGCTGCGAGCGGCCCTCACCGCCCTCCCCCTGTCCTCTGAGCACCATCCCCGTGCTCACACAGGATTCGGGGCCTGGGTCGGTTACAGGGGCACGGGGGTGGGTGGCAAACTCTAAATTCATACCACAGCTATTGACCTTCAGGAGAAAGATGTGAAAATCAAGTTCTCAGAGAAGATACTATGCCTGTGAAAAAAATGAGCACAGAATTGTGCCCAAATGTGTCACACTGCTGCTGCTTCTCTTTGACAGTTAGAGCCACTCTCAACCCTCCACCCATTCCTGAACCAGAATTCGTAAATGTTTGTTCATTTTGGCAATCCCCGATTTACAGAAGGGGATTTCTTTTCTTGTTCTTTTTTTTTAATATGAATTTTATTTCAGAGTACTTTTCAACTCCTGGATTTCCATTTGGTTCTTTTGTAACCTTTCCCCCCCACCCCCACCCCAGCCGCATCACGTGGTTTGCAGGATCTGTTCCACAACCAGGGATTGAACCTGGGCCACGGCGGTGAAAGCCTGGAATCCTAACCGCTAGGCCACCAAGGAACTCCCCAGAAGGGTTTTCTTCTAAAATTAGCTTAGAAAGCTATTGTTAGAACCCAGAGCATTTTCTCCAAGGTCCTACATGGTTTATCAGGAGGCGAGTTCAGCCCACGAACGCTTACTCTGCCCACAGGAAGCTGACTAATGAGTTTGTATCAATTTTAACATCTTGGGACAGGAGGTCACAAGGGCCTTGGCAGGTGTAGGATACGGTTAGGCAGAATTTTAGAATAGGAGGGCCTTCAGACTTCCAATCTCCCTGCCCTTCATGACATTCGTTGCCCTCGTGCTGTCAAAGGCCCTGGCTGAAGTTACCCAGGCCAGCTAACATCTCAAAATGACCAGAACCAGGTCACGTGTGACATACGGGAATTTACAGGGAACGATTCTGATGGTATTGCTACAATTAGGGCCCACCCTACCCAGCTCCCAGGTCCAAAGTGTACATTTTTGAAAACGGCACATTTTAAAACAAATAAGCAACTGACTGAAGGCATCTCAAGTCCGGGTGGTGTGGAGAAGCGTCCTCTGGACCAGGGCAGCCACAGCATCCACCCTGGATGCCTCCTCTCGGCACTCAGCCATCATCACTGGCCCAGCTGTCCAGCTGCTTTTCCTCCCGGTATTAACCACAGGTTAAGCTTTCAAGGGAACTCGAAGGCAGTTGTTCACTCACACCAGGGGTTCTTGGCCTTGGCCACCTATGAGAATCTCCCGGCGGGGTTGACATTCCAGA
This sequence comes from Delphinus delphis, assembly GCF_949987515.2. Taxonomy (NCBI): domain Eukaryota; kingdom Metazoa; phylum Chordata; class Mammalia; order Artiodactyla; family Delphinidae; genus Delphinus; species Delphinus delphis. The sequence goes on from NC_082684.1 coordinate 159,851,831, forward strand.
TCCTGGATCTGCGGGGCCAGACATCACACCTCAGTGGGGCTCTAAGCCCTCGGGGGCCTTGCGGGTGTGGCGAGCTGGAACCACTGATTCACAGACCGCACTTGTGACTGCGGAGCTTCTACCTCCCAGACTCCACACTGAAATATCAAATTGTCACCCAGATCTCCTACTGGGCCCCGGAGTGTCTGCATCACAACCAGTGGCAGTGTGAAGTCATCCCCAGGTGAAGCACTGAGCGACAGAGTCCGAGCCCCTGGAAACCCACAGCTCCCGCCAGTCCTGGAGGGAGGGTCCCAGGCCCCAGGGAGGCGGGGCTCTAGGGCTCGAGCGGGTGCCAGGTGCCAGGTCTCCAGGCTCCTGCTTCCTGCCCCAGCACCTCCCAGACCCCAGCACAGAGCCCAGCCCCAGGGTAGGGCAGCTCGGCCAAGGGCAGGGCGGTGGAGCGAGGGCACATGCGGGCTCCCAGCCGTGAGCGCCCATTGTGGGGTGATGCCCGCTGGTCCCTCAACCACCAACGGAAGGAGGGAAGAAGCTACGTTCCCGTTTAGATCTTAGAAACAAGCAACCCATAGGGGAGAAGGCGGCCTCGCTCTAGGCGGGCCCACCTCCCACCTTCCGCCTGGAGGGGGCACCGTCCCCACTGCTTGGCAGGCCTGACTGCCATGTGTGGGCACACGCAGAACAGGGCTCTGAGGCCTGGATGCCTGGCCCACTGGAACACAAGAAGCCTTCTTATTTACAAACACAAACACTCACTGCACATGCTAACGTGGACTGCTGTTAAATGTGGACTCTTCTTAAATGAGTGCAGAGGCAAAATATCCCAGGTTTTTCATAGCTGAGCCATAGGCCACAGACCCCAGCACCTTTATCAAGGCTTCCTACCACAATGCTAGTGGGAACATTTCTGGAAAAACCAGCATTCCATCCCTCCCACCTCCCCCTTGAAAATAAGAGAACTGAAACCACAAAGGGAAAAGATTTTATCCGAAGACCGCCCCCCTTTCCTCCCTTAAGCCCCATTTTACAGTAAGAGACCAGAGCGAGGGGGCTCAGCCCACCCTCCCTGCTGGGGAGACAGCCAAGGTCAGAACCCCACTCTCCACGCTCCAGGCAAATACACTTCCATGGTGCCAAGCCTGCTTTCTACTGCAACCCCACGTCAAAGTGGGACCCATTACACCTTGAAGGTAAAATACTAGCAGATTTATGCCAGGATGGCTTCACTAGGAGGTGGGAAGGTAGAAAGTATGCACAAAACTCAAAAATATGCTCTAACCTACATTTAAAATCACTGAAAAATTTGGCCTTTTTATGTAAACGGTAATATAGACAAATATTTTGAACACCCCACATTTTAACTCCCAAAATCACTTTTTAAAAAGACTTCTTGAATATGGCCTCCCCCTGCCCAATCTTACCACTCCCAGACCCCACAACCAACCAGTTAGCCATCAGGTTAAGGAAAAGAAAAGACATTCAGTTAAGGAAAAGAAAAGACATTCAGTTAAGGAAAAATGTGTATACCCACCATTTAATTGTATACTTGAGGTTTGGTTGACTGACTGTGCTATCATCTAGGAAAATAGTCGAGCAGGAGCTGTATTTCCTTCCTATTTGTCCTGGAGGATGCTAAAAAACAATGGCAACAAGACAAGGACAATTAAATAGGGCTCAAAATTCTTCCAAGGAACATCATCCCCTTCACCTTGAGACCAGCCTATAGAGGAAAAGTGTCTTGGTGAGAAATGTTAACACTACCAGCAAGAACAGTACAAACCCACTTCCTTCCTACAATGAAATTCCATGTTCTTCCACAAAGAAAAGTCACCACCACCACTCCTGGCCCCCAGCCTCCATCAGAACAGTACACTCTCGCAATCGAGCATCAAAGCGTGTGCTGCAGAGTCCGTAAAATCACTGAGAAACAAGAAGTATGCGCTCATCACATCAATGAAAGCCCTTGCTGAAGGCGGCATCCTGGATTGAGGCACGAGGATCAAGACAAGAGTCCACTGCACCCATTTTTTCTATTCTTGGGATACAGTCGATTTGGGGACCATGGAAAATGCAGCCAATGTTCATTTAGAATCTCCGAATCTTGAATTTCAGGAGGTGAAGATAAAAATAAGTGAAAGTTATCTGATGCTTTTGAAAATACTACCAATGTATAAGCTTCAGGTAGGGTGCCTGTGCAGTCTCATGCCTGGTTTTTTCACAGCTACATAAATTTTGAGCTCTTTGGAAAACTTCAGAACTAAGATCTACTTCTGAAATATACTGTTAAAGAACAAAGAATTTAAAGAATTTAAATTATACTCGGATGACATCTAATTGAATAGTAAGTCGATTTTTGGCAATTATGTGGGCAATATGATTAGTAGACATCAATCTGGATAATTCTAGCTCAAAGCATGTTAGAAAAAAAATAATAAAATCATCCAAACAAGTCTCCACTTGCCTGGTGTTATGCTGACAATCTAAGTGTCATTTTCAGCAACCAAAAAAGATAATTCCTTAAGGATAACAACACTGCCTGCCTCATGTGCCCACCCCCAACGAAGCCCTCAGTATCCATGGTTTATGAACATGAAGGGAGCTTTAAAGCCCATCAGAGACCAAATGCCCTGTTCGATACTTTTAACATTTACTTCTTATTTAATAAGGTTTCCCGGGACTTCCCTGGCGGTGCAGTGGTTAAGAATCTGTCTGCCAATGCAGGCGACACGGGTTCGAGCCCTGGTCCGGAAAGATCCGACATGCCACGGAGCAACTAAGCCCATGTGCCACTACTGAGCCTGCGTGCCACAACTACTGAGCCCACGAGCCACAACTACTGAAGCCTGCATGCCTAGAGCCCGTGCTCCACAACAAGAGAAGCCAGCACAATGAGAAGCCCACGCACCACAAGGAAGAGTAGCCCCTGCTCACCACAACTAGAGAAAGCCCGTGTGCAGCAACGAAGACCCAACGCAGCCAAAAATAAATTTAAAAAAAAAAAAAAAAAGAGCAAATCTCCCAAAGAGGCAAAAGCAAGGTTTAGAGTATTTAAAATTTCAGTTCCTGGATCACACTCACTTCATTCCTTGACTTCTATGGCTTAATACTCATGAAAAAACTATATCCATACTTAAAACACTGGAAAGACTTTCATCAGTTTTGCTATTGAACTTGGAAAAGTATACAAAATTTACCTATAAATCGAATGAGCAATAACAATAATAACATCAACATAGTCAGCTGTTGCTGAAATCAGTTTGCAGATCACCTTCCCGTTCAGTCTACCACGTGAACAGGTAGACAGGAGTCATTCTACAAGATCGGAGAAGTAAGACGTCAAGGCTTTTTCAAGGCCCCCCCATTTATCAGGTGGTAGATCTAGGGCTTGAACAAAATTCTTTTGGCTCCAAGTCCAGCTAACAATGTGACTCTTGCTTAACTGATAAATAACACTCTCTAGTTACTTTATTCCTTCACAAAGTTTTTACAGCTATCACCTGTCTCAATATTAAAACAAATACTGTGATTGTTTTGCTGAGGGTAAGGGAGGCTGGCCATTCAACTCCTGATTCATTCTGTTTTAATATCTTTTTTTTTTTTCCCCTTTAACTTAGAATGATCAATTCACTTTAGGCATGCTGTCGTCGAGGGGAGGAGGATGTTACAGAAAAATTAGGCCAAAGCAAAAGCCATGAGTTTCCCCTAAGTTTCCGGGGGGTTGATTCCGGACTCCCAGCCACCTACAATGCCACCCACAATTTATAATCAGAGACTTCCACATTTTAGTTAAAAGATTCATTAATTAGCTAACCAAAACGTCAGCAAATTTTAAATAAACTACAAACTTTAAATAAAGCCCTTTACACAAGCCTTTCTAAAATACCTAAGCATCTCTATTGTAATGTATTAAATTTTCCTATAACTGTTGATCTAATTACATCTAAAACACAGGTGCTGATTAGAATATTAATCTTTATAATTTGCCCTAGCTCAGCTTACTGTTAAAAGTCCCCCAAGGGGTTTATCCTCAAATGGTTTCAAGCTTTAAAATCTATAATAATTCTTTTAGAAGCAGCCTCCTTTTACTTTTTAAGTCTCTCTCGGCAAATTCACAGCCAGGGAAAGGCCCCCTCTTTTCCAGCCAGGGGTTCCTTCTCTACTGCCCTCTCCCTGGCGACTGTTCCCAAAGTCAGCCTCTTTCACTTGCTAACACGTGCTGCTGGCTAACGTGTTTCTGGAGCCAGAAAACCCTTGTTTCTCTCCACCTGGTGGAAGTTATTTCCTTGTTATGATCATCTTCCCTCACCTCTCCTTACATGGCTTACCTATGGCCACTGCTTTTTAGCAAATAGCAGCCTCTTTGTAGATCATCTTAGCAACATGTACTAAGCAGGTTATTCAGACACTTAAAGGAGAAATTAAAGAAACAACGTCCCTCACGATAAAGCAAATAAAAACCAAGAAGGTTTTATAAATAAGGGCAAAGTATAACGGTCATTCCAGAGTTCAACAACAAATTAAATTACAAATTTTAGTTGGGCCCAAATTCAGAAAGGAGTGTTCCCTCTGACTTCAGATAAATAAGTTAAACAACTTCTGTCCAGGTGGCGCTTGGCGAGACCATCTGAGAAGCACAGAGGAGGAGAGCTGGGAGGGCAGCTCTGAAGCCAGTCCCCTGGGCCTCAGTGCTGGCTCCACCGCTCATCTGGCTGATTCTTTGTGCCTCACTTTCCTCATCTGGAAAATGGGAGTGATAAATAGTACCTCCCAGGTGTGGTTATCGAGTACACTAACCCAATTACAACAGAGCCTGGCACAAACGTGGTAAAACACTCAATAGACTGTACTGATTATTATTATTGCTACTTATCTTTTCTCTACTGCTCTAACTTATGACACCCAAGTGTCCCCAAACCTAAAAAGCACAGCTGGTTTATTAGCCTAATTGAAGCTGCAGGTAATTTCACTCAAATTCTATTTCAGTTGGTTGCAACGGCACATTCCAATGGCTCCTCCTGTCGTGGGCAGAGCTGAAATGCTACTCTGCAATGTGGTCTGCAGGGTCATGCTGCTACCCTGGTCATCTGCTACATAAGGCAGCACAGAAATTTCTTTTATAGGAATAAGCACACCTGAGCACATTCCAACAACTGTGTGCTTCCGCTTTTTGTGTCGGGAGGTGAGAGGGTTCACAGGGGAAAGAGGACACTCTGAGTCAGGATGCACAGCATGGGGCAGGTCACTGGGACTGTGCACACCGCAAAGCGTGAGGTCAGCAACAGCATGTGAGACAGATGTGCAGACTGGCACGAGGAGGGCGCAGCTCTGCCCACGAGCCACCCTCAGAACTGCCTCTCCCTCCAGCCCACTTTAAAGGGGCTGCAGTGACCAGCGGAGGCGGTCTCCGCCCCACCCTTCCTCTTGTCTGCAGGCTCCTCGGCTGACCTGCTAATGAGGGGGGGAAGTGTTCCAGCGCACCCAGCAGGCGAAGAAATGGGGGTGAGGGTTTACGGAAGGAGTTCTTCAAATCTCTCAACGCTCTATGTCCAGGTTTATACAGCTTTCAAAAAATAAAATAGGGCACGGTAATGTTCAGCGTATTTTCCTTAAGACATAGCTTGTAACTTCACATATGCTTTACACTGATTCTTCAAAACTTGAGAGGGCCAGGGAAGAGGCCACTGCTTTAAGAATCTGATAAAAACTACAGACCTTCTCTTTGACCCTTAGAACACGGTTCACGCACATATATACTGACATTGCCCAAGAAGGCATCACCAGTCTCCCACAGGCCGAGCGTGGAGGCCCTTGAGTGCAAGGGCCTGGCTATGAATTTCTTTCCAACTGCATTTTGTCCAGATTTTCAAAGGGCAGAAAAGACAATATTATGGCTTTAAGTCTGTTTAGCACAAAGCTTCAGGGCCAAGTACTTCAAGTTCTACAAATACTTAAATGCAGGCAGTCTAGAAATCCTGAGAAAACCCCCCTGAGAAGTCAAATACTTCAATCTTGTTCTCGATACGAGAATCGATAGCACGCTTATTTGGTAACACGCCTACTTCATCAAGGGGCAGAAGTTTACAGGGCAAGGAGGTTGTGGCTCTAACTCTCCTGGTGGCTGGGCGCCACAGTCCTGGGGGTGCAGGTTGGGGTCGCCATGGGGCAGGGGTGGAAGGAGGCTGGCTGCACCCGCTGCTCAAGGAAGAAAGATCAAGTATCTTTGATGCCTAGCCAGCAGGTCAGGGAGATGCTGCTCAAAATGGCCAAAAGGCTAGAGCTGGACTTTTTAAAATTAAAGTGTTGTCAAATTTATCCTTTCTTAGAGCGTCGAAAGAACGTGCAGACTCCACTGGACCTATAAACAATGAGGGAGAGGAAAGAGTGTGTGGAGGCAGACAGCCTCATGGAAAACAGCTGTACGCTTATTCAAATGGGACTGAGTTAGGAGAGCAAGCAAGTCTCCTGGGGGAGCGGGTAGGAGGGAAGGATTAGAAATGTAAAAGAAGTGCTCCCGTGGACCTGAGTGGGGTCTGCTGCTGTATCGTCCACACACATCTTCCCAGGATCGGCAGCTGTCTGGGGCTTCTGGACAAACACTGGCCCCGGGGAGAAATGCCAAGCCGTGCTCGTCCAGTCACAGACCCCACAGAGCACGAGTGCACTGCAGCGTTCTTCACATTCTTCCATGTGCGAACAAGATTCACGGACCATTTCCCCATCACAGACACAGTATGACAGCTCTCTGCGCTGGACAGTCATTATGAAGAACACAGGGAAACAGCTCCACTTACATGGTTAATGAAGAGACTCTTGCGTTTTTCTCTCACTGTGAAAACAAAAGATGCAACAGAAATGTTACTCGCCTGCGTGCCAAACCCTTGCAGGCTGTTGAGGACGGGCCTCTGTGTCAAGGTCCCATCCTTCCACCAACCAACGTGCCCAGATGCTCAACTTACTACATAAGAAATGCAACCTGCACAAATGCAGATCTGACCTCGGCTAGCTAACAGAGCAAAACCTAAACCCACTGACAACATGGCACCCAACAAAATCACTGCAGCCATAGTTAACTGAGGGGTAACAGCTTTCTAAGAACTAAATAAAGTAGCAACTAGTAAATCTCATAAAACTTGCATGCATCCACTAATTTAAGATGATCAACAGATAACAGGACTATTTATTTCTAACCCAACCAGACCCATAAACGTCCATACTATTTGGGTGAAATATGATAACAACAATACCCATAACAGCATTAAAATACAGGACAGTGTATGTCGAAAGCATTATTGGTCATGGAATCCAATTACTCTCCGTGCTGGTGCAGGGGAGGAAAACCGGCTTCTGTGGAGGCTGCCCAGAGCATCCTGCCCCCTCAGGGAGGCTGATCCAACTCACAACAAAAACACCGCCCCTTCTGAAATGCTGTTCTCACGCTCTGTGTGCGAGGTGTGGTCTGCACCCAGCCTTCCGTGCCCCAGATCCCAGTGTTTCTCAAAATGGGGGCCCCTCAGCCCCAAAGATGTAGAAGGGGGACAGGGAACCCAGAGGAGCTTTTTGACAATGTAGTAACATTGAGTTTTGCATTTTCTTTCCTGAAGACTTACTTTTGAGAATATACACTAATCAATCAACACAGGTAATGAGCAGGCCACTGGAGAGGACAGAGATATATTTAAATCAAAAGGGAAGCTAGGAACACTAGTTGCGAGTGTTCGAGGAAAAGGGCAGGTGGGACTCTTTCATTCAACCTGGATTCGATTCCCTGTCCGTGCCTGGCAAGGAGGTGAGGCTGCTCTAGAGGGCGCATGAACGCTGGTGCTTCCCCAGGCTCCCGAGCGCGTTGGGTTAGACCAGGCGCCTCCAGATGACAAGAGCAGTGGATACAAGTGACAGTCATTCACATGGCTGATAAAGCCTTTCAGGTGTACTTCCCAGAAACTCGAAAGTGCGGAGCTCCTACAACCAGGTGAGAAACTCTTTGGCAAATAAGTGGACTCCAATTCCTTACTGTCAACAAAACTGAAGACTGAACTGCAGCTATCAGGAATTATTTTGGATGATAAATCCCTTGGAGTTTTTTGACATATAAACCAAATAGAGTAGAAAGAATTTAGTGATTAACAAAACTCCTTCCATCCCCACCTATTGATGTGTATAAACAAAACTTTTCAGCACTTACACATCCATAAAAACAAGAAGATCTGATGACTAGCACCTCGTTCCAGCTACATGTAATAGTCATACACAGAAACATCTCAGTAAGAAATGTTTTTCCAAAAATTATTTCACTTTTCTGTTTAATAGCTATTCATTAACGTTTTAATGCTTGTATTGTTTTGATCAACTGGGAACTAACAATAATGATACCACAATCCAGAATTTATTTATAACACTGAGAGACTTATGAGAAATAAAAATTAAATTCAAGTGAGATCCGTATTTTCATAGAAGTATGATAGTGTGACAAGTGAGTTTTAGAAATCGAATATATTACGTTAGGATAAAATTCTATGAAGAAAATGGCACGGAAATACAAGTTCAAGATGAAAGGAATGATATGAAATTTCCAACTGTTAAAGAAGAGCATGTTCATACATTTTTAAATGACTGCTGATGGTGGATTACCAAACCACCATGGTATTAAGATATTATTTGAAACATTTTTTAAAAGAGGGACAGTTTTATTTTAAAGTACCAATGTTTACATCAGAAATTACATCCTTTGATAGCATGAAAAATTGGTATGGTCAACATAAAAATGTTTAAAGGAGTTCATAGTTTTTAAAAGTTATTTTCCATGGTTTATAGCATGAAAATCAGCAGCATAAGAGCTTTAGGCTCCTACGGATTCTTCAATATCTCACTGCAAAAGCATCCCCTGTGGAAACTGGGAAGCTGTGGGGAGACACACAGTGACTGACGGGGAACTAGAGAGACAGGCACCCTAAACAGGGCACCCAGGACCATGATAAAGAGAACTGGGACCCTCACAGGCACAGGGTTTGGCTGCCTGCAAATGTCTGACTAAAGGAGAACTAAAAGGCTGGTCCTCTCATCATGCAGGAGTTCAACACTGCCAGGAACAAAAGCAGGACCCCAAAGAGAGGAAGGCCACAAAACGTTTCTCAATGTCAGTGTTTCTGAATGACTGTGCAAAGAAAACCAGAGCTCATATTTTAATTTCTGATTTTAGTCTTTCTACTTTGGCTTCAAGTCATTCAAGGGACAAGTTGCTTTTATTCCTTTAAATATTTCAAGGAACTCCTGAAAAACACACAGATCACACATTCACATTCACACACACACACACACACACACACACACACACACACACACACACATAGGTTTTCATTTTTGTCCAACTTCTTTCTTAAAGCAAAGAACTTTTCTAAAAACCAAACTAATTAAAATTAAAAAAAATACACTTTGACTGTTTTCTCCTAATACTTAAAAGAGTAGGCTCTCATGTCTTTGAAAACAGCAAATTAAAATGGAATAGAAAAGGAAAAGACAAAATCAACTGCAATTCTCCCCCACAAGCAGAAATGAGAGCACGAAAAGGCCAGGCTGAGCAGACTAATCTCTCACAGGCACCTCCTCTCCCACTACAAGGAGCCTTTGGTCCTTTCTTTGTTGAGTGGTTCTCATACAAAGAAAGTCCACACTGACATCTCATATGTGTGAGGAAATGACCGAGAGAGCAGTCCGTTGGGCTTGGGACAGGACTTCCCTAACTTCAGCCAGCTGGGGAGGTCTGATCAGGAATGCCTTCCGTGATCACAGTCAGCCCAGCCTAAATCTCTTTGCTATTCAGAGGGAAAAGGAACTTAACAGCCAGGAAGCTCCTAATGACTTAATGCAGGCACATCTAAAGCAGAATCACGGAACAGCTGGTGGCAGGGAGCGTGGCAGGCAGAGCCTGTCTGCCAGGCCGAGTGCTGAGGAAGGAAGGAGGACGAGGGTCTTCAGAGCAGAGAGCTGTGAAGGCCGTGGTCCGGGCGGAGCTGCCCCAGCATAACTGCCATGGCCCCATCCATGGTCTCCCACCCAGAAGCCTATCCTGAACTGCAAAGGAGCACATCGACCTCAAGAAGAGATCACCAGATTCAAATGAAAATGTGTGCTTATAAGCTCACATTACAACACTTCTTCCAAGGTTGGGGTCAGGGGGGCACAACTGGAGCACGTGGAACCCACAGGTTTTAACTGCTCTAGTACTCCTGGAAGTGGAGGGAGTGCTGCAATGGCAATGGAAGTTTACCCAAGTGAAGACAGATCACAATCAAATCAAGAATGTCTCCTGGCTTTGTCTTTTCCTTTCAACCACCTAGGGTGAACACATCCTCTGTATCAGGCAGAGCAAGGCAAAGGGATACTGAGATCCAATATCACACGTTCTGTTCCCTCCAGGAGCTCGTTGGTGATACACATGAGGAAATAGTTTTAAATACCACAATATGGTTCAGATATGAAGAAATATTCACAGGGTACCCTCAGGACCACTTAATCTAGCCTGAGGGGTCAAGAACACCTTCAAGGAGGAAGTGATAGCAGAAATGAGCCTTGAAGACTGAAGAGATGAGCTGTGTGGAAGACAGAAGGGAAAACCCAGCTAAACGCAAAGGAGCAGGGGGCGAGTGGCGCCCTGGGGTGCCGCAAGCGATCCAGCATGGCGGACACAGTGCAAAAGGAAACAGACTGGAAACGACGGCGGAGGACGGACCTCCAACGGCCTGTATATCACGCTAAGCCGTTTGGAGTTTAACATCAAGGCAACTCGGGAACCACAAAAAAATTTTAACAAGGAAGTGACATAATCAGATCTGATTTACAGAAAGTCTCTTCATCTAGCAGCAGCGTAGACACAGGACTGGGAAGGGAAAAGGTCAAAGGCCAGGCCACAGGCTGCGGCAGGAATCTAAGTGAGAAATTATGGACGGAGGTGGCAGCAACAGGCATGGGAAAGAGTAGTCAGATTAAGGTGACACTGAAGAGGTAAAAACTGATACACTTTCGATTAACCTGGATGCAATGGTGGCTGATAAATGTTTAACAGATGCCTTTTAAATAAAAGAAGAAGAAGAAGAATGCCCTGACTTGTAGCATTTGCCAATTTCCATGCTGTAAACACTGCCATCATGGCTGTTTTGAACTCCTGGCCTGCTGTCACTGATCCTGGAGCTGGAAGAAACGAGCATGGTCGGCTCCAGCACCACAGCCAGCAGGCAAGCACCAGAAGAGGGAAGGGCCTTCTCTGGTCTGGGGAGAGGGAAAGGCAGGAGGCGAACCCCAGTTACTAAGTTCTGTTTAGGACACACTGAGTTAGAGGAACCAAGAGCCTTCAGTGTAAAAGATGTCCAGCAGCCAGTTGGACAGACGGAGTTTGAATACTGCAGAGCAGTATCTGGCTGGACATTCTAGTTGACACGGAAGCCGCAAGGAGCTGTGCGCAGGCCAAAAAGATAAGAGGGTAAAAGCACATAACCCTAGAAAACACTAACATCAGAGGGATAAATGGAGAAGCTGATTAAGATGTCTGAGAAGCACCTTAAAGAAACAGGGGGTTTCTCAGGACCCATTTCCAAATAGCCAATTCTCTGTGATCAACTCACCAAAGCATGAAGTCTTTAAAGTTACCAAATTTACCTATTTTAAAAAAACCCATTTCTTTTCATCATCTATAAGGCAAGTGTTCATTAGTTGGACTTGTCTTCAGCAATACGGCCTGTGTGAGCAAGTGCCACACGAGAGCAGGAGCCACCGGAGGCCGTGTCCTCAGCAGCCTCAGCGGTCACGCCACAGAATGCGGGGAGGGAGGAGGAGGCCAGTGGGAAAGCAAAGGGAAAGGGAAGGAGGAGGCAGCACCAGGGCTTTCACTCGGCAGGTGGGAGACGGTGTCAGTTATTTTTCCTTTTCTTGTTTTTAACCTGTGAGACCCAAGTAGGTTTACACTGAAAGGAAAGAGCCAGCACTTGAGAAACTGAAGCAAAAAACAGAAGGATCAGAGTCACTGATACCCTGATGATCCAGGCAGGAGAGGAAGGGAACGAGAGGTGGGGCAGAGGTGAAGGGGAAGCTACACCTGGGGACGCTGTTAGGTCAGAGAATCCTGCCATCCCTCTCCCGGTGGCAACCAAGATATGTGTCATCTACTTAGAGGCTCTAATTCCATTCCACACAAATCTAGGTAGAAAAATTTCTGACTGATGTTGGTCTGTACCCTAAATTCACAGGAAGCAAGAACCAAATATGAAAATATGCCAGTCGTGTAACTTGTTTTCACAGCACTACATTCAGCGCAAAAAATTGCTTCTGATTCCCATTTTTCATTGTCCCAAACCCTCACCCCATCGCCACTTTCCTGCCTGGCAATACCTACCCCTCCCAATGGGCTCCCACTTCACCAGGTGAAGAAAAAATGTCTTGTTTTGTTTTTACCCAATACGTTCTAAACTTATTTCACAAGTATTTGATACCTACGATGACTTATTCTCACTCTTGGAAACACTGTTTTTTTAATAAATGCACCAAATTCTCTCAAATCAAGTCAGTGGCCTGCTTAATTAAAGAGCGCCAATATTATATCAGCATTATACTACATCAAAGTTGTCACCTAACCACAACTGAGGAGTTATCAGTTCTTATAAATGAACTTACTGTCTTAAATATGTTTATTTTTTAGTCAGTTTAGGACTCTGTCAAAATTAGAGCTGAGCAATTTGCCAAAAGAGTCAGGGCTAGAATCACTAGGGCTCCAGCACTGTAATATAACATCTTCATCACTGTATCATCATTTAACAAATTCCTCCCACTACTCTTTTTTTTTCTTTTTTTAAATTTATTTATTTTTGGCTGCGTTGGGTCTTCATTGCTGTGCAAAGTCTTTCTCTAGTTGTGGTGCTCAGGTTTCTCCTTGCGGTGGCTTCTCTTGTTGCACAGCATGGGCTCTAAGCGCACGGGCTCAGCAGTTGTGGTGCACGGGCTTAGTTGCTCCATGGCATGTGGGATCTTCCCAGACCAGGGATCGAACCTGTGTCCCCTGCACTGGCAAGCGAATTCTTAACCACTGCGCCACCAGGGAAGTCCCCTTCCGCTACTCTTTTCTACAGGAATCCAACTGAGAGACTGTGTTCACCATACTGTGTGTTTTCTCTCTCCTTTACAGTGAGATTAGCCAAGGGCTGAAAAGAGTAGAAAATCCCCCAGGAGAAATTCCATGCCACAGAACAAACTGGTTAGCAGGAGTCTGACAGAAAGAAAACATCTACCCCTAGTGTACAGGCTCAATTCGGTTCTCAAATGACACAACAGAGACAATGGCGCTTTAATTTAGGGTTATATTATACCTTCTTTTACATACTAATTCTTCTGATCTTTAGAGAATTTATGCAAAGATCAATTTTTAAAGGAAAATTTCTGATTCTCGGGGTAGAAACTACTTAGAACCAATCCAGCTGATTGGCAAAATGAGGACAGTTGCTTCAAACAGTAAATTCTAAAAGCATAACTATAAAATAAAGAAACCCCAAGGAAACCACCACCAAACAATATCCTTAGGGGTCACTAAAGGGGATTCTATTTTTATCCTGGGAAATCAAGACAGGCTAGTTGCCAACGTAAGTCTTCTTTAAAAAAAAAAAGAAAGAAGCATAAATATATCAGTAACCTACCGTCCGTCTGAGATTTACTGAGGAATATTGTGCTGGCCCGAGGATGGTCTGAAGGATTGAATTCCATGTTCAAATCTTTAAAGAAAGAAAAAGAAAATATATGAATATTCATCTGATAACTAAAGGGAGTCAAGATTTTCAATCTTAAATTACTAATACATTCAAGGATTCTGGAAAAAACCAACAGTTACTGTGCTAACAGATTCTTCTAGGTTCAACTGAGAACACTGCTATTTAGAAACTTGAGAAAGTCATACAAAAAATTAGACACTTGGCTGGAGATCTATTAGCCGAAAACTCCATTTTCTTTTTAAAAGTCTGCTCTGCACCCAGGATACTACAGAATAGCAGGACAAAGTCCTAACACGTAATTAAGGAGAGTTATGTGCTACAACTGACTCATCTAAACCCCCAGTTAAGCGAGTGATATTTCCTTGTTAAAGTGACTAAAACAGAATACCTCAGCCAAATCAGCATCTACACACTCTGCTTAATCAAGACTGTCCTTTTCTGAAAACTTAATCCTTTAGAGCAAAAGCTCAAGTTGGCCGTCTGTGGGCATAACCTGGGCCACGGATGTAAGTTTTGTTTGACTCATTCATTTTCTTTCCTTTGTAAAAAATTTGAGCCAATAGATAATGATTTTTACATTTCAAACACAGACCACAAAGGAAAAAAGAAGGTCTGTGTTTCCAGCTTCTCTTGAGAAATCAGATCATTGGCAACACCAGGCCCCACCACAGCAGTCACAACTGACAGGACCTGAGACCCCAGCGCCCCCAAGCGCCCAGTCCTCACCCTCTGTCTCACTTCGTACCCCTTCTTCCCCCACTGGCAAGTGGCTCTGTAATCCTGCCTTAGAACAGTCTCCAAGGGCTACAGGCTTGTCAGTCCAGTATAAACAATTAGAATCCGATCACAGAAGAGTTCTTCCAATTAAAACAAAAACAAAAAGATTCCACAGGGAAAGAATGGCTAAGCAAAACAAAAGAATAAAGTTAGAGGAGGGAAGAGAGAAGATCAAAAATAATGGAGGGACTTCCCTGGTGGCGCAGTGGTTAAGAATCCGCCTGCCAATGCAGGGGACACAGGTTCACGCTCTGGTCTGGGAAGATCCCACATGCTGCAGAGCAACTAAGCCCCTGTGCCACAACTACTAAACCTGCGCTCTAGAGCCCACGAGCCACAACTGCTGAGCCCACGTGCCGCAACTACTGAAGCCCATGTGCCTAGAGCCCGTGCTCTGCAACAAGAGAAGCCACCGCAATGAGAAGACCGCGCACCGCAACGAAGAGTAGCCCCTGCTCACCGCAACTAGAGAAATGCCCATGCGCAGCAACAAAGACCCAACACAGCCAAAAATAAATAAATAAATGAATAAATAAATTAAAAAAACAAAAAAAAACCCGGAAAGTCAGAATGGTCTTCAAATCAGCTTCCAACATCAGAATGAAAACTATTTTGAGTTCCATTACTTCAGTAAATTTGCAAAGAAATCTAATCAACACCAATAAAACCAGATGGTATCTATCCTTAGTTTAATAGCTAATCCAGTCAAAGATAAAAGGAAAGAAAAAACAAGGATGGCCACATGTATCCAGGAGGCAACACCTGTCACAGAGACCCCTCGGCAGACCTCTGAGGTGAGGCCTCTTCCTACATCAGCCGATGGGTCGTTGCACTACAGCTGCTCACCTCCCGCTGGGGGCTTGAGGAAAGCGACATCTGAATCGCAAACACTATCTTTATTATCTGGTCCTTCTTCTGTAACAAGTATTAAAGTTATATATAGTGGTTTCACAGCTGAAGGCATTAAGGGATTCTGATGGAAGGAGAAAGACAGAGGAAACAATTTTTCAAACTTGCTTCCATTTGTACTAGATAAAGTTAGGCCAGAAATTTCTGGTAAAAATGAGTCTGTGAGGAGCCTGACCAGAATGCTCGCTTATGTCCCGGGTGGTTTCCTGAATGGGTGACAGGCCAGGTATCATTTCTACCCATTCAATGATACAGAGCAAGTCAGGAAGAGTTCAGAGGAGCCTTCAAGCTCTGGGCTTGACGTGATGTCACAGATGAGGCGAGTGAGGCCAAGAGAGCTAAGTGTTGAGCGGGGTGATAACAGAACGTGGGTTGGGAGCTGTGGTCTCCAGCGGCAAGTCCAGAGTTTCCCCACCGTCCCTGTTAGGCCAGACCTTGCTCAGATCCCCAGTGCCCCAAAAGGACTGGAGCCTGGAACAGGAGGGAGGTAGAGGCTGATGCGGAAGGAAATCCAGAAGCCCCTAAAGCTGGCTTCCAAGTTCTCCCTGGAATTTAAGTTTTAGGATCTAGATCCTAGATGAGATAACCAGGAAGTTTCCACAAAGAGAAAAATCAAGGACTTGTTTCTGGACACAGGGCAATGCAATGTTGCTGAGGGAAACAGATCATCAGTTAAATTTTATGTGAAAGCACATCCAAATGTTTACACTTGTTAGGGGGCAACATCTCATGAGCTGCCAGGACATTACTTAAAAAAGGATTTAACAGCAAGTTGGTGTGCATTTTCTCCAATCCTAAGCAGATTCATATTCCGTAACTGTGGCGTGCACAGTAAACCCTACGCCCAGGTGCAAGCCAACAGGCCAAGTTCCCAAGCTCGTGCAGGCCAGGCCTGAAGGGACAGAGTGCTCAGGGCGCCCTTGCTGTGAAGGAGGGCCAGCCACAGAGGCCGATTACCTAGCCTGACTTAAATATGCAAAATGGCACCAAACAAAGGTACAAGGAACTGCCAGGTGTTTCCTAAGACAGGGAGCAGCCCCAGACCTTG
Source organism: Delphinus delphis (assembly GCF_949987515.2). Taxonomy (NCBI): domain Eukaryota; kingdom Metazoa; phylum Chordata; class Mammalia; order Artiodactyla; family Delphinidae; genus Delphinus; species Delphinus delphis. Next base: position 159,868,310 of record NC_082684.1, read on the forward strand.
AAGAGAATACAGAAAGTTATTCACAGTGTGTGCTTTGGCAAGGGAACTCCAACTTTGGGGGGAACAAAAATGGGAAAAGGCAGCCTTCTCACAAGCCAAGCAAAATAAACCTGCTGTGTCACTCAAACTTACACTCCGAAGTCATGATAAACCGCTACTTTAGCCATGAAGAAATAAGTCCCCACGCTGCAGTCAGGGATCGGGCACAACAAACTAAACTGGAGCACATTCCGAGGAAGGCGACACTCCCCGTTGGCTCAGGGATGCTTCTGAATTGCAAGAATTAAAAAGAAGAAATTCACAGGCTATTATGCTTAAAATTAGAGATTATGGATGAAATAAAGCACTCTGCTACAGTCGGTTCTGACAGTATAGTACCTATTTTGAAGTCACCACCATGTCAAGTACTCCTCCGCCCCCCAAGTCCCTCCTGGAGACTCCCAGTGCCCCAGCTCTGCCCCAGACGGGCCTTTCCAGAGCACACACAGCTCCCACCTGCCCCCATCGAGCTCCTGAAGTACCTGAGTACTAACCCACCCAGAAGAGGAGTAACTTATAAATTTTAAATATTTACTTGCCTGGGACTTCCCTGGTGGTACAGTGGTTGGGAATCCACCTGCCAGTGCAGGGGACACGTGTTCGAGCCCTGGCCCGGGAAGACCCCACATGCCGCGGAGCAACTAAGCCCGTGCGCCACAAACTACTGAGACTGTGCTCTAGAGCCCACGAGCCACAACTACTGAAGCCCGCGCCTAGAGCCCGTGCTCTGCAACAAGAGAAGCCCCTGCTCTCCTCAACTAGAGAAAGCCTGCACGCAGCAACGAAGACCCGACGCAGTCAAAAACAAACAAACAAATAAGTAAATATTTACTTGGCTGTGTGCCATTTCAGTGTCGTATGAACAGACGTCACTGCCCTTACTGAAGAGTGAATCCCCATCCCTGAAAGACCCCGAGATGAGCTGGGTGGTGACACACATGGGGGCCAACAGCTCTGTAGGAAGGTCGGCACAGCCTACAGGATGACTTACAATTTAGTCACCACTAGTGCACAGGACCAGCTAGTGAACAATGAGGAAAGAAGATTCTGACCAAATCCTGCGAGAAAGAGAGTAGTGTGCTTAAAACAAAAGCACTCAGGGCTTCCCTGGTGGCGCAGTGGTTGAGAATCTGCCTGCTAATGCAGGGTACACGGGTTCGAGCCCTGGTCTGGGAGGATCCCACATGCCGCGGAGCAACTAGGCCCGTGAGCCACAACTACTGAGCCTACGCGTCTGGAGCCTGTGCTCCGCAACAAGAGAGGCTGCGATAGTGAGAGGCCCGCGCACCCCGATGAAGAGTGGCCCCCACCTGCCACAACTAGAGAAAGCCCTCGCACAGAAACGAAGGCCTAACACAGCAAAAATAATTAATTAATAAACTCCTACCCCCAACATCTAAAAAACAAAACAAAACAAAAAAGCTCTCAAACAAAGCAATGGACTCTAAGAGTCAAAAATTTTACACTGCTTTTTTTTTTCCCCCTGGCAAGGCTATACAGTTGAATTCGGTTAAACTGAACTCTACGCCAGGTATTGTGTTCAGTCCTGCTGATACCAAAAGACTACTTTGGCGTGGTAACCATGTCTGTGTCTTTACCTTTCCAGTTCTCCACACAAACTATCTCATGGTCATAAGAATGCATTCTTCATTTTCAAAGGGCTATAGTCAATTAATGGTGAGACAAAACATGTATTTAGATGCCTTCATAATGCATCACATGTTATTTCTGTCTCAGAGATGCCTTCATAATTAACTGTGGAGGGGTAAATGAGCATCCTATTAGATACCACGAATATCACCACTGGGGGGTGGTCAAGGCCAGTCCAACCTGCCACACTTTTCACTCATTCAACAAACCATCACTGAGCATCTTCTGGGTACCAGGTACTGCTGAGTTCCACATCCTGAAGATACAGAATTGAACAAAACAGATCAAGTCCCTGATCTAGTAGAGTATCCTTCTAAGCTGAAGGTGAGAAGTACCAGTAAAGAAAACAACAAGGATGGAAGACCATCAAGAATATAAATTCTAAAACCCACATCCGGAAAGCTGAAAGCTGAAAGCTGACAATCCTGGAGTTCTAGGAATCATTCATTCCCCAAGGAGAAGCTCAAATGGTGGAGTAAAAGTAACACGTTTTATAATGTGGAAGATCTAGATGTGATAAGATATATATATATGTGATATGTGATAAGATATGTGATAAGATATATATAAGATCTGCTAGCTCTATGGCCTCGGGCAAACTGCCATCCTATTCCAGGTTTCATTCCCTCAGCTATAAAGCAGGTGAGTAACACCTTACCCGGAGGAGTGCTGTGAGAATAGCAGTTATGCAACAAAAAGCAATAAGCAGGACTCGCGCCACAAAATAGGAGCCCCATAAACAACGCTATTAAAATTTTAGGGTACTGATAAACAGTGTGCCCCAGCATCTGGCTCAGTGCTGAAGACACACGTCAAACCTGGAGACAGTTAAATGTGTTAAACCTCCGTCATCCAATCTCTGCTCCCTAAGGGGTCCTGACGTTCACAACTTCGGCATTCCCTGCTGGTGACAGAGGTCCTCCTACCTCTTACAATGACAAGATGATCCATCATGACAAGATAAACCAGCCTCTGAGGCGGGGGTACTTCAGCGAGAAAAGGCAGTTTTAGGAAATGTGACAGAATTCCTAGGGTTGACTTCAACCTAATGCTTAGGAAGCAGTTTGGAACCACTTCTTTATGCTGATGATACTTACTAAGACACATGTCAAATTAAAATACTAACAGAACATTCTAAGACTCTATTGCCAGACTATCAGGTGATAACAGAAATACTCAGTCACACTGCTTTCAGTCCATGTTTCAGCTAAGTAAAAGGCATGATAGGATCCCTTTAGTCAAAAGTGAAAATAAATCTAACAGCTGGGAACCTAGTGTAATTAACAATGCAGTCAGCCCTCCATGTCTGCACCCATGGGTTCAACCAACCTTTGGTCAAAAATAGTTGGAAAAAAAAATTCCAGAAAGTTCCAAAAAGCAAAACTTGAATTTGCCACACATAGGCAACTTCTTGTATAACATTTATATTGCATATTTACAATTAGTTATATAAAATTTAACATAGTATTAGGTATTGTAAGTAATCTAGAGAAGACAAAGTATACAGGAGGATGTGGTAGGTTACATGCAAATACTATGCCATTTTATATAAGGGACTTGAGCGTCCATGGATTTTGGAACCGATTCCCAGTGAATACCAAGGGATGACTATATTCTCCCATGCCACATAATGTAGTTTTTTCTGTCCTTTCCACAGATGTCACACCATTGTTCATCTCAGCTTCTAAAACAGCACCAATGCTATAAAAGATCCGTGTGATAAAATAATGCCTAAGATAAGTGGGAGTCATAATCCATCACTGATGGTTTGGAAATTTAGAAAAAAGGAAAACAGAACAGTGCAGCAAGGCCTAAACTGTGCTGGGTCTAATTTGGATAGACGAGGAAACATAAAAGACAACCTTTGGGGGTTCCCTGGTGGTGCAGTGGTTGAGAGTTCGCCTGCCGATGCAGGGGACACGGGTTCGTGCCCCGGTCCGGGAGGATCCCACATGCCGCGGAGCGGCTGGGCCCGTAAGCCATGGCTGCTGAGCCTGCGCTCCACAACGGGAGAGGCCACAGCAGTGAGAGGACCGCGTACCGCAAAAGGAAAAAAAAAAAAAAAAAAAACAACCTGGGGCTTCCCTGGTGGCACAGTGGTTAAGAATCCGTCTGCCAATGCAGGGGACACGGGTTCAAGCCCTGGTCCGGGAAGATCCCACATGCCGTGGAGCAACTAAGCCCGTGCGCCACAACTACTGAGCCCGCGTGCCTAGAGCCCGTGCTCTGCAACGAGAAGCCACCGCAACGAGAAGCCTGCGCACCGCAACGAAGAGTAGCCTCTGCTTGCCTCAACTAGAGAAAGCCCACATGCAGCAACAAAGACCCAAGGCAGCCAAAAATAAAATAAATACATTTATTTAAAAAAAAAAACAACCTGCAAAATCAGAGACTTCCTACCTCCTACCTCCTTTCTCTGCATTGCCAGCCCCAGATTGATCACTGTTCCAACAAATCATCCAAAAGATGGGCTGTTCACTTCGGCCTCGACAATCAGTGAGTAGAGCCCAAAGGATTCAAGGATCCTGTGATCCCTTAATAGTTTGGGGAACTCCGTGGTAGAAAGTCAACTTAGATTCGAAGGCCAACTGTGGTCAGCTAACAATCCCAAACTTAATCTTAAGATGATTCCATCAGGTCTGTTTCCTATCTGTAGACAAATATTTGACATGGTCATAATCTCAAACTTTTAATTTCAATTTTAGGTAGTCATATTGCTAAATGTGACTAGGGTCTGCAAAGCAATGATGAAAAATCAACAAATAACGCCTGTTAATTTTAAATGAGATTGGCTTACTTTTATTTTTTAGTCACTATTGACCCACTGCCTGAAAATCAGGGATTATCTCCATTCGTTAGGGCCAATGAGACCAAAATACAGAGCTTGGCCCCCTGGTTTGCTCCATGCAGTCGCCACCAGGCAAGCCCCAAACCCAGGCGCCCACATCAGCATCCCTGTTTATAACTTCTGTAGCTGGTGCCGTGGCAGCAAACTGCTGTTACTACAATTCCAGTTAATTCCAAAGCCATCTTTTGTACCCCTGCCCCCGCCACCGACTTCACGTTTATTCTTTACGATTCTTTACGATTATTCTAACACACTCAGACTGGGTTATTTTCCATTCTCACTCTCCACGTTGATCCGTGAGTACATGTCCCGGGGTGCACCCCTTTCAGCCTGGGTCTGCGCCGGGACGTATGTGTCTCTGTGTGCACCTCTCTGTGAACACACATCTGACTCCCATTCAGGTGCTCTCTGTCTGTCTCTCCATCTCCCTCTTTCCAACCTGTCTCTCAGTCTCTCTTCTACTCACTCTTTTTCTCTCCCCATATGTTTCCTCTGTCCGTCCCTCACCCTCTCTCCAGTCTTTCCACTGTCTCTTTCAAATATTCTGTGTTAACATGAACCAAAGGAGAGAAAGATCCTAATGTTTAAGATTGTTAAACGTTAAGACAGATTGTTCCACCAATGCAGCAGACTAGATGACCTAAAAGCTCTCATACTACAAGCACTTAGAAATGTGAGATAAAACATAAGACATCCATTTAAAAGCCTAGAGTGTGTAGCTAGGGAAATGGCCGGAGGCTCTAACCAAAAAGAGAACTGGAGTCTTCCGGCAGAACAAAGGCTTCCCAGCTTTGTGAGCTGGGTCTTGGGCTTCAACCAAGGTGACCACACGTCTTGGTTCACATCTATTACCCTGGTATAATTACTAATTCTATCCTCTTTACTTACAATGTCTTGATTTGGAAGTCACCTTGTTTTAATGTCCTGCAGGATAGGATATAAGCCAGTAGAGTGGATACAAGTTAGAAAAGATGCTTTTATATATGTCTGGAACCCTCGAAGAGCTACAATTACAACAAAAACTGAATTAGAAAAAAAAAGTTATCTATGAACTTTCCAGATGAAAAAGGAGCTGGGCCTCAGTGGGAGAAATGTCTCCCAGCACCCCAGTAACTGGTAACCACAGGTCTGTCTGTATCTCTAACATGGTTCTGGAGTTCCCCTCTACTCTGCATGTGTAGTGCAGGGAACCCTGTGACAAGAAATTTACACCAAACGGGTCACATGCCAGTGAGATCCCTGGGTGCCTGGCAGAAGTAACTGCAAACCGCTCTGTAGAAGCCTGCGTCCCTGAACCCCGCCAGACGATGCCCTCTGAAGACAGGCTCACCATCCCAAACGGCAAGACACAGAGGAAACGATCCATCACAAGCAAGGGTCAAGAGACACAACAAATGGCGAGACTGGCCCTAGAGAACCTGCGGTAACAGAGCTGGCTACAGACCATAAAATAAGCGTACATTGCAGTATTTAAAGTCCAGCAGAGAACAAGATAAAAAATGTACAGTTGAAAACTAGAAGACTGAATTCTGGTGAGCAAATCATGTTACTTCTCTGAGTCTCAATAAATAAGGATGATGGTAACAGGAACGCTCTGACAGGCCACTGGGTCCTGTGATGATCAGAGACAGTACACGGTAAAGCCAGTGGGATCCGGGGGCCCCACCTAAAGGCTGAGTGGGGTCTTCATCCCCTCCAGTCAGTACCAACTGAGGACAGGAACCCTGTGTACAAAGTCCAAATGCTCAACAATAATTAACAAACAAGCTGAATAATGGAAATACATAAAAGAATGATCAAGTGAAGTAGCTCTTTTCAGCTTTTTTAAAAAGGAAAGAAAAAGGAAAAGAAAAACTGGCAAGGACCAAGCATCAACTCATATGTAGATTAATTCAAAAAGAATCTCCTAGCAACCAGCTCCTCCTGAGGCATGAATTAGCGCTATCACTGAAACAGGAAAAACATCACTTGGAACGTTGATATTTTAGTATCAGGCAAATAACTAGGTCTAGTATGGGCAACACTGATAAAATTGGCTATTGCAGACAATTAAAAAGTGTCCAAAATGACACCCTGAAAGCTAGTAGAGACATCTGAGTCCCCGTTATTACTTTATTCAACAGTTGACAAATCTTTATATTGAGAATCAACTCGACGTGTGCAAGAAATACAATGCGAAAGCCCCTGCGGCCCCCCAGTGTTTAGGTCTGGGGGTGGGGGAAGCAGACAGGCTGGGGCAGTGACAAGTGTTCTGCTAGGGGCAGTGCCATGGAGAGCCCAAGAGAGAGCTGAGGCTGCTGGGAAGCAAGTTACATTGCATGTAGAGTGAGGGGTGGGGGGAGAGGGGGGCGCTGGGGATAAAAACATACACGCACCAAGAACATTCAGCCCACAAAAAAGGTTTACTTATGCATTTTAGAAGCAGGCGGGATCGAATAACATCAGGGACAAAGTTACTAATGTTGAGATTTCCCATTAACAAATCAGACATTATTTCCTCTTTCAAACACAAAACCACTGAAAGCCCATACTTACCACAAAGAACACAGAACACAAGCAAGAGGGTGGCAAGAGATCCTCAGATCAAATTCTCACCAAGTAACACCAAGTGTTCCCCCAAAGGCAGCCACCACCAGCCATGTAAATGAGGGTTACACCCGAAGCAGATAAAGAAAGTGCTAAAAACAGAAATCACAGCTATGTAAATCAGGAATTATCTGAAAGCACTTAAAGAAACTAAATAAATAAAAAACTAAAACAAGATTATAAAAGGATATCACACCAAAGACAGGAAAATAGAAGATACAATTCAGGAGACATACAGTGGAACCTACGTGTGAGAAAACCTGTTGGGTGGGTGACACACCAGGATGTGGGCACCAGGGTGCAGCACCCCAGGACTGTCAGAGGGGAGAGGAACGACCTGGCCCCTACTTGAGTCAGACAGCACAACAGAACGGATGACAGAGGAAGAGCAACTCCACCTCTGTTACAGCCACTTCTATCCCGCAGGATCTGAAGATTGTTTTCTCCGTCCCAATGTGTCATCTAGAGCACTTCTATGATTCCTGGCGGTCAAATTCATAGTCACGTCTACAAGTGAGATCATCACCCATCGGTATTTTCCTCACTTTCAGACCTGATATATAGCTTATATTTTAGGAAGAAAAGGTTAAATCTAGAATTTACCTCCTACCTCAACCTACAACTACAACCTGCCTTTTGAACATCCCGATTCTGGGGGAAATAGAAAGAAAGGGAATACTGTGGCCTCTGAGGGTCACCTCAGACACAAGGAAATGGGATGCATAACTAACGATAAAATCTGAGATGCAACTGCCAAGGCAGAGTCGTTCTGCATTTAATCAAGTCTGTCGAGCTTCAGAGGGATGGATAACAGGCAGCCAGATGGACAAGATTTGCATTCAGAAAAGCCGCACCGGAAGAGCCAAATGAATGCGCCTCAGAATCCTGCCATCAGACCTCCTGCCTGGTTTAATAAAACTTGAATTTAAACAATCACAAAACCAAAAAGGTTTAAACAATCCATTTCGTTTCTAAAGCTGAATCAATACTAAGGCAGTGAGCCCAGCATGAGAGAAGCTCGGTGCTAACTCTCTTCTGCTCCATTTGAGTGCTCAGCCCTGCTGCACATCTGGCTCTGGTCCAGGCTGCACAGAGACACGGAGAGGACGGGAACGCACATGTCTTCCTTCCAAAACTATCTGGCGAATGGTGAATGCAACTTTACAACCCTGAGCACGTGCTGAGTGCAAGCATACACACGCCAGGGTACACGACAACCCTTACTCCTCTGCAAAACCTGAGACACCTAGCCAAGGAGGACATGCAGCCAAGGACCTACCTAGTCTGCCATTAAAACGGTCACCATGACTGCAAAAGAGAAATGAGGCAGATGTACTCAGGTTCCCTGGCTTGTTAATCTAGTAAACAGTGTTCAATAAGATGGCACAAAGCCAGGGGCTCAGTACTAATCCTGGACCCTCTCCTCTCAAGACCTGGTGAGAGACCAGAGGGAGGGAGCCAGGCACTGCCGCTGAGCTCCAGGCTCCAGGGCCTGCCCAACGTCCTCAGGCCCAAGTGGAGGAGTAGAGGAGTAGAGGCAGCGGCCCGGGTGCTGGGCCTCCTCTCTGTGCTGGCAGCTCAGCGGCGACCCCATGGGGAGCACAGTGGGAGCAGGCCCTCTGGTAGGTTCCTTGTGATGGAGAAGAGGAGGGGAGAATGCCACATATATTCCATTTTTTCCTACCACAATCTACCAGGTTTGGTGAAATTTGATTTTTTAAAAATATTTATTTGGTTCGTCGGGTCTTAGTCTTTAGTTGCGGCATGCAAACTCTTAGTTGTGGCATGTGGGATGTAGTTCCCTGACCGGGGACTGAACCCAGGCCCCCTGCGCTGGGAACGCAGAGTCTTAGCCACTGGGCCACCAAGGAAGTCCAGTGAAATTTGGTTTTTAAGCCAATACTTTTCTCAGCATTCCAAGAAATCCATGGATCAATAAATATATCCTTGCTTTCTATTTTTGAATTTCAGTCAGCCAATGTCACTATGTTGAAAATAGGAAACGTCACTTGTCTGCATGATTCAATGAACTGTCCTTTGAGAAGAGAAAAATACTACCAGGGATTAGCTTGGATTTCAGTGATGCCTTCACCTGGTGGGGGGAAGAGGTATTTTCTTCCATAATTAGAATGTCCAAGAGAGTTCACTGAAATGTCATCCTGCCATGGTTACTATATCCAATGGAAGGGGAGAGTCTGCAGCTACATCAGGCCCTTTGAAACCCTTGGGTAAAAGAGTCACCAATATCATCCTTCTGAGGAGTTAAGAGTGATGCAAGGTTGTGTGTAAGTCACTGCCAGCCTCCTCCTCACAGCGCCCAGTGGCCCGCCTCTGATCCCAGCAGGCTCGAGGTACACAGCACCCCTCCCTCCATCTGGCCAGCAAGCAAAGGGCAAGGTTGTGAGGGGTTGAGAGAGGCGGGCAGACTGGCATCTCCAGCCGACCCTCCTCCAGGCCGCTGTGCAGATGTCCTGTGCAGGCTGCTGTGCAGACGTCCTTCAGTCTTGGGATTCTACCCTAGTGAGAGGATCTCACATGCAGACAAGGCTTTAAGCCCGAAGATGTTCATTACTGCATTATGTATAATAGGAAAAAGAAAACTGTAAATAACCTAAATGTTCGGTAATAAGGGACTGAATAGCTAGGTGGCAAATTTACTATAAGGAAAAATGTGTAGCTATTAAAATAATAATAAATAAATATTTATAAAAAGCTCACACATTTGTAATTGGGGAAATACTTCTATTTATCACGCTAAGTGAAAAGGAAGATACAAAATTTTGTACACAGTGTCACCACAATTATATGCTATACAGGTTTGGGTTTTATTGTTTTGGTGGTGGTGGTTTCATTTTAAATAAATTCAGCTTTTAAAAGTACTAGAAGAAACTACACAAAAATGTTCACAGTACTTCTTTTGTATAAGGCAAGCACAGGAGCTTCTTCTCTCTCTCTCTCTCTCTTTTTTTTTTAAACTCTTCTATATGTTCCAGTTTTTCTCTGTGGGCATATTTATTTTGCACATTCAAAATGGAGAGAGTGTTAGAGCTTCCCTTTCTAAGTATACCAGTGCTACAGAGTTTTCAATCCTACCATTAAATTTCCAACCTCAAAACGTATGGACACCAAGGAGGGAAAGGGGGGAAAGGGCGGGTAGGGTGGGATGAACTGAGAAATTGGGACTGACATATATACACTAATATGTATAAAATAGATAACTAATGAGAACCTGCTGTATAGCACAGGGAACACTACTTCACTTGGCTGTACTGTAGAAACACAACTTTGTAAAACAACTATACCCCAATTAAAAAAAAAATTTCCAACCTCAAAGAACAAAGAAATTTACTCTAAAATGGTGGAAAGTTCAGCAGTCATTTAGATGGAAAAGAGAGTTGATAGAACTTCATACCATGAAATGGGAAGACAAACATTAAAAATTAAACAAGTAAAGATTATATTTATTTACTGCTGAATAGGAATATTGTTTCATTCCAGATAAGCAAGGTTATGCTTGGTTTAAGGAAGACCAATACTACTGCAGAGCTGATACAAACTATAGGGCTATTTTGGTATCTGAGAAGGAGGGGAGAAGTCTGCATGTCATTTCTCATTTCAGCAGCATTTAACCTAAAGGTATATGCAGAGACAAACAGACTGTCTCAGTCATAGAACAAATTAATAATCACACAAGTCGCTCTGATCACTCTGAGCCTCAAATGTGGACTGCAGTACAAACTGTTCTCGGAGGCCACTTTCAACATCACTGCCAACAGCTGCACCTTCAATATGCAAAATCATTATTTACCATCTTTTCTCTTGACACTCAACAAGACAAGTTCTATCCTATTCTTTCACCTGTCCCCTATATAAATTAATTCTTGTAGGAACACAGAAATTATTAAACTAATGAATAAGACAAAGTATCAGTCTACTCTTGAGATACATTACTATTCGAACTATTAAAGAATTAAAAAGGGAAGACAGTATCTTATTAAACACTGCACTGTAATACAGAGCTGAAATAAAACTATCAAAATGAGTGAAAGAGAGTGGCAGAGGGCACTGCACCCAAGTTGCCGTGGGATGGACACAGGTGTTCCAGAGGGCGATGCCTGCCTGCTGGGGGTGAGGGTGGGGAGGGGAAGGTGTGCACTGACCGCTCCCCTGCCCAGGCCATCCTCGGGTGAGTCAGTAGCGACTCAGGCCTGTGCTTGGGGAGTGCATGGCCCTGGGTAACAGGTCCAGCCCTGGGCTGACCCAAGATCTATGAGGGACAGGCCTCAGGAAGCCCCTGGGTGTGCCCGTGTCTGCTCTCAACTCACACCATAAAATGTCATTTCTAAAACCTAACCACCTCCAGACTGCCTTTCAGAAGGGACCCTACGAGGGGGCCAACAAAAGTGGAAGCCAATCAAACACAACCTGCCAGACAAGTACTCTTCCATTTGTTCAGCACAGCCTTATTACCCTGGCTGCGTTCTGATATCAAAAACATCTTAGACTAATCTGATTTTCTAGTTAGTTTAAGAAGAAATGGAGGGCTTCCCTGGTGGCGCAGTGGTTAAGAATCCACCTGCCAATTCAGGGGACACGGGTTGGAGCCCTGGTCCGGGAAGATCCCACATGCCGTGGAGCAACTAAGCCCGTGCGCCACAACTGCTGAGCCTGCGCTCTAGAGCCCGCAAGCCACAACTACTGAGCCCGCGAGCCACAACTACCGAAGCCCGCACACCTAGAGCCTGTGCTCCGCAACAAGAGAAGCCACTGCAGTGAGAAGCCCGCGCACCGCAACGAAGAGTAGCCCCCGCTCGCCACAACTAGAGAAAGCCCGCACACAGCAATGAGGACCCAACACAGCCAAAAATAAATAAAATAAAATAAAATAAATTTATCATAAAAACAACAAGAAATGGAAAATTACCAACTCATTCTGAATCTAAGGCTCTTGGTAACAGTTACAATTTCCCAAGCACACACACAAAAAGCTGAGAATACAGCCAGCTCTGAGCCTACCAAGCAAAACCACTACGCCCAGGCAGCTAAGCCACCTGTGAAGCAGCAAATCACTCTTCTTTCCTTCTCTCAAATTCATTCTTGTTTAGAGCAGGAGAAGTAGGGGAGAAGATTACTTCACAATGTATATAAACACACAAGCTAATTCTGGGTCTTCTTTGAGCCGTTATCAGTAGCACCTCCTACATATTACACTCTTTTAGAAAATACTAATTAGCAGGAAGTATAAAATGTTATTTGATATAAACGTGCAGTAAATAGGTAAATTTTTTAAAAACAAAGAATCTGCAGATCATAATTACAAGAATCATCTTAAATAAATAAATGGAATGGGGTTAATTTTAAAACCAAAGGATTTTATAGCTGAGACGCCCCACCCCTGCCACCATCTTTTTAAACAAAGGAGAAGAGGCCCGGAGGAAGTCTCTCTCCAAGGTCACAGAAAGCGAGGACTAGCGTGCAGACCCCAAGCCCGATGCTCTCTCACACTAGGCTCCCTTCAGCAGCAGAATCTGCTTTAGACAAGAAATTCGACCCCGTGCATTTAATAGTGCCATTCTCCAAAGCAAAGGACAGAGAGAAAAGGAAGAAAATTAAGGAGGATGAACTTCCACTATATTTAAAATAGACATCTCTTACTAAGAAATATCGATTTATAAAATGCAAAAAATAAACAAGAAACCTCCCAGTAATACCTCCTGACAGCTCCATCTCCAGTATGCAGGATTTAAAGAGGCAGCTCTGAAGCCCCGGACCCCTGACAAGATACCCTCCCCAAGATCCCGCAACCCCAGCGCCACCATCTTCCACAGAAAAATCCCTCCACTCCTGTTTGCTTGCCTCAGTCAACTCAGGAAGCCTGCAGCTCCCAGGCCGCCCTCACTATCCCCTCTCAGCCCCAGAAGGCCCCACACCACCGCCACTGTCTGGCAGCTCCCAACTCCCAAAACACACGTCCTTCCTCAGCAAAATGCCCTGTGTGTGCTCCCACACCTCCCCGCTCTGAGCACCACGTCCCTACACTGTCGGGGGTCTTCTCTGGAGCCTCGCTGTCCCCTTCGAAACCAATTCCTTCTCCCCTCTGGCCCTACCCAGCACCCCCAGCTGCCCTCTCTCCCTGGGTACTTCACCATAATATCTAGGGATTTCAACATCTAGCTAAGCGAACCTTCTACTCCCTTGACCTCCTGTCCTCTGTGACCTTGTCCTCACCTGACCCTGGGCTCCTGTCCCCATGGTTACCCACCCCAGACCTGTGGTCACTAGTAACAACACTCCTTGATCTCAAGGCCAAGCAGCCGACTCCACCCACTGCCTCCCACCTTCCCAGCTAACTCCCTCTGCCACACCAACCCCTTCACCTCTCAACACATCAAGACCATATGCTATCTTGAGAACGAAAAATGGAGCCGGAGGAATCAGGCTCCCTGACTTCAGACTATACTACAAAGCTACAGTAATCAAGACAGTATGGTACTGGCACAAAACAGAAAGATAGATCAATGGAACAGGATAGAAAGCCCAGAGATAAACCCACACACATATGGTCACCTTATCTTTGATAAAGGAGGCAAGACTATACAGTGGAGAAAAGACAGCCTCTTCAATAAGTGGTGCTGGGAAAACTGGACAGGTACATGTAAAAGTATGAAATTAGAACACTCCCTAACACCATACACAAAAATAAACTCAAAATGGATTAAAGACCTAAATGTAAGGCCAGACACTCTAAAACTCTTAGAGGAAAACACAGGAAGAACACTCTATGACATAAATCACAGCAAGAACCTTTATGACCCACCTCGTAGAGAAATGGAAATAAAAACAAAAATAAACAAATGGGACCTAATGAAACTTCAAAGCTTTTGCACAGCAAAGGAAACCACAAACAAGACCAAAAGACAACCCTCAGAATGGGAGAAAATATTTGCAAATGAAGCAACTGACAAAGGATTAACCTCCAAAATTTATAAGCAGCTCATGCAGCTCAATATCAAAAAAAACAAAGAACCCAATCCAAAAATGGACAGAAGACCTAAACAGACATTTCTTCAAAGAAGATATACAGATTGCCAATAAACACATGAAAGAATGCTCAACATCATTAATCATTAGAGAAATGCAAATCAAAACTACAATGAGATATCATCTCACACCAATCAGAATGGCCATCATCAAAAAATCTAGAAACAATAAATGCTGGAGAGGGTGTGGAGAAAAGGGGAACCCTCTTGCACTGTTGGTGGGAATGTAAATTGATACAGCCACTATGGAGAAGAGTATGGAGGTTCCTTAAAAAACTACAAATAGAACTACTATACGACCCAGCAATCCCACTACTGGGCATATACCCTGAGAAAACCATAATTCAAAAAGAGTCATGTACCAAAATGTTCATTGCAGCTCTATTTACAATAGCCAGGACATGGAAGCAACCTAAGTGTCCATCAACAGATGAATGGATAAAGATGTGGCACATATATACAATGGAATATTACTCAGCCATAAAAAGAAACGAAACTGAGTTATTTGTAGTGAGGTGGATGGACCTAGAGTCTGTCACACAGAGTGAAGTAAGTCAGAAAGAGAAAAACAAATACCGTATGCTAACACATATATATGGAATCTAAGAAAAAAAAAAAAAACAAGGTCATGAAGAACCGAGGGGCAAGACGGGAATCAAGACACAGACCTACTAGAGAATGGACTTGAGGATATGGGGAGGGGGAAGGATAAGCTGTAACAAAGTGAGAGAGTGGCATGGACATATATACACTACCAAACGTAAAATAAATAGCTAGTGGGAAGCAGCCGCATAGCACAGGGAGATCAGCTCGGTGCTTTGTGACCACCTAGAGGGGTGGGATGGGGGGGTGGGAGGGAGGGAGACACAAGAGGGAGGGGATATGGGAACATATGTATATGTATAACGGATTCACTTTGTTATAAAGCAGAAACTAACACACCATTGTAAAACAATTATACTCCAATAAAGATGTTAAAAAATTTTTTTTAAAAAAAGACCATATGCACTGATTCTACTCCCTTTCTGCTGTCTTCACCCCTTCCCTGTCCTCCCTTCCTTCTTTTTTTTTTTTAATAAATAAATTGATTGACTGATTGATTGCTGCATTGGGTCTTTGTTGCTGTGCGCGGGCTTTCTCTAGTTGCGGCGAGCGGGCGCTCCTCTTCGTGGCGGTGCGCAGACTTCTCACTGCAGTGGCTTCTCCTGTTGCCGAGCACGGGCTCTAGGCGCAAGGGCTTCAGTAGTTGTGACACGCAGGGTCAGCAGTTGTGGCTTGTGGGCTCTGTTGCTCTGTGGGCATGTGGGATCTTCCGAGACCAGGGATCGAACCCGCGTCCCTTGCATTGGCAGGCGGATTCTTAACCACTGCGCCACCAGGTAAGTCCCTCTTCCTTCCTTCTTTATCCAGCTCGGGGTGGACAACTCATGGTCATCACGGCTCCCTGGTATACTTCCTTGCCACTGTGCCCTTCCACCCTCTGAAGAACTCTCTGGTAAACCCCAGAGCAGGTTCAATCCAGCTCTTCGCCTCCTCCACCTCTGCCCCAGCAGCTGTTCCCAGCCCCAGGTGCAGGAAAATGCAGAGCCCAGTGGCTGGTCTCACTTTAAATTCTTGACAGCCCCTTGGGTGGGCCTGGGCACCACCCACAGCTCTTCCTCTCTCCCCTCCTCCCTCTCCTGCTCCCACTCTGGCAGCCCCCTCACTCTCCCTCACTCTTCCTTCCAGGACTCCCCAGCTTAGAGAGCTCAGCCACACACAGCTGAATGCCCTCTGGATGCAAGAGCTCCCACGCCACTGTCGGTGGCCTCTCCCCTGAACTCCCCCACTGCCCATCCTCCTACCCCTGACCATCTAACATGTAAGTCAAATCCAGGTGGGCCAACCGGCTCCTCCCCGGCTTTCTCCGCTCACCAAGCACCAAGGGGCAGCTCCAGCACACCGGCAGACCTGCCAGCTCTCCCCAGGCTCGAACCTCCACCATCACGCCCACTGCCACCAGCAGGCTGGAGCCCCATCGCCGCTCCCTGGGGCTGCGGTGCCCCAGAGGAAGTCCTCACGATGGCCACAGGTGGGCCACGCTCTGCCCCCCACGGCCTCTCCCACCTCACCTGCCAGGGTCCCCGTCGCCCCCTCTGCTCCCACTCCACTGGCCGCCCTGCTGCTCCTCAAACCCAGCAGGCACACACCCACTCCGCCTGAAAGGTTCTTCCCCAGGTATCCACACGGCCTGCTCCCTCATCCTTCAGGTCTGCTCAGATGTTACCTTACATAAAATGACTAATCAGGTCACATTATAAGCATTATCACAACACTAAGGCATAGTGGCTGTGAGTCAGGCACTGTCCTAATAACTTTATGCATATTAACTTATTTAGTACAACTTACTCAACCCTGTTATCCTCACTCTACCAACGAGGAAATAGACGTGGATAAGTCAGAGCCCAAAGGCACTCAGCCAATGAGGATGCTACATCCACACACACCCCTACACACCCTACTCGTAATTTCTTGCGTCCCCTGCTGTGTTTTTAGCGGTACTGCGTCTGCTTGCTCCCCTGTGGTCATGGGAGCTCTATAAAGGCAGGGGTCTGCCTGCTTTGCTCCCAGATACCCCTGAGCCTGAGGATGTTTAACACGGAGCAGGTACTTGGCACTGACCTGCTGAAGGAAGAAAGGAATCACAGAACCACTGAGCCACCTGCTGCCCCTCCAAAGCCTGCATCGCACCAGCTTCTGTCTCTGAGCAGCCACATGACAATGAAAATGAGGCTCACGGCTCCCCGCTGGTGCCAAGGGCCATCCTTCACTGGCTGGAGGCAAGTGGACAGAGGAGCGCAGGCTGGGACACCACCCCTGGGGAGTGGAGCAGCGCAGTGAGCTCTTCCCCAAGGAAACCCAGGGAGAAATTTACATGTTTTGGCTAAAGGCGTATCAATTGTTTCCTGCCTGTTACTTCCTTATCAAACTATCTGTGGTTCCAACCACATTTCCCAAAATTACTGACCCAGCACAAATAGCCAACCTTGGCTAAACAGACTGAGCAAACCAGTGAAAGGAAATCACATGAAGCATGC